>NC_091456.1:7184574-7547699 GCF_027789765.1 Dendropsophus ebraccatus | reverse complement strand
AGCAGAAGGCTTCAGAGGTCTTCTGGTCCCCGGACGTCCCTTATAAGCCGTCTGTACACGTTAGATTGTTGGCCAGTTCTAACATTTAATATGCATGGGGCCTCCTGACTATGTTGTTGTTCTTTCGGAAATAAGTTGTCTGGCAGCGGCTTGCACATGCATGTGTATGGAGGACTCCGGAGAGCTAGCTGTCAGTGTGTGGCTGGCAGCTATATGTATAGAGGACTCCGGAGAGCTAGCTGTCAGTGTGTGGCTGGCAGCTATATGTGTATGGAGGACTCCGGAGAGCTAGCTGTCAGTGTGTGGCTGGCAGCTATATGTATGGAGGACTCCGGAGAGCTAGCTGTCAGTGTGTGGCCAACCTTAATTTTTTGGGGGTTTGAATATTTAGGACTGCTGACCTGACGCCTTTATTCCCAGGCTGCTGAATGATTATGTTGCTGTGACCCGTTGCGGCTTGCTTTGGGGCAGCCTGGAACCCACAAAGCAAGCCGGAACGGGGAGCAGGTGATGTATACGCTCTGCTGACATACTCACAGCGGGAAGTCAATGAGAAATCCGCTGCGGATACACCCAGTGTGTTTGTACCCTTAGGCTATGTTCACTCACAGTATATTTTCGTAAGACCACTACTGTTTAACAACGGCTGTGATTTGTACGGAAATTTACGTCCATTGCTGCCTAAAATCCCGGCGGGGGGTATCCACAGGGTATCCGCTCTGGCCAGGATCTCTCGCTGCGCCACAAACAACTAACATGTCAGTTTTCTGCAGCCGCTATTTATTGAATAGCGGCCGCAGAAACCCTGTCAGTGCACACTGTGCGGCGTGCAGCTCCGGCCGCTCGCTTCATAGTGAGCAGTGGGGAGTACCTGCTGAAAAGATCATCCGGCCGTTACTGCAGTACCAGCCAGGATGATCATTTCAGAGACCGGACGTTCCGTTCAGTTATTTAGATCAAATCCGCTGCAATACGGTTTGTGTGAAGCTACCCTAAAAGTAAATTAACTGGTGACAGAAAGTTATACAGATTTGTAAATGACTTCTGTTTAAAATAAAATATTCTAGTACTTATCAGCTGCTGTATGTCCTATAGGAAGTGGTGTATTATTTTAATCTCTCTGCTGCCACCTCTGTCCAATCACAGCGCTATAAGGCAGGATGTTCCGGAACGATCTCATTGGCTTTAGCGGTCAGGTCAGGAGCGGTGACGGGTTAACGGGATAGAACCGCTTCCTTCTTCACGTGACAGTTGATGAATGTGCAGAGAAAAGTCGCTTTTCTTCACTTCTTAGCAAGAAAAACAGTCAACGCATTATTTTGGTGAATCCTGCACCTGAACTGGTAATGCGAAAGACAATTTTAGATATAGTAAGGGCCCTATTCCACCAGACTATTATCGTTCAGATTATCGTTAAATCGTTTGAATCTAAACGATAATCGTTCGGTTGAAATGCAGTTAACAATTAACAACTGCACAAGAAATCGTTGATCGCTTTATAAGACCTGGACCTATTTTTATCGTTGCTCGTTCGCAAAAACGTTTGCAAATCGTTCGCATTGAATAAGACATTGTCCGGTCGTTCGCAATAGATACGAACGCAATCGAATAAATAGCGAAGAAAAACGATCGCAATTACGATCATAAGTAACGATTATCGTTCCATGGAAATGAGTGAACGTTTTCAGGTCTTTTGCAATAGCGGTCGTTTGAGATCGTTAATCTTTAACGATTATGCAAACGATAATCGTCCGGTGGAATAGGGACCTTATGGTGTGTTTACACAGGCAGATTTATCTGACAGATTTTGGAAGCCAAAGACAGGAATGGATTTGAAAAGAAGAGAAATCTTATGCCCCTATTCCACGAGTCGTTTGGAGGAGCAAACGAGCGCTATTAGCGCTCGTTTGCTCCTCGTTCCCCGCTCGCTGCTGCCGCTATTCAACGCACCGTCAGCGAGCGGGTGAGTGCGGGAGGGGCGGCGGGGAGCTGCTGGGGGGGCTGCCCGGGGGATCGCTGATCGTCCGGGCAGCCCATAGGATACAGCAGCGTCTGCTGCCGATGCTCCTATTCAACGGAGCGACGGCAGCAGATCGCTGCTATATCAGTCGCTTGTTTTTCAACATGTTGAAAAACAAGCGACTGCAACGATCAGCTGACATGAACGATGTCGGCTGATCGTTGCACTCTATTCCACGGGACGAATATCGTTCGTAGCGGCCGATATCGGCCGAATACGAACGATATTGCTCCTCTAAACGACCCGTGGAATAGGGCCTTCAGTCTTTCCTTTATGACCTGTTCCCTGTTTTTGGTCTGTTCCTGTGTTTGGCTTAAAAAATCTGACAGATAAATCTGCCTGTGTAAACGCACCATTAGTGTTATCCCCCCAGCAGCTCTGCTGTATCTGGTAGAGAGCTGACCAATTCTCTCAGACAGCAGCAATCCTGGTATTTCTCCACTAGAGGGAGCTCAGCGTCTATGATATCTACAAACACTATTTACATATACATGTATGAGATCTACAGATACATCTATGAGAAGCACATATATACATATACCTCTGTGATATCTACATACTATACGTATACATCTGTGATATCTACATACTATATATATATATATACATCTATGAGAAGCACATATATACATATACCTCTGTGATATCTACATACTATACGTATACATCTGTCATAACTACATACTATATATATACATCTATGAGAAGCACATATATACATGTAGATCTATCTATATACATAATTCTATGAGATCTACATCTATACATATACATCTATGATATATACCACATCTATACATAAACATCTATGATATATACCACATCTATACGTATACATCTATGATATATACCACATCTATACGTATACATCTGATATATACCACATCTATACATATACATCTATGATATATACCACATCTATACGTATACATCTATGATATATACCACATCTATACATATACATCTATGATATATACCACATATATACGTATACATCTATGATATATACCACATCTATACATATACATCTATGATATATACCACATCTATACATAAACATCTATGATATATACCACATCTATACATATACATCTATGATATATACCACATCTATACGTATACATCTATGATATATACCACATCTATACGTATACATCTATGATATATACCACATCTATACGTATACATCTATGATATATACCACATCTATACGTATACATCTATGATATATACCACATCTATACGTATACATCTATGATATATACCACATCTATACGTATACATCTATGATATATACCACATCTATACGTATACATCTATGATATATACCACATCTATACGTATACATCTATGATATATACCACATCTATACGTATACATCTATGATATATACCACATCTATACGTATACATCTATGATATATACCACATCTATACGTATACATCTATGATATATACCACATCTATACGTATACATCTATGATATATACCACATATATACATGTATGAGAAACACTTATGTACATATACAGCTACATGTAAGGCTACCCTCCACTAGCCAAGAGAATTCTAGACATTTGGATGAAATTGCTGGAGAATAGAGGCTCGATGTCTGGTGGTGGATGACTCTGCCGTATATACTGCGGGGCGGGGGTTACTTCTTGCTGTGTCGCTGGGGTCATATTACGCCATTATTTGGGTGGGAACATTTGCAAAGTAGCTCAGTCTCAGAAGTTACTGGCTTCTCTCTCCCATCCCAGCAGGTCAATGTTTGGACCCTTTAAAAACGTGACTGGGGATTTAAAGGGGCTATCCAGCGAAAGTCTTTCTTTCAAATCAACCAGTTTTAGAAAGTTATATAGATTTGTAATTTTACTTCTATTTAAAAATCTCTAGTCTTCCAGCACTTATCAGCTTCTGTATGTCCTGCAGAAAGTGGTGTATTCTCTCCAGTCTGACACAGTGCTCTCTGCTGCCTCCTCTGTCCATGTCAGGAACTGTCCAGAGCAGGAGAGGTTTTCTATGGGGATTTGTTATTACTCTGGACAGTTCCTGACATGGACAGAAGTGGCAGCAGAGAGCACTGTGTCAGACTGGAGAGAATACACCACTTCCTGCAGGACATACAGCAGCTGATACGTACTGGAAGACTGGAGATTTTTTAATAGAAGTAAAATACAAATCTATGTTACTGTCTAAACCAGTAAGTACATGCAGCTGGGGTCCTAAACCGACTTCAACTCATGAAAAGATTTGTGATTTTCAGAAAAATGAGCTTTTATTGTGCAGGAACACTATGGCTTCTTAGACGGCTTTAGACTTGTTGCACAGACGTCTTACAGTCCTCATAGGTGCTGCTTGTCCTGTTGGTCTCACGTTGCTTTATTGCTGACACATTATAATGAATTCTGTTGCGTTTCCTTCTGCCGCAGATGGTTCCACCCGAATATCACAGGTGTCGAAGCAGAAAATCTTCTCTTGACCCGCGGTGTGGACGGTAGCTTTTTGGCTCGGCCCAGCAAGAGTAACCCCGGTGACTTCACACTCTCCGTCAGGTAAGGACTTGATGACTTTGTCTTGTATAACAGGAGGTCCGTTCTGCAGGGGTTGTCACTCACACACGTCCCCTGTCCATATCCCGGCCACTGCAGGGAAAATATATTACCAGCTGTAGGTTGTGATAACCGCCAATCACCCGGGGTTAGAGAAGCTGGAATCATCATAATCAGCCGGCTCCCACTTAAAGAGATTTTCTTCATGAGACAGCCCCTTTAAGCTTTTCTTCTGTACTCCACGTAAGTAACCCCTTGGGCACAGCCTGGTTTATGTACAGCCCTGGCCTTATGCAGGTGGCACAAAGCAACATGGAGGGTGTGAGGCAGGCAAACATATCAGGAAAGACTTTAAGATTTTACTCTGCAAAGTCTGGAGGAATAAGGGAAAGGGGGGACATGATGGAAACCTTTATATGTGTTACAGGAGGAAGAAGGGAAAGGGAGGACATGATGGAAACCTTTATATATGTTACAGGAGGAAGAAGGGAAAGGAGGGACATGATGGAAACCTTTATATATGTTACAGGAGGAAGAAGGGAAAGGGAGGACATGATGGAAACCTTTATATATGTTACAGGAGGAAGAAGGGAAAGGGAGGACATGATGGAAACCTTTATATATGTTACAGGAGGAAGAAGGGAAAGGGACATGATGGAAACCTTTATATATGTTACAGGAGGAAGAAGGGAAAGGGAGGACATGATGGAAACCTTTATATATGTTACAGGAGGAAGAAGGGAAAGGGGGGACATGATGGAAACCTTTATATATGTTACAGGAGGAAGAAGGGAAAGGGGGGACATGATGGAAACCTTTATATATGTTACAGGAGGAAGAAGGGAAAGGGAGGGGGGCATGATGGAAACCTTTATATATGTTACAGGAGGAAGTAGGGAAAGGGGGGACATGATGGAAACCTTTATATATGTTACAGGAGGAAGAAGGAAAAGGGAGGACTTGATGGAAACCTTTATATATGTTACAGGAGGAAGAAGGGAAAGGGGGGGACATGATGGAAACCTTTATATATGTTACAGGAGGAAGAAGGGAAAGGGGGGACATGATGGAAACCTTTATATATGTAACAGGAGGGAAGAAGGGAAAGGGAGGGACATGATGGAAACCTTTATATATGTTACAGGAGGAAGAAGGGAAAGGAGGGACATGATGGAAACCTTTATATATGTAACAGGAGGGAAGAAGGGAAAGGGAGGGACATGATGGAAACCTTTATATATGTTACAGGAGGAAGAAGGGAAAGGAGGGACATGATGGGAACCTTTATATATGTTACAGGAGGAAGAATGGAAAGGGGGACATGATGGGAACCTTTATATATGTTACAGGAGGAAGAAGGGAAAGGGAGGACATGATGGAAACCTTTTATATATGTTACAGGATTAAATAAGGGTCAGGAGGGAAGTGTTTTTAGAAAACAATTGAACTCAAGAACAAGAGGAGACAGTGAGAGGTTACTGGGGAAAAGATCAGAAGCAACGTGAGAAAATATTTTTTTACTGAAAGAGTAGTAGATACTTTTAACTAACTTCCAGCAGATGTGGTTGGTAAATCTACAATAAGTAAATGTAATCCTGCCTGGTATATACATATATCTATCCTAAGATACTAAGAAGGGAATACAAATAGGACGACTAGATGGAGCTGGGGGGGGGGGGGCTGACTCTGCTGACAATCTTTTATGTATATGTGTATATTAGAGATGTCCATACAGCCCTTACTGCATGTATAGAAAATAATAAAGCTATACTTACCTCTTTAGGCTCCCCAGTCCTGGTGGTTTCTCCCCACTCACTGCAGTCACCACTGACACTTCTGACACATCTCTGAAGTGATTGGCTGAGCGGCCTGTCACTTCAGAGATGTGTCAGCAGTGGCTGCTGTGAGTGGGGAGAAAGCAGCAGGACACCGGTAGCGTGGAGAGGTAAGTATAGCTTTTGTATTTCCTTTACAGTGTCTGCACTGCGTGTCTGATGAGTTTTTTTCAAATATTGAAAGACAGCGATCAGCTGATGATCAGCTCCTCAGCTGATCGTTGTTTTTATTACACTAAGCAATATTCGCCCGTATCGGCCTTGTAATAGAGCCCTCACTCATAGATAATTATCGGAATAAAAACCAACGTCGCACAGTAAATGGTGACTTCTAATTTTAGGAGGAACGGAGCCGTCACCCACATCAAGATCCAGAACACCGGGGATTACTATGATTTGTACGGAGGGGAGAAGTTTGCCACTCTTGCTGAGTTGGTTCAGTATTACATGGAACACCATGGACAACTCAAGGAAAAAAACGGAGATGTTATTGAGCTGAAATATCCTTTGAACTGTGCCGATCCCACATCTGAGAGGTGAGAAGACTTCAATTACATGATGCAGAGATCAGTGACTACTAAACTTTGTGTCATTAGAGATGAGCAAGTGCTCGAGGGTACCTGGGTAATAGGAAGGTGACAGCCTGGCTCCTAGGGGGTTAAGTTAGCCCCCCCGGGGGGTGAGACTGTGGTCTGATGGGGAGGAGTACAGGTAATTATACTTACCCCTGCAGTCTTCTGTCTTCTCTTTTGCCTCTCAGCCAATCAGTGGCTGCAGTCCTGTCTCAGAGCTGCGATATTGAAGACAGCTGTGGAAAGTATACCTGTCGGGCGATAATGCTTTAAAGGTAGTCTTCACCAAAATTTTTTATCTTTCAAATCATCTGGTCCCTGCAAGTGCCAGAGATTTGTATATTACTTCTATTTAAAAAATCCTCTAGTACTTATCTTTTGCTGTATGTCCTGCAGGAAGTGGTGTATTCGTTAGAGTCTGACAGAGTGCTCTCTGCTGCTACCTCTGTCCAGGTGAGGAACTGTCCATAGCAGTGGCAAATCCCCATAAAAAACACTCTTGCTCTGGACATTTCCTGACTTGGACAGAGGTGGCAGCAGAGAGCACTGTGTCAGACTGGTGAGAATACACCACTTCCTGCAGGACATACAGCAGCTGATAAGTATTGAAACACTTTTTACTAGTAGTAAATTACAAATCTCTGGCACTTTAGAGCATCAGTTTATGGGAAAGAATTTTTTTTGTGAACTACCCCTCTAAATGTTAAAAGAGATTTCTAAAAGCCAGCAGCCTGCAAGGGAGGGGGGAATGATGACAAGTACCAACTTAGCTCTCCCCGTGCCTGCAGCGAGAGCACCGGAATCTCTAGGTTGTCCACCTCACAATGTAGCTGTTGGACTGGCCGCTCAGCTAGTCAGTGATTGGAGCGGGATGCTGAGCGGCCAGTCCATCAGTTGGGACAGACATTTTTCCCCGAGTCGTGACGTCATCAAAACTTGGGGGGAAATGATTTCGGTAGGGGTCCTAAGGCCGATCCTGCTGCTCACCGTGGATGCAAGGAGAGGTAAGTGACTACAGAGGTACTGCAATGTATCGCACAGTACTGCATTGTATCGCACAGTACTGCATTGTATGGCCTTTTGTGTTTGTGCTTTTAGGTGGTTTCACGGCCATCTCTCCGGGAAGGAGGCTGAGAAGTTACTAACTGAGAAGGGCAAACATGGAAGCTTTCTGGTGCGTGAGAGCCAGAGTCACCCTGGAGATTTTGTCTTGTCTGTTCGCACGGGTGACGACAAAGGAGAGAGCAACGATGGCAAGTCCAAAGTGACACATGTCATGATAAGGTGCCAGGTAATCCGTCTTGAGAAACTCTTTGCTTTTATTTATTGATATGTGATGAAACAGAAGTAACATTGTTTTCAGATATGTCTTTGGTAAAGTTGTGCGAGGTAGTGAGTACAGTTTAGTGGAGGCTGCAGAATTCTTAACGTCCATCCTATTATATAAGACGGCCATCGGGCTGCAGAAAGCCGGTCAGTCATGTGGCTCTTTACATTCTGAGTTATCTGATCACACATCCAATGTTTACACAGGGCAGTGTTGGCCGATAGCTATGATCTTATTGGCCACACAAAGATGTGATTGGCCAACAAACTACTGATCGTCCACTGATCCTTTGCCCTGTTTATTAGGAACAATCATTCTTGGGGACACTCGTTAAAGGGAATCAGTCACTAGGTTTATGCCGTTCTCCTAATATGCAGGAGAATAGGATTCTAGCAACACCCCTCCCCCTGCCCTCCAGTTGACTGCCTATACACAGCATGGATAGATAAGCAGCTGGGGGCGGAGTTTTCTGCTTCTCATAAATATCGAGGACTACTGAGCTCATGCACATAATGGAGAGGACTACTTATTGTCCATGTTATTCAGGAGGAGATCTCTGGATCAGCTGCACAGAACAATGTAAGTGATACATCATCCTGCTCAGCTTCTCTGTCACTAGTTTATGCTACCCTGAGTACCCGGTATTCTCATACACTCCACTGTGCAGTCCTATTCCAAGCAACTTAAAGGGTTTTAAAAGTTACTCAATATTAGATTGGTGTTGTGAAAGCAGATATGGTGCTAATACAGCTGGGTCGGCCGTTGGGGCGATCAATCCAGGCAAAGTACTGTTACCTTGTTGTGTCTAGTCTGGACCATGGCTGCTATTTCCCTGTGTCAGACATGGCCGCCATAGGCTTCAGGTATAACACAGTGATTGGTCCTTCAGTCCCAAACTAGGAAGCAGTCAGCCATCATTCTTCCAGGTGGGGATACACTTCTGGGTTTCCCACATATCAAACCTTTGTGCCATATCCTGTCCATATGCTATAGTGTCTTTTGCACCTTTGGCGATGGTGTAATCTGAGGATGGGGTCCTCTCTATAGCAGTCACACAATGTTTATCTTCCTTTACCTTTATGTTTTTGTGTAATTCCTGATTTTGTATAGGTTCACTTATTATTGGCTACCATTTTCACTACATACTAGTCACCAGGCCAGTAATAGTGATGGCTATGGCTTCTCCAACACAGCTATGTACTGATTTTGGACCTTTTTCAGAATCATCCCTACCCCTGAAGGTGAGATATTGCATAGAGCCCCAGAGCAGGGAAGATTCACAGTAATTTTGTGTTTCTTCCATTTTCTAATTGTGCCAACAGTTGTTCCCTTCTCACCAAGCTGCTTGCCAATTGTCCAGTAGCCCATTCCAGCCTTGTGCAGGTCTACAATTTTGTCCCTGGTGTCCTTAGGCAGCTGTTTGGTCTTGCCTGTGGTGGAGAGGTTGGAGTGTGATTCATTAAGTGCGTGGACAGGTGTTGTTTATACAGGTAATGCGTTCGGTCAGGTGCAGGTAATGAGGGCAGAGTAGGAGGAGCTTCTTACAGAGAGACTAACAGCTCTGTGAGAGGCAGAATTCTTACTGATTGGTGATGAAATCCTTATTCATGCAATAAAATGCAAAATAATTATTTATTAATCCTACAATGTGCGTTTAAGGTAGGAGCTTGTCCAGTCACTGAGTGTTCGGGACCCCCGCAGCAATGCCCTCCTCATCATTAGGAATGCCCCTGGGCAGAATTTTTCCTATTCATCACCTGTCTGAACACTGCACAGGTGCCCTAACTATCCAGCTCATATGCCGTGTTCACACAGGTGATGAATAGGAGAATTCCTAATGATGAGGAGGGACTGAGGGGTGCCGCAATCCTAGGACATGGGTACTCTAGGCCACGCCAACTTGACACAGGGCTGCAAGTTTAAAAGTTGTTTTTTAGGACAATAACTGCATCGACCGCCAAATGGACCCCAGGACAGATCTTGAATTAACAGCAGCTATCCGAAGGTACAAGTGGTTTGGGGGGGTCAGATTGTGGGTACAGAGTCGCTTTACCCTCCGTGCCCATTATAAAAATATTAAATAAAATAAACCTATTATATATCATAGCATGTGGAACTGTCTGATCTATTAAAATATAACATTACTGTTCCTGCATGGTAAATGGCGTAAACGAAAAGGAACAAAAAACACCAGGATTGCAGATTTTTTTTTTTTTTTTTTTTTTGTTACACCAATGTGATATTAATAAAAAGTAGAGATCATGAAATCACAAAATCACAAAAAATTACACCTCAACCAGCCCTGTAGATAGAAAAATAGAAGCGCTGTGGCTCTTAGAAGGCGGGGAGGAACATTGCATTAATTTGACCCGGACATCCGGACATCAATGGGCTCGGTCTGGAAGGGGTTAAAGCCTTATGCATATGAAGCTATATGAATCTTTAAGCCATTGATGTGCCTGTAGGTGCGTCAAATGAAAAATAGGTCAGTCTAATCCAAGTGCGTCGGACGTCCCTCTCTGACTACTGCATAATGTACAATCGGTTGTCACCCATTGGCTGATTTTGCAAATAAGAAAGTGCATTTCATTGTTTTCCTTTGTAACGTTGCTGCGTGTATGTGACAAAGCGCTTTCTGCTTTTATTGTATGAATCAGCGTTCCTCTGAGCTGCTTGTATGGGAGACCGTCCTCATAACACTGGTCTGCATTACAATTTAATAGGGAACTGCAAAAGAAAGTGATTTAATCAGATGAAAAATGCCGAGCCGTCTGCGGTAAACCTTCATCTGTAGAGTCTGTCCTTGAGGTATTGCCGGGAAGGAGGACGTCAGCAGAGATTTTTCTGTCTACAATGTTTCTCATGTCCTAGTTCTGTCTGTCATGCTCTGTAGCTGATCTGGCAGGCCCTAGAGAATGGTATCCGGAGGAAGGATCCTGCGCTCCAGAGACCGAGGAACACAGCGGGATGCGCTCCTAGTGAAATGTCTGCTGCAATGGATATACTGTGTCTAGGAGATAGAGTGATGGGGACTGTAAGGGAAACTATGGCTCCTATTAGACGCCCTGATCAATAATGTGAACCAGTGCCAATCTACTAGATTGGTGCTCATCTACGGAGCCTATTATGGTGCGTTTACACATAACGATTATCGCGCGATAACGATCGAATTCAAACAATAATCGTACGTGTATAGCAGCGAACGATCAAACGACGAACGAGAAATCGTTCATTTTGATCTTTCAACATGTTATCAAATCGTCGTTCACAAAAAATTCGCAGATCGTTCCGTGTGAACAGTCGTTCGCCGATTTAACCAATGTGTGAGATAGGCTTAAGGATCGCAAAACGAATTTTCCGTACGATATACCGTACCGTATAAATGCTGATCGTTATGAAAAAAAAAATCGTTACTCCGACATCGTAAATCGTACGATCTGGCCAATTATCGTTTCGTGTATGTGTGTGTGTATATATATATATATATATATATATATATATATATATATATATATATATATATATATATATATATATATATATAATATATAAATGGCAGCCCTTGCCCTAAACTGTTATATATCGCCTCTCTGCGCTCTCAGTCTTTTTCAGCCCTCTGCTTGCTTCCTGGCACCGCAGCTGTAGCTTCAGAACAGCCTGTCTGAACTAACAGGCCGCTCAGCCAATCCCTGGCCAGGAACGCCACAGCACCAGGAAGCGAGCAGAGGGCAGAAGAAGACTGAGAGCGTGTATAACAGTTTATTCAGTGGTTACTACACATAGCTATTACATGTAGGGACGTGCGGTCGGCGGTCGATGATTTTAGGTCTGGACCTAAAGACACGATCAGGCCTAGTTTACATATATAAGTTGCATCCGTTTCCGTTTTTTGGGAAGAAACTGACTACAACTGATATCACAATTGATGGTAAAAAATACACCAGTTGTCAGGTTTTCTATAATTTTTTCAGTAAAAACAATCAGTTAATATCAGTTGCCATACGTTTATTCCATTAGTTGTCATCAGGTTTTTTCCCAATACAGCATAAAGGGGGGCATCACCAGATAGGAGATATAATATCGTGTACAACTTACATGGGAGTCCTCTACTGTGCATGGGGACATCTCCTATAGCAGGGGTAGGGAACCTTGGCTCTCTAGCTGTTGCAAAACTACAACTCCCATTATGCATGGGTATCCCAGACAAGATGAGAGTTGCAGTTTTGCAACAGCTAGAGAGGCAAGGTTCCCCACACCTGTTCTAAATGGTTCTGCCCCTGTATAGGAGCTGGGGGGCAGGGACAGGGATATCTGTTTGGATCACCAGAGGATGCATAATGCATGCGTCCGCACACTGCATGCCTCCGGCGCTCCATAGACTTTAATAGATGCGGTGCCGGATAGCCTAGCCTAGCGTTCTGACATGCGGTCAGTCCAACTGTCCGGCGGCATTATTGTGAGAACGTATCATCGGAAATGTCCCATTAAAAACAATGGGAACAATTCAGAGATGCGTTTCACTCCGGTGATTTTCTACTGCACCGTAGGGAAACGCCGCCGGATATATGTAAACTAGGCCTCAGCCGATGATCGTTGTCTCGATTACAGGGAGCAAAAATTGGCCGACTCGGCCTGATAAGCAGCCGATTATCGTTCTGTGTACTAGGGCCCTGACAGGATACTTGGATAGAAGCTGTCACCTGTTTTCTCCGTTACACCAGATTGAAATAAGAGGTCGGCTGCCCGCTAGGTTGTTTGGCTAGAACTAAGGGGCAGCACACACCCTTCATCTCCACTATAATGGCTAATACCATTGGTGTAAGTTATAATGTAAGCCTATGGAGCTTCCGGTATACAGAAGTGCCATAGGCTTCCATTATAACTTACACTGCTGGTATTAGCCATTATAGCGGAGATGAAGGGGCAGAGCGTATTCTAGCTTTCGGCCGGGGTCTCCGCTACCAGACACCCATAGATATACATGAAAGTTTTTTACTTTAAGTGAACTCTGGATTGCCGTAAGGTAAGAGCTGTATGTATATCACATTATCCACACACTCTGCTCATATTTTCTCATAGTTTTTGTAGTTACATAGAAATATAGAAGATTGTCAGCAGAAAAAGACCACCTAATCCATCTAGTCTGGCCTTTTCATTTCTCTTTTTTATCTTCGGATAGTTAGATGTGTATCCCAATCTCGCTTATATTCACTTTGGATTTACCAACCACATCTGCTGAAAGTTTGCACCAAACATTTACTACTCTCTCAGTAATTTTTTTCATGTTGCTCCTGATCTTTCCCTAACTATTCTCAGATTGTGTTTTCAGAAAATTTTGCAAAAATCAGTAGCACGGGTGAATATATAAAACTTTTCATAATATATCTCATCAGAGAAACTTGCTGCTTTCTCCCTTTTATTAGAATTTTTCATACCCTCCTTTCCTAAACCCTCCATTTATTCTAAAAACTGGTCAAGTCCATCTCCAGGTAGATTAGCACACTGGAGTATTGTGTTACAGCTGCCCATACAAGCCTATGGAGAGGGGTGCAAAGAGCCAGGGGTAGGCACACAGAGGCCATAGGGGTTTGACACACGACCGCTTATCCTGAAATGATACATAGAGGGACAGATACACTTTAAGTACGGTTTCATGAATTTCACATTTAACTTGCTATTTTCTGTATTCTTATAATTTATTATTAAAGGGGAACTCTGGTGAAAATCTTTTTCTTTCAAATCAACTGGTTTCAGAAAGTTATATAGATTTGGTTATCAAACTTAGAGGAAGAAAAAGTTTGCAACATCCCGTTACTCTAAACAGTTCCTGACATGGACAGAGGTGGCAGCAGAGAGCACTGTGTTAGACTGGAAAGAATACACTACTTCCTGCAGGACATACAGCAGCTGATAAGTACTGTAAGACTGGGGATTTTTAAATAGAAGCAAATTACAAATCTATATAACTTTCTGAAACCAGTTGATTTGAAAGACTTTCTCTGGGGTACACCTTTAAACCTTCCAGTTGTCCTGTACATGTATGGTCCCAAGGGTGCCTATAATATTCTGGATCTGACAAGTCACTGTCACAGTTGTTATTGTTGTTTGTTTATTTTTCTAGGATCTCAAATACGATGTCGGCGGTGGAGAGAAATTTGATTCTTTGACAGATCTGGTAGAACATTATAAGAAGAACCCAATGGTTGAAACCCTCGGAACCGTTCTGCAACTTAAACAGGTGACTAAGCAACATACCTGGATGAATGTGGACGGGTAGATGGGTGGACCTGCTTGTAGAGAGAGTCACATGTGTAACTCATGTTATATCTTCAACTACAATCTCTCCTAAATCTCTAGTGACCTATTGGTGTTGCTTCATTTCAGCCTCTGAATACAACGCGTATAAATGCAGCAGAAATCGAGAGTCGAGTGAAGGAGCTGAGTAAACCTGCCGAAACGGCTGATAAGTTCAAGCAAGGCTTTTGGGAAGAGTTTGAGGTATGGATGAATAGACTTCCTCATCTATTTCTAATGCTAGGATTATACAAGTGTCCATTTCACCTGACAGAGTGATTTTTAGACTTTAACTGTGCTGGTGAATAGAAAACAGCAAAACACAAAAGAGGAATGTTATACTCAAAGTCAGCGCCATCCAAAAAGAGGTGATCAAAAACATCCAAAGGTTAGTGTAAAAGCACAAAAATATGACGTGTTTCGGGGGTCTATACCCCTTCATCAGAGCATACACTGTTTCTGTATCTGATGAAGGGGTTATAGACCCCTGAATCGCGTCATATTTTTGTGCTTTTACAATAACCTTTGGATGTTTTTGATCACCTCTTTTTGGATAGCGCTGACCTAGAGTGCCACATTCCTCTTCTTGTTTTGCTGTTTTCTATTTGATTATCTCCACGGGCCCCTGTTGGGAGTAACCCATTGCAGTAGTACAGTAAGCTTGGCAGTCCATCAGTGTGTTCATCCCACCCGTTTTATCCAGTTTTTCGACTGAGTTGGACCTGACACCAGGACATGTGGGACCCCCCGTGGTCAAGGGGTGATATGCATAAAACCAGAGGGGTAGATAGGTGAGCTTCTTTTCACCTTCTCACATCTCTTTCCTCCCTGTGGTATCACACGAGCCGTCCGTATCTTGTTTTTTCCTTTATTTATATATTTTAGAAGAATGTCCTTTTTGATTTGTTTGGAACCAGACAGTATAAGTTTTTTTTTTTTTTAATCTTTCGCTGTCATTATAACTTTCAAAATCTTAAATCAGCAGGGGATGTGATATAAAGCAGGTTTTTTATATAAAGGTTTTTTTTTTAGTTCTCATGCTGTAAATTGCAGACTTGCTTTATGTCACATCCCCTGCTAATTTAGATTCTGTAAGTTATAAGGACAGGTTTTTTTTTTTTTTGGTTTTTTTTTAATCTTTGAAACGTATGCCTCTGTATCCTGGCAACATACTGTATATATCTCTGACACACTGAGAATGCTATGGAAATTTACCTGCCAATAGGGGAATCTCTTTGTTGCCTAAAAAACATTAAAGGTGTTCTCCAGTGCTACTAAAACATGGCCACTTTCTCCCAGAGACAGCACCGCTCTTGTCTCCAGGTCAGGTGTGGTTTGCAGTTAAGCTCCATTCACTGAGTTACAAAAGCTGCACCTAAACTGGAGACAAAAGTGGTGAAACTCTGGTCCCCGGTGCCATTATTTTTGGCCCGCCAGGCAATTCAAAGCTTAAATTACATCTGGCCCGCCATGGCTATTATATGAGACTGTGGGGGAGGGCTGGCTGCTATATGAGACTACTTGGAAGGGCTGGCTACTATATAAGAGACTATGGGGGAGGGTTGGCTACTACAAGAGACTATTGGGGAGGGCTGGCTACTATATGAGACTACTGGGGAAGGCTGGCTACTATATGAGACTACTGGGGAGGGATGGCTTCTATATAAGAGACTATGGGGGAGGGCAGGCTTCTATATAAGAGACTATGGGGAGGGCTGGCTACTATATGAGACTATGGGGGAGGGTTGGCTACTACAAGAAACTACTGGGGAGGGCTGGCTACTATATGAGACTACTGGGGAGGGCTGGCTACTGCAAGAGACTATGGGGGAGGGCTGGCTACTATATAAGACTATTGGGGAGGGCTGGTTACTATATATGAGACTATGGGGGAGGGTTGGCTACTACAAGAGACTATTGGGGAGGGCTGGCTACTATATAAGAGACTATGGGGGAGGGCTGGCTACTATATAAGAGACTATGGGGGAGGGCTGGCTACTATATAAGGGACTATGGCGGAGGGCTGGCTACTATATAAGAGACTATGGGGGAGGGCTGGCTACTATATAAGAGACTATGGGGGAGGGCTGGCTACTATATAAGAGACTATGGGGGAGGGCTGGCTACTATATAAGAGACTATGGGGGAGGGCTGGCTACTATATAAGAGACTATGGGGGAGGGCTGGCTACTATATAAGAGACTATGGGGGAGGGCTGGCTACTATATAAGAGACTATGGGGGAGGGCTGGCTACTATATAAGAGACTATGGGGGAGGGCTGGCTACTATATAAGAGACTATGGGGGAGGGCTGGCTACTATATAAGAGACTATGGGGGAGGGCTGGCTACTATATAAGAGACTATGGGGGAGGGCTGGCTACTATATAAGAGACTATGGGGGAGGGCTGGCTACTATATAAGAGACTATGGGGGAGGGCTGGCTACTATATAAGAGACTATGGGGGAGGGCTGGCTACTATATAAGAGACTATGGGGGAGGGCTGGCTACTATATAAGAGACTATGGGGGAGGGCTGGCTACTATATAAGAGACTATGGGGGAGGGCTGGCTACTATATAAGAGACTATGGGGGAGGGCTGGCTACTATATAAGAGACTATGGGGGAGGGCTGGCTACTATATAAGAGACTATGGGGGAGGGCTGGCTACTATATAAGAGACTATGGGGGAGGGCTGGCTACTATATAAGAGACTATGGGGGAGGGCTGGCTACTATATAAGAGACTATGGGGGAGGGCTGGCTACTATATAAGAGACTATGGGGGAGGGCTGGCTACTATATAAGAGACTATGGGGGAGGGCTGGCTACTATATAAGAGACTATGGAGGAGGGCTGGCTACTATATAAGAGACTATGGGGGAGGGCTGGCTACTATATAAGAGACTATGGGGGAGGGCTGGCTACTATGTAAGAGACTATGGGGGAGGGCTGGCTACTATATAAGACACGTGGGGGGCTGGCTACTATATAAGACACGTGGGGGGCTGGCTACTATATGGGACACGTGGGGGGCTGGCTAATATGTGGGGCAATTTTGGTTGGCTTGACTACTACATGGGGCAATATTGGGGGGGGGGGTTGGCTATTACATGGGATGGGGTTTAATCGTGTCATAGCAATTTATGTCATTTATCACAATTCTGGGAGGCGCGCACCATTGATAGTGGCAGGAATACCACGCGCTGCTCTGACAATGCCAGGATTCACGCTTCAATAATTATCAAGGTTGGCTCGCGACTTTGTCCAATTTTTTAATTTTGGCCCATTGTGTATTTAAGTTGGACACCCCTGTTCTAAATGTATAAAATATTCCCTGGAAAACCCCATTTTATAGACTGCAGGGGTTGATGTATCCCATCAAGTTCATTGACAGTTAAACAACCATCCCCGTTCGATCAGGCTTCTGAACATTGACGTAAAGAGACTGTTACTGCTTGGTAAGACCGTACATTGATTTTTTCCCTTTCCCATGTAGTTTACAGTATTGCAGATTTTCTTTCCTTATTAAAGTCATTGGGGGGGGGAAAGAAAACCCTGACTCCTACAGCCTTGCTGCCATTTCAGCGCAGACCACTGTAAGGCTATGTTCACACATGGAATAGACAACGGCCATTGTTGCACTGACAACTGCACTGAAATCAATGCAGAAAGGACATGTCAATTACTTTCCATAGCCGTAACAAACAATGCACTGTGTAAAGAGCGGCCGTTGTTTTTGTTGACTTCAATGCAACACATTTCACTATGACAAGAATGGACGTTGTTTTAATTGTAAACTATGGCCGTTCTCGTCATAAAAAATAAGTTGTGTGAACATAGCCTCAAACTAAAGGGGGCAACGTATGCATAGAAATGCGTGGATCCGGCTCATTGCACATCTCAGTACATGTCGTCCACGTTCAGGCAGAATTTCTAGTTAATTTGGTGATGAAGCTTTCGCTAGTTATTATCACCGGATCCGATACTATATAGATATTGATAATCCATTGCGTAGTATTTTCTTCCAGCTCTTTCTATCACTGTGGCAGTGCAGCAGTCTGTCGGTAAGAGCCGCATTGCCCATGTTCTCGTGCTGCAGTGTCTGACGGAAGGGAAAGTGCTGCATAATGAGAACTTTTGGAGTGAAAAGGCTGCAGACCTAAATGACCAGGAATCTCTTTAATTCACAATTAACAATTACAAACAGATGGGCCAGACATCACTTTGCCTGGCTCGTAAGCGCCACTAATTCCTATTAATTATACATTCCACTGAAGGTAAATATATGGGATGCGGGGAGGTCGCCGAATGACTCTATGCAAAGGGCTTCATTGTAGCAGGAGGGGAAGCCGGTTACTGGAGAGAAAACTGTAATTAGTTAGTAAAAAGAACACCGCACACTTGTTTATGAGCCTATAAAAGAATGAGAGAGGCGAGAACAGCCTTTGAGCTTTAAGGGCTAATCCACATCAATGTTAAAGGGGTATTCCACTCAAACATAACTTTTATTATCTTGCTGCCAATGGTGAGACTAACAATTCCTTCCATACTTGTTATTATCTATTCAGTCTCCTTCCCCCAGTTCTCAGCTGCTGCATTCTTCTGAAGACACAAAAATCTGTGTGTGAGCTTTTCTCTCTCTCCCCCTCCTCCCCCCTCCCTTCTGAGACAGCTGATGTAAACAAGTCCCAGACTGTATCTGCAACATTGTAGCTTTTTTGAAATGCTGGTAGGGTTAATCTGAGGTCAAGTTGCTGATGAACTCGCTGTGATTAGTCCTCCCAGCATTACAATGAAGCTACAAAGTTGCAGATAAAGCCTGCCAGGGGCTTGTTTACATCAGCCATCTCAAGGGAGGGGGGAGGAGGGGTAGACAGAGCGAAAAGCTTACACACAGATTTTTGTGTCTTAGGTAGCTTCACATGTACCGGATCCGCAGCGGATTTCAGGCTGCGAGTTTGAATTTTCATTCCGCTGCAGTATGTGACCCGGCCCCTGGCCCGGAGCATACATTACCTGCGACGTGGCTGCATGTAAGGCTCCCCTCGCTCTTCATCAGACAGTCAGTGCTGCCGTGTACTGATTGGCTGATGGGGAGCGAGTGGAGCTGGGAGACTCATACACAGTTGCGGCGCTAAGCAGGTAATGTATTCTCCGGGCTGGGGGGCTGCAGGGCGCAGAATGCAAGGGGTTAAAGGGGCCGGATTACATATTCGCATTGGAATAAAAATTCCGCTGCGGGTATGTAACCCCATAGATCTTCACACTACCAGGATCCACAGCGGATTTCGCTGAAGACTCGAAGCGTGAAATCCGCTGAGGATCCAGTACGTGTGAAGTTACCCTTAGGCTACAAACCCACTTGGCGGGTCTGCAGCGAGTCCCCTTGCTGCGTATTTGCAGCGAGACTCACTGCAGATCCCGGCCTTATACTTTTAATGGCAGGCAAACACGCAGCAGGGATGGACATCCCTGCTGCGAGTTTGTCTGCAGCCCACCCCATTAACCCCGCCGGAGCTGATAATTCACCTGATCCCGGCTCCGGCGGTTCCCGATGTCTTCAGCAAGCCGGAGCGGGGACCAGGTGAAGTATATGCTCCAGCCAGCCGCCCGCAGCCCCTTTAACACCTCCCGCAGCACCGATCGCAGAGAGTCCAGCCCAGCAGCCAGGGGGCGACAGAGAATCCAGCCCAGCAGCCAGGGGGCGACAGAGAATCCAGCCCAGCAGCCAGGGGGCGACAGAGAGTCCAGCCCAGCAGCCAGGGGGCGACAGAGAGTCCAGCCCAGCAGCCAGGGGGCGACAGAGAATCCAGCCCAGCAGCCAGGGGGGGACGACAGAGAATCCAGCCCAGCAGCCAGGGGGCAGCAGAGAGTCCAGCCCAGCAGCCACGATGTCTTCAGCAAGCCGGAGCTGTGACCAGGTGAAGTATATGCTCCAGCCAGCCGCCCGCAGCCCCGGCCGCCCGATCGCCCCCTGCAGCACCGCCCCCCCCAATCACACCCCTGCAGCCCTGGACGCTCGATCGCCCCCCTGCAGCCCCCATCGGGGAGGGGGCGATCGGGGCTGCAGGGGGCGTGCGAGTGATTGGTGCTGCGGGGGGGGGGGGGGGGGGGGATTGGGGGGGGCGTGCGATCGGTGCTGCGGGAGGTGTTAAAGGGGCTGCGGGCGGCTGGCTG
This sequence comes from Dendropsophus ebraccatus, assembly GCF_027789765.1. Lineage (NCBI taxonomy): Eukaryota > Metazoa > Chordata > Amphibia > Anura > Hylidae > Dendropsophus > Dendropsophus ebraccatus. The sequence goes on along the minus strand of NC_091456.1, from coordinate 7,526,921 downwards.
GAGCATATACTTCACCTGGTCCCCGCTCCGGCTTGCTGAAGACATCGGGAACCGCCGGAGCCGGGATCAGGTGAAGTATCAGCTCCGGCGTCCGGGGGGTTAATGGGGTGGGCTGCAGACAAACTCGCAGCAGGGATGTCCATCCCTGCTGCGTGTTTGTCTGCCATTAAAAGTATAGGGCCGGGATCTGCAGCGAGTGGGTTTGTAGCCTTAAGCAGAAATCAGCAGCTGAGAACTGGGGGAAGGAGACTGAATAGGTAAAAACAAGTATGGAAGGAATTGTTAGTCTCATCATGGGAAGCAACATATCAAAGGTTATGTTTGAGTGGAATACCCCTTTAACATCTGCATGGTATCCTAGTCTGTTATCAGCACAATGCAGTATGCACACTGACCCTATGCTAGTAAATGGTTGTGTCCACAGGATCTTTTCTTGCATGGATTCAGGCAGAGTTCAGTATCGTAAAAATAAAAATTGCAGCGTTCATCGTAAGTCGCTGATCCGCAGTCAGGAATTTCTCATAAATGTCATAGGGGACGCAGAGTAATTGCATTGTTATATCGTGAAGAGGAATCCTCTGTTTTGACCAGTATTTTATCCGTGTTCATTCGCTCTCCATCATATATAGAAGAATTTTTGCAGATATAAAAAAGGATCCAATAAAGATGAAACTATGCGCCCCTAAAAGTATGCTTTCTGGATGCAAAACAAATATTTAAAGGGACATCTGATTATCAAACTAAAAGTTTGTAACATGCAGCTAACTCTGCATAGTAACTGTGCTGCTGGTCCTCTCTGGTTCCCTATAAAGTAGTGTGCAGTACACTATCAAAGACTGTAGCATCAATGATAAAGGGGCACTCCAGCGAATTTTTGTTTTTGTTTTAAAATCAACTGGTGTCAGAAAGTTATATAGATTTGTCAATTACTTATATTTAAAAATCTCCAGTCTTTCAGCACTTATCAGCTGCTGTATGTGCTGCAGGAAGTGGCGTATTCTCTCCAGTCTGACACAGTGCTCTCTGCTGCCACCTCTGTCCATATCAGGAACTGTCCAGAGCAGTAGCAATTAACCATAGAAAACCTCTCCTGCTCTGGACAGTTCCTGACATGGACAGAGGTGGCAGCAGAGAGCACTGTGTCAGACTGGAAAGAATATACCTCTTCCTTGGTAGCGCAGAAGACATGACATTGAGACAGTGAGGCAGATGCGATTTCGAGCGGAGCCAACGCCACGTGTTCCACTCATTTTACTCAGTGTGAAGGGCCCTTACAGAGTGTATGTGATGATACGGCTCCCATAGGTGGTCAGGTATGCCAGTCCTCAGATGATGTCTATGTGGAATGCCCATACAAGCCAGAATGCAGCTTTCTAATGTATTTAAAGGGGTTGTCCAGCGAAAACTTTTTTTTCTTTCAAATCTACTGGTGTCAGAAAGTTATATAGATTTGTAATTTATTTCTATTTAAAAATCTCAAGTCTTACCATACTTATCAGCTGCTGTATGTCCTGCAGGAAGTGGTGTATACTTTCCAGTCTTACACAGTGCTCTCTGCTGCCACCTCTGTCCGAGGCAAGAACTGTCCAGAGCTGTAGCAAATCTCCATGGAAAACCTCTCCTGCTCTGGACAGTTCCTGACTCTGCCAGAGATGTCAGCAGAGAGCACTGTTTCTGAATGTAAATAAACAACACTTCCTGCAGGACATACAGCAGCTAAAATAGAAGTAAATTACAAATGTATACAATTTTCTGACACCAGTTGATTTTTCGCTGGACAACCCCTTTAATAAAAGAGCTAAAGCCCATAGGCAGCTGCTGGGACGAGGGTTAAACTCCGGATACTTCCCACTAACTTCCATCCACTGAAACTAAATGATTATGGACACAGTCATTAGCTCTATCGATGGCCAGCTTCGGGGTTTTTTTATGCCCTGGGCTACGTTCAGGTTAGTTAAATGGAAATTTGTCAGCTCTGTATCTGGCTCAAAGCTTATAGGGTGAATAAAACCAATGACACCTGTCTTTTAGCTGTTGGTTGTTTGCAAAGTTATAAAATCCTGTTTTCCTTCCATGTGCCATAGTGATGCAGCATGCACACCTCCTCCCTGTGCTGTGTGATGGATGGACAAGGCTCAGAGCTTGAAGCCAAGCAGGCAGGGAAGAGGTGTGCATGCTGTATCTCAGCACGTCCTTTATGACACACACAAGCTTGGAAGAAAAACATGATTTTATAACTTGGCGAACAGCCATCAGGTTCCATTAATTTTATCTCTCTTTTCTGCTCATGTCTCCAGCTCTGATATAATATAGCAAGCGCTGACAGATTACTGTTTAGATTTCAGTGGTGCCTTGGATTACGAGCATAATTCGTTCCGGGGCCGCACTTGTAATCCAAATTCACTCTTAAACCAAAGCAAATTTTCCCAAAAGAAATCAGTGATATGCAGAGAATTGGTTCCACACCCCAAAAATAATTATTTTTTAAATTCAGAATAACATGTAAAACAGATGAAACAAACATTTAGAAGCAGCTGAATATGTGATATATAAGTTTCTGTACAGTATAGCAGCATGTGGTATATAATGTATAGTAACTGTATAACCCTGATAACACGGCAGCTGGATATGTGATATATAAGTTACTGTACAGTATAGCAATCAGCATGTGGTGAATAATGTATAGTAACTGTATAACCCTGATAACACAGCAGCTGGATATGTGATATATAAGTTACTGTACAGTATAGCAATCAGCATGTGGTGTATAATGTATAGTAACTGTATAACCCTGATAACACAGCAGCTGGATATGTGATATATAAGTTACTGTACAGCAGGCATGTCCAAACTTTTTTCGAAGAGTGCCAAATTTGATGAAGTGAACATGTGCGAGGGCCGACCATTTTACATGCTACATGCTATATGCTTTATAACACAGGCAGATAATAGCAAGCTGGATACCTGGGGGGCCATAAAAGTTCGGAACGCGGGCCGCAAATGGCCCTCCGGCCGGACTTTGGACATGCCTGCTGTACAGTATAGCAATCAGCATGTGGTATATAATGTATAGTAACTGTATAACCCTGATAACACAGCAGCAGCTGGATATGTGATATATAAGTTACTGTACAGTATAGCAGCATGTGGTGTATAATGTATAGTAACTGCATAACCCTGATAACACAGCAGCTGGATATGTGATATATAAGTTACTGTACAGTATAGCAATCAGCATGTGGTGAATAATGTATAGTAACTGTATAACCCTGATAACACAGCAGCTGGATATGTGATATATAAGTTACTGTACAGTATAGCAATCAGCATGTGGTGTATAATGTATAGTAACTGTATAACCCTGATAACACTGCAGCTGGATATGTGATATATAAGTTACTGTACAGTATAGCAGCATGTGGTGTATAATGTATAGTAACTGTATAACCCTGATAACACAGCAGCAACTGGATATGTGATATATAAGTTACTGTACAGTATAGCAGCATGTGGTATATAATGTATAGTAACTGTATAACCCTGATAACACAGCAGCTGGATATGTGATATATAAGTTACTGTACAGTATAGCAGCATGTGGTATATAATGTATAGTAACTGTATAACCCTGATAACACAGCAGCAGCTGGATATGTGATATATAAGTTACTGTACAGTATAGCAGCATGTGGTATATAATGTATAGTAACTGTATAACCCTGATAACACAGCAGCTGGATATGTGATATATAAGTTACTGTACAGTATAGCAGCATGTGGTGTATAATGTATAGTAACTGTATAACCCTGATAACACAGCAGCTGGATATGTGATATATAAGTTACTGTACAGTATAGCAGCATGTGGTATATAATGTATAGTAACTGTATAACCCTGATAACACAGCAGCTGGATATGTGATATATAAGTTACTGTACAGTATAGCAATCAGCATGTGGTGTATAATGTATAGTAACTGTATAACCCTGATAACACTGCAGCAGCTGGATATGTGATATATAAGTTACTGTACAGTATAGCAGCATGTGGTGTATAATGTATAGTAACTGTATAACCCTGATAACACAGCAGCAGCTGGATATGTGATATGTTACTATACATGATAGCAATCAGCATGTGGTGTATAATGTATAGTAACTGTATAACCCTGATAACACAGCAGCAGCTGGATATGTGATATATAAGTTACTGTACAGTATAGCAGCATGTGGTGTATAATGTATAGTAACTGCATAACCCTGATAACACTGCAGCTGGATATGTGATATATAAGTTACTGTACAGTATAGCAGCATGTGGTGTATAATGTATAGTAACTGCATAACCCTGATAACACAGCAGCAGCTTGTACATACAGGATGGAACTGCAGATCCCCATAATGCAGGAGCGTAGTATACAGGCTAGAATAGAGAAGCAGGGCTGCTGTCAGAGGTCTGTGCGATCACATGACAGCAATAGGGAAGGGGGTGTGTGCTCAGCATGGACCAATTAGGAAGTGAGAATCACAGAGCTGTGCAGGAGGATAGTGACAGAAACTTCTCTATACAGCAGTGTGAATGGCTGAGTGTGAGTGCAGGCACATTATAGCAGCAGTGTGTATAGCTGAGTGTGAGTGCAGGCACATTTTTAGCAGGAATGGAGAGGATTGGAAACCCAGAGGGCTGACAGAGACTGCAGGGAGCATGAAGTAAAAAGAAAGTGGATCTGCTATGATTTGGAAGGTGAGGGAGACTTCCTGGGTCAGAGTATAGGGCTGTAGCCCCCACTATGCAGACCATGACCCTCCCCCACACCCCCTTCCACCCAGTACAGGGAACTCTTAAACCAAGTTACAATTTTGAAAAACCCTGAGCTCTTCTTGCAAAACGCTCTCAATCCAAGTTACTCTTAAACCAAGAAACCACTGTATATTAAAGCATTGGAGTATAGCATACACGGTCACTTTGATGAACAGGACTGATTTTTAGAGTTATTTAAACAGTACCTCTCATTAAAACTGATGCCATTGGGCATGTCAGAAGTTATTGATCGCAGCGTATCTCACTGCTCAGACGCTGCGATCAGGAAATATAGCCAGAATCCACTTGTCAGAATTAGCCGATCAAGAACTGTCCAGAGCAGCAGCAAATCCCCATAGAAAACCTCTCCTGCTCTTGACAGTTCCTGACTTAGACAGAGGTGGCAGCAGAGAGCACTGTGTCAGACTGGAGAGCATACACCACTTCCTTGGTAGCGCGGAAGACATTGAGACAGTGAGGCAGATGCGATTTCGAGCGGAGCCAACGCCACATGTTCCACTCATTTTACTCAGTGTGAAGGGCCCTTACAGAGTGTATGTGATGATACGGCTCCCATAGGTGGTCAGGTATGCCAGTCCTCAGATGACGTCTATGTGGGATGCCCATACAAGCCAGAATGCAGCTTTCTAATGTATTTAAAGGGGTTGTCCACCCATCCATCCGTGTCAGCCTGAAAATAATACGCCACTTTCTGCAGGGCATACAACAGCTGATAAGTAATGGAAGACTGGAGATTTTTTTTTTTCTTTTGTATTCAAACGCTTTATTAAAAGACAGGTGTGGGTACAGACAGTTGACCAAAATGTTAAAGCATACAAACATAACTCAGCAAATGACAGCATGTGACAGTGAATCAAGTTGTTGCAAAAGAACAGCTATACCGCACAGCCCAGGGTAGATCTCGACATAGGGGTCATTATGTGTACAATACTGCTGAACAGGGCAGGAGCGGTTTCCTTCAGTACACTACAATGTCGTTCTGCCAACTAGGAACCCAAAAGAAGAAACGCGAAACTCGGCAACGGATAGCTAAAGACTAAGAAAAAAGAGAAAAGGAGAGAGAGACCAGCACAGTCCCGGTAGGGGAGGGGCGGGGAGGGAAGACCGGGATCAACGGACGATCAGTTGTAGAGAGCCAGTGTGTATGCAGAGCCTTAGCAGACCCATATGTCAATCAAGGCGACACGTAGGAGCGATATAGGGAAGTGTCCATGAATGCCACCCAAAGCGACCACATAGCCGTGGCAGCTGGAGGTGCTTCAATGTGTTCCGCTCTCATTTCCTCCATACGATGGAGGTGTTGGATTTCAGCGAACCATTCCGACACAGATGGTGGGTGTTCCGACTTCCATTTCCTAGGGATCACTGTTCTGGCCGCTAGAAGCAAGAAGCGAATGATGCCTTTCTTACACTGTGAAAGAGTGCCTGGAATCATAGACAAAAGATAGGTGGAGGGCTGATTGGCAAGACTTACTCCTGCTATCTCATGAATCAGCTCTGCCACCGCCTCCCAAAAACTGGTTAATTTAATACAGTCCCACCATATGTGTCTCATGGTGCCCTGGCTTTGCCCGCAGCGCCAACACAGAGTTGACACCGCTGGATAATATGAGTGCAGCAGAGTCGGCACTCGGTACCATCTCGACATCACCTTAAAGTTAGTTTCCTGGGCCTTGCTAGCCACTGATGATTTGTGGCTTAGGAAAAAAGCTTTTTCCCAGTCGATTCTCGAGAAGGATTGATTCAGTTCCAGTTCCCAGCCCTCCTGATACGGAAGCTTGACGTCAGGGAGAGGCTGTGTCAGGATAGCATAGACAAGCGACACCATATGGGTAGTCGCTTCCGTCAGTACACAGAGCTCTTCAAAGGGCAGTAGCTGTCTATGAAGTTGCAGCGAGAGCACCGATGTATTATAGAAGTGCTGCAGCTGCAGGTACTGCCAGCCATACCGCTGTAGGCGGTTCTGCTCAGGGACCAGTGCCGCTAAGGGCAGCACAGCTGAGGCTGAAGAAGACTGGAGATTTTTAAATAGAATTACAAATCTATATAACTTTCTGAAACCAGTTGATTCGAAAGAAAAAAGATTTTTGCCGGAGTATCCCTTTAATGAGTCCAGAATATTGCCACTCCGACTGACAAATACAATCTGAAGGTTATTCCGTGCCACGCGATATCATTCACCACTTAATGGATGAGAGACACTAAAAATATCTTCATGCGAGCAGGTAGCTGTGTGTGTGACAGTGCGGAGACCTCATACTGTCAGCCGCTCTCTCTCCCGTCACCGTGCACACTGCTGCGGAGCGCGGGAAAGTTCTGCTCTGTATTATAATAAGTTCTTATTGCTTTATTATACATGTACATGGCTGCGTTGGCATCCACAAATAAAATGCCTTGGCTTTCTGCGGGGTTATTACTATATATATTTCCGGAAAGTGAGATATGGTGCGGCAGCTAATGAGGAGCTCGGGGTATTTCCGCCTCTGCATCTCCGTGTGGGAATCGGTGCCGCACCATCCACATGGGGGGAGGTTGTATAGTTTTGGAGTGCGCTGACAGCGGACCTCATTGTAACTCTGACTGACAGCTAATTGCTCAGTCCGGGAGCTGCAGCTGACGGGGAGGAAGCCGGAAACAGCTGCTTTATGTGACAGAGATAAATATTACAATGTTTCCTCTACAGAAATGAATTTTTTAGCTTATTTTTTTTCTTTTCTTTCTCCCTTTTCTCAGACTTTGCAGCAACAGGAATGTAAACTGCTGTACAGCCGTAAAGAGGGGCAGAGAGCCGAGAACAAGAATAAGAACCGCTATAAAAACATCTTACCCTGTAAGTGCAGGACAGGGCGCTGACATTTGACACTGTTATGTGACCGGCCGAAGTGACACTGGTGTTTAGGATATAGCCGCCATAATGCCAAGTACCGTATTTATCGCTTTATGACGCCTCGCACTATAAGATGCACACCAGATTTAGACGAGAAAAATATTTAATGTTAAAGAAGTCCCGCAAATTTTTTCCCGAAAGTATTGTATTGCCCCCCCCAAAAGTTATACAAATCACCAATATACACTTATTACAGGAAATGCACATAAAGTGCTTTTTTTCCCCTGCACTTACTACTGCATCAAGGCTTCACTTCCTGGATAACATGGTGATGTCACTTCTGGATAACATGGTGATGTCACTTCCTGGAAAACATGGTGATGTCACTTCCTGGATAACATGGTGATGTCATGACTCCCATAGCTGTGCATGTTATCCAGGAAGTGAAGCCTTGATGCAGTAGTAAGTGCAGGGAAAAAAGCACTTTATAAGCATTTCCCATAATAAGCGTATATTGGGGATTTGTATAACTTTTTTTTGGGGGGGGGGGGGGGACTTCTCCTTTTAATAAATTTCCTTGGTGGTGTAAGGCAGTAAAGCTGTTAATGCATTGAAGGGGTCAAACTTCATTGAAATGACAGGTCCCTCTCCATGACAGTACCTTATACCCACACATACACAGCAAGACTGCATGCACAATACAAACCCAGCTCTGCTGCATCATACACACGCAGCTTGGCTATATAATATGTAACAGAATAATCCTTAGCACTCTATAGGATGCAAAGTGTTAAAAAGTTTTTTTTTAACAGCATGCAATAGGGCAGGGCCAGGTATATGAAAAACACTAAACCCTCTTCTGTTTGAAGCACCTGCCGGATCATTACCTGTTGTGCACCCCTATCTCTTTCTATACTGCTAGATCATATACACTTGGCTCTGCTGCATTGTACACACTCAGCTACATCACACATCATACATCCTATGGGGCTTTTCCATGCAGGAATCTGTAAGTAATGCGTATCGCCTCCAAAGTTCTCTCCTGCCCGGCGCTCATCTCGCTGATCTCACTGATCGCTGTCCGGCAGGAGGAGGGGGGGGCCGTTCTCCCAGCAGTCAGACAGAGCGCTCAGTTAGCAGCGTACCTGACCATTAGGGAAACAGAGAGTGTCAGATCGCCTTGTCTCCAGATTAGAAGACGCAGGGAAGATCTCTCTGTAGTATTGAGTGACCAATAAAAGCAACTTACAGGATCATTTGTGGAGTACACAGACGCTTTATCTATAGGTACAAGCTGTAGTAGGGAAAGCTTAGCAAACCCACCGCATAGGTCATGTGAATGGAGGCCTCAATATATCTATTGTTAGAAGTAAACCTGAATATTTTCTGCATTGTTCCTGATGACTTATCGATTTTCTTTGAATCCAGTTGATCACACGAGGGTCGTCCTTCACGATGGAGATCCTAATGAGCAGGTTTCTGATTACATCAATGCCAATACCATAATGGTGAGCTTTATTTCTGTGGATATAGCGGTCTTCTTGCGGTGTGTGTGTGTGTGTGTGTGTGTGTGTGTGTGTGTATATATATATATATATATATATATATATATATATATATATATATATATATATATATGTATATGTATATGTAATATTGCAGTAATAATGGTTGTATCTCATACGTTACTTTGCAGCCTGAATTTGAAACAAAATGCAACAACTTAAAACCCAAGAAACGCTATATCGCTACTCAGGGCTGCCTACAGAACACGGTGAATGATTTCTGGAGAATGGTTTTCCAAGAAAACTCCAGAGTTATTGTCATGACGACTAAGGAGGTGGAGCGAGGCAAGGTGAGTCCGACGGGGTTTACGGTTTGTTTTATTCTTATTAAGAAAATGTCCCAGGAACTTTTTGTATTTAAATGGAGAAGTCACAAGGGTCAAAAAACAGACAGATGGGGCAGTGGAGGGAAACAATAAACCATGTTACCTGTTCTCGTGCCTTGTAGTGCAGCTCAGGAGTCCTGTCCACAGCAGCCGGGGTCCTGCAGCTCTGCTAGCTGCAACATCACATACCCAGCTGACTACCTGCTCAGCCAATCAGTGACTGCCCGCTCAGCCAATCAGTGACTGGGGCCGGACAGCAGGCCATCGCTCAGCCAGTGATTGGGGCCGGACAGCAGGCGATCGCTCAGCTGGGAGGTGACTTTGCTGCTGAAAGAGTCGGGCATGTGGTGCACAGAGTTTCCAGCTGCAGATGACGTCCGGCGGCAGTGAAAGAGACCAGGGAGCAGTGTAATGGAGGCAGAGGGGATGAAGGAGTTTACTTGTTTCTTACTTTCTCACCACCCCACTTTCCTGCTGCTTTTCTGCTTGTGGGACTTCTCTTTTAAAATGAAAGTATCACCTAGATTTTATTTTACTGATCAGAGCCAGGTACCATGGGCTTTTTTATCTGATTCTATGTGTTGTGTTCTGATTATAATTTCTTTTGTGTACATTATTATGGGATCTGCAACCTTACCTAAGTGATTCATAAGTTTCTCTTGGCATGCCCATACAATAAATTATATTTTGAGTTTTAATTCGATAGATGTAAGGCTGTGTTCACATTGTCTCACAGTGTCACTGTCACTTCACAAAACTTTTGACATATCCTGTACTAATCAGAAGATAGAGCTTGGAGAAGCGCTGCAGAGCACCCTCTGCGCCGTAATGCCAGGTGACACGTTCCCTTTAAAGTCTAAACTTGCTTAGGATGGTGGGAAAAATAAAATAATATAATATACTCACCTGATGTGAATTCCCTGTTGCTTCAAGCCCAAAATGTGGAAGGTGCTTGGTAGAAGACGGGTCGCTAGCAGCTGTTCGGCCGCAGTGAGTTGGTGTTTTTTTACCCTTCCTGGCATCCTGAGCACATTTAGATGCTAAGATATTTCTTGCAGACTCCCCCCCCATCACAGGAGCCACTGCTGGAACGTTCTGTTGGGGTTCTAGTGTTTCTGATGGTATCAATACCCGATTACTCCGAATCCAAAACAGGAGGCAAATATTTAGAAAGCCATGAAAGTCTCCATTTTATTTGTCTTTGTGGTGAGGAAGACGTTTAGTGCTGGGTTATGTCTTTTTCAGAGTAAATGTGTGAAGTATTGGCCTGAAGAGCATGCGCTAAAGGAATACGGAGTCATGCGGGTGAGAAACGTCAAGGAAACCCCAGCGCACGACTACATACTAAGAGAGCTGAAACTTTCAAAAGTAGGGCAAGTAAGTAGTCGTCTGTTCCTTTATAGTCAACCATCATAGATGCATTTAGCTCTTTTGACCCCTCCTGTACTCACGGACAAAAATAACGCACCTGGGTAGCAATGTAGGATTGCTGCACAACTCTCTAGGCCGACATGTCTCCAGGCAGAAGGGTAAAAGTGCCTCCCATTCTGCCCTGTAGAAAAGGCCACTTTTGGGTAACGTACCTCTTGGTAATAGATTGCTGACTGCTAAACAGGTCTCTATGATAAACGGATGGAGGAGAGAGGCAGAAACCAGCATAATGTAAAGAAAAGCCCAGCACTCACCAAATAGTTTCCTTCATTTATTCAGCGCAGAATGCATCAGTATTACCGCAGCATGCGTTTCGGCTTTAGCTAAGGCTGATGAAGACCATGCTGGGCAAAAGCACCAGGGGATTGCTTGATTGTCCAGGCAGCCCATAGGGGATAGCGGTGGTCTGCTGCTGCCACTCCTATTCCTATTAGCAGATTGTTGCTAAATTAGTCGTTTGTCTTTCAACAACAAGACAAACGACAACAACAATCAGCCGACATCATTCATGTCGGCTGATCGTTGCCTTTTATTACACAGGACGATTATTAGCCGAACATGGCCGATAATCGTTCCATGTAATAGGGCCTTAAGTGTCCTGCCATTGGCAGCCAGTCACTGTCACCACCATTTGCATTTGCATCTGGACTGCTACTGACTAGAACCATGTTGTCTTTAGTAGTGTCGAGTGAACAAAATGTTTGGGTGCAGCAACGTTAACTCTGTGCTTGATCCCTGACTGCTCCAGAACTTGGATGTTGCCCTAGGGTGTTCTGAAAAACATGGATACAGCCATAGACCATAGGCCGTATCCATGTTTTCCAGCACTCCCTAGGGCTGCATCCACAGGTAATCAGACGCAGAGAATACGATTTCGGATGACTTAGACCGTGCTTGAGGTTCGCTCCTCTGTATGGAGCAACTAAGCCTGAGGCAGGCCATACATGTTAGAAGAGTGTCTCTCCAGACTCCCTCCCCCCCATACAGTTGCCTGTGTTTTGAATGTGAATAGGGGAGACAAGCCGCTGCCATACTACTATCCTCCTTCAGAACAGAAGGATTGGCCTTGTTAAATACCAACTGCCGGAATTATATTTCCTTATCGGCCATCGGGGGGGGTCAGGAAGCCTCCATGCACATCAGATGGTCAGTCTGCCAAAATCTGCTGCTTCCAATAACATTAAAGGGGTACTCCGTAAAAAAACTTTTTCTTTTAAGTCAACTGGTTTCAGAAAGTTATATAGATTTTGAAATTTACTTCTATTTATAAATCTCAAGTGATAAGTACTGGAAGACTTGAGATTATTAAATACAAGTAAATTACAAATCTGTATTTGTATAACTTTCTGAAACCAGTTGATTTGAAAGACAAAATATAGATTTTCACCAGAGTACCCCTTTAACCTAATGGTTATGACCAGCTTTATTCTAAATGTTTATTGTGATAGTTCCAATAATGTATCTTTTTGCTTTGTATACACCAGGGTAACACTGAAAGAACTGTATGGCAATACCATTTCAAAACCTGGCCAGACCATGGAGTGCCCACAGATCCTGGTGGTGTCCTAGACTTCTTAGAAGAAGTTCATCACAAGCAGGATAGTATACCTGAGCCTGGGCCGGTAGTTGTTCACTGCAGGTAACTTGTGGCTATATCTACTCCTTCCTTTTTTATGGAAAGTAAACCTAATGTGAGAGCTAATAGATAAGGTGATATGTGGCAAATAAAGTATTCGGAGTAAGGCCATGTTCCCGCGTTCCATGCACATGCTGTATATACGGACAATGTGCAACAGGTTATCAGAATTCCCAGCATCAAGAATCATCATGATGCCGGGAGCTCTGAAACAGTTTATAATCTTCCTCACCATCCTGTACTGACACAGCTGCACGGCATCATAATGATACATGATGCCTGGAGCTCTGAAACAGTTTATCATCTTCACAGTCCTGTACTGACACAGCTGCACGGCATCATAATGATACATGATGCCGGGAGCTCTGAAAATCCGTTCCAATGTACAACATCCGTATATACAGCATGTGCACGGAACATGGGAATAAGGCCTGAGATGCCAAGCTGGAGCTGTTTAAAAGGGGTTGCCTGAAACTTTTCAATAAACTTGCATTGCATTGACTGTGTATGTTTTGTATATTCTGTATACACTTTCATTATTTTTAGCTCTTCTCTGCTTGTGATTTTTTTACTTCCTGTGATGTCACATTCTGTTTCCTTGTTCCTTCCACTAATCCTGATCACAGGTGGAGTCATCAGGTGGGCGGGGCAGGTGTTCCTTCTATGAACTGGCTGGAATTCCACATTGATTTTTGCCCCACCCCCTGTAGGCGGAGCTAATTTTGCAGCTCAGTATTGGCTGTAGCAGTAGGGGCAGCATGACATGGAGAATAGCTGGGCTGATAATTTCCTTGCTGGAGTCCAACACTGCAAGACAACAACCTTAACCACTGTGCCACCCACTAAGAAGCTATCAGCCCTTGCCCGCCTTCATGCTGCCCTTTCTTCTACACCTTCTACTGAGCTGCAGTATTAGCTCCGCCTACAGGGGCCGGGCTAAAATAAACGTGGAATTTCAGACAGCCTATAAGAGGGACACCTGCCCCGCCCACCGGATGACTCCACCTGTGATCATGATCAGTGGAAAGAACAGGAAACAGATATTAGACGTGACATCACAGGAAGTAAAAAAATCGCATCATGTGACTGAGCCTAAGAACACAAGGGGCGCTAGAAATTAACAATAAAAGTGTATACACAACAAATAACGTCAGTGCAATGCTAGTTTATTGAAAAGTCCTGTACAACCTCTTTAAAGGGGTACTCCAGCGAACATTTGAAACCACTTAATTTGAACGGCAGTGCCGGAGTACCCCTGTAAGGTTGTCTCTTGCATGTTGCACTTTTGTTTATACTTACACACTGGTGATGGATCGGATACATGTGACAGGAGGAATAGGACATCCACCGGCTGTTCCTATGTCGGCCGGCAGTCATCCTCTGCTTTCTCTGTGGCTGTTCCTGTGTTGGCCGGCTGTCCTCATCCTCTGCTTTCTCTGTGGCTGTTCCTGTGCCGGCCGGCTGTCCTCCTTTGCTCTGTGGCTGTTCCTGTGTTGGCCGGCAGTCCTCCTCTGCTGGCTCTGTGGCTGTTCCTATGTCGGCCGGCTGTCCTCCTCCTCTGGCTCTGTAGCTGTTCCTGTGTCGGCCGGCTGTCCTCCTCCTCTGGCTCTGTGGCTGTTCCTATGTCGGCCGGCTGTCCTCCTCCTATGGCTCTGTGGCTGTTCCTGTGTCGGCCGGCTGTCCTCCTCCTCTGCTAGCTCTGTGGCTGTTCCTGTGTCGGCCGGCTGTCCTCCCCTGCTAGCTCTGTGGCTGTTCCTGTGTCGGCCGGCTGTCCTCCTCTGCTAGCTCTGTGGCTGTTCCAGTGCTGGCCCGCTGTCGTCCTCTGCTAGCTCTGTGGCTGTTCCTGTGTTGGCCGGCTGTCCTCCTCTGCTTGCTCTGTGGCTGTTCCTGTGTCGGCCGGCTGTCCTACTCTGCTAACTCTGTGGCTTGTGGCTGTTCCTGTGTCCGCCGGCTGTCCTCCTCTGCTTGCTCTGTGGCTGTTCCTGTGTCGGCTGGCTGTCCTCCTCTGCTAGCTCTGTGGTTGTTCCTGTGTCGGCCGGCTGTCCTCCTCTGCTAGCTCTGTGGTTGTTCCTGTGTCGGCCGGCTGTCCTCCTCTGCTAGCTCTGTGGTTGTTCCTGTGTTGGCCGGCTGTCCTCCTCTGCTGGCTCTGTGGCTGTTCCTGTGTCGGCCGGCTGTCCTCCTCCTCTGGCTCTGTAGCTGTTCCTGTGTCGGCCGGCTGTCCTCCTCCTATGGCTCTGTGGCTGTTCCTGTGTCGGCCGGCTGTCCTCCTCCTATGGCTCTGTGGCTGTTCCTGTGTCGGCCGGCTGTCCTCCTCCTCTGCTAGCTCTGTGGCTGTTCCTGTGTCGGCCGGCTGTCCTCCTCCTCTGCTAGCTCTGTGGCTGTTGCAGTGCTGGCCCGCTGTCGTCCTCTGCTAGCTCTGTGTCTGTTCCTGTGTTGGCCGGCTGTCCTCCTCTGCTAGCTCTGTGGTTGTTCCTGTGTCGGCCGGCTGTCCTCCTCTGCTTGCTCTGTGGCTGTTTCTGTGTCGGCCGGCTGTCCTCCTCTGCTAGCTCTGTGGTTGTTCCTGTGTCGGCCGGCTGTCCTCCTCCTCTGCTAGCTCTGTGGCTGTTCCTGTGTCGGCCAGCTGTCCTCCTCTGCTAACTCTGTGGCTGTTCCTGTGTTGGCCGGCTGTCCTCCTCTGCTAGCTCTGTGGCTGTTGCAGTGCTGGCCCGCTGTCGTCCTCTGCTAGCTCTGTGTCTGTTCCTGTGTTGGCCGGCTGTCCTCCTCTGCTAGCTCTGTGGTTGTTCCTGTGTCGGCCGGCTGTCCTCCTCTGCTTGCTCTGTGGCTGTTTCTGTGTCGGCCGGCTGTCCTCCTCTGCTAGCTCTGTGGTTGTTCCTGTGTCGGCCGGCTGTCCTCCTCCTCTGCTAGCTCTGTGGCTGTTCCTGTGTCGGCCAGCTGTCCTCCTCTGCTAACTCTGTGGCTGTTCCTGTGTCGGCCAGCTGTCCTCCTCTGCTAGCTCTGTGGCTGTTCCTGTGTCGGCCAGCTGTCCTCCTCTGCTAGCTCTGTGGCTGTTCCTGTGTCGGACGGCTGTCCTCCTCTGCTAGCTCTGTGGCTGTTCCTGTGTCGGCCGGCTGTCCTCCTCCTATGGCTCTGTGGCTGTTCCTGTGTCGGCCGGCTGTCCTCCTCTCCTCGCTATATGGCTGATCCTGTGTCGGCCGGCTGTCCTCCTCTGCTTGCTCTGTGGCTGTTGCTGTGTTGGCCGGCTGTCCTCCTCCTCTTCTAGCTCTGTGGCTGTTCCTGTGTCGGCCGGCTGTCCTCCTCTGCTCGCTCTGTACCTGACGTATTCTCCCGGTGCCGTAGTGGCAGACTATCACTTTGGCATCTACTATTTCTATGCTGCCAGCTGGAATGTGTTGCTCTTCAGCCCACACAATAAAGTCGGTGTTCCCCCTACTGTCTTTCTCTCACTGTGCTCTTGTTTTCTGTATTTACAGTGCAGGAATCGGACGTACAGGCACTTTTATCGTGATTGATATTCTCATCGATGTCATCCGAGAAAAAGGTAGGTATGAAGTCTGACGTTATCAGCCGCTGCCAGGGACTTGGACGGGAGACCTGAGCATATGGTTCCTGAGATATGAGGATATTGTATATTCATTGCTATCTCGCAGAGCCGAGTTCTTTCATTGTTTAACCCTTTCCCAGGACATGATGCTCTGTCAGATTTGTCAGCGTGGAATGGCAGTCGCATAAGGCAGATTAGGAGTGTTCTTCCGGGGACGTCACGCTACTGAGACAGATTATGTCCGTGTATTTATTCCACGTTCCCCTAGTTCATGTGACTGGCATAAATCCCTGCAGCACCTGAACCATTTACTGCCCCCTAAAGTCCTTATGCGCCAACACATTCCCTGAACACTCGGGCTGTAGAGCGGTATATTAGGTTTTAGCAATTTCTTTAGTATAATAAAGGAGGATTTCAGTATATTACCATGTAGCGTTACTGATTGATTTCCCATGGACTGAGTACCAGAACTCTTAAAGGGGAAGTACCAGCAGATTAGATGAATCTAGCCTGCTTATATGTTTCTATTGCACAGGAGACTTCGAGGAGGAAGGTATGTGTCTTATAGTATGTCTTCTACCTTCACCCTCGGCGCCGTTCTTGTGCAGTTAGTAGTTTTCTCCATGGTCCGGTGATAACGTTAGGAGCACTGCCCCCCCCCCCATAGCGCTGATCCGCCCCGTTTCTAATGATAATGAATGGAGAGGGCCGGATCAGCGCTATGGGGGCGGGCCGGATCAGCGCTATGGGGGCGGGCCGGATCAGCGCTATGGGGGCGGGCCGGATCAGCGCTATGGGGGCGGGCCGGATCAGCGCTATGGGGGCTGGCCGGATCAGCGCTATGGGGGCTGGCCGGATCAGCGCTATGGGGGCGGGCCGGATCAGCGCTATGGGGGCGGGCCGTGCTCCTAAGCTGTCTTGCCAGACCATGGAGCACACGACTTACTGCACCAGAGGACATAGAAGCAGGTTATATGTGTTACATATCAGCAGGTTAGATTTGTCTGTGGCTCACATGGAAACCTGTTACAATTGGCTCAAGATGCTGTATATCAAAACTATGTTGATAACTTTATACTCTGTTAATAAGGGTAATTAGGGCTCATTTAATTGTTCTGCACAATTGGTTTATTTATTTTTATTCGATTTTTCGGGGGGGGGGGGGGGGGGGGGGGAATTCTGCGCTCTGCCTGCAGGGGGAGCCAGCCAACAGCGGCCTCCCCATGCAGACTGGACAGCCGGGGGGAGCTCGGCATCCAGCTGCTTAGAACTGACCTCCCCCGTCTGCAGGTACAGTTAGGGGATAGGTACATGGGGGATTTAGAAAATAAAATGAGATTAAATGGAGAATCGTCCATAATTTTAAAGCGTAACAGTCATTTCAGGGTCATTTTTCTGAAAACATTAAATATCAACAGTTCAAGCGATTTTAAGAAACTCTGTAATAGGTTTTATGTACTAAAAGAGTTTCCTTCTGTACTGAAAAAGCAATCTCCCAGCCTCCCCCCTCACATCAGATGAAGCAGGATTTCTGTCTCCATTATGTGGCTATGGAAAGGGGAGGGGCTGTTAGGAGTGAGTGAGCACGGAGCAGTCCTGCACAGCACAACACCCTGCAATCTTCTCTCAGTAAGTTCATAGATAAGCACTGACCTTTCTGACCCCAGAATCCAGCGTCTTAGGTGCCCAGAGAGTCTACAAACAGCTGACCTTCATGTCACCGCTTCCTGCTCCCTCATCTCCCTCGGCCCCTCCCCCCTCCATAGGCTTACAATGGAGAGAGCAGAGCCCGTCTTCACTGGCTTCTCTGTAATGAAGACGTGTTTGCCTGATAATGCACAGATAAGAAGTCAGGGGGGGAGGCTGGGAGATTGCTTCTTGAGTACAGAAGGAGGCTTTTTTGGCTGATGAAACCTATTACAGAGTTTCTTAAAATCGCTTATACTACAGATTTCTGCAATAAAAAAAAACATGACAGTTACTCTTTAAGCTGTTAGTTTTTGGCCATATCGCCAGCCCTACATGAGGGGGGTGGTTTTAGAGACCTCCAGCTGTCTCAGGCTTATTGGGAGTCATTTCACAGCGGTGAGATCTCTGCATTGGGGTCTCTGGAGCCGATGTTGTAATATTGTTTGGTGTGAACGTGGCCTTAGCGGCTGTTAGTTCAGATGATTGTTCTAATTTGCTGATCTTTTCTTTAGGTGTTGATTGTGATATCGATGTCCCCAAAACTATTCAGATGGTGAGATCCCAGAGATCAGGAATGGTTCAGACAGAAGCACAGTACAGGTTTATATACATGGCTGTACAGCATTATATAGAAACTTTACAACGCAGAATTGAAGAAGAGCAGGTATGTTCCATCCACATCTGTGTGTTCACTGTATATCAAATGCTAATCTGTTGGCGCTATACAAATAAATATTATTATTATTATGTCAGGGTGGAAGAATGGGGGTTGGAGTCCCTGATTCCCTACATGTTTCATCACATTTAGTAACTTCCTCAGGGGTTTACCCAGAAACGCCAGATTTGCCCTTGAGTTGACAAAATAGGCCATAACAGGTCAATGCAAACAACTGGCCGCATCTTTCCTTGTATCTGAGCTGTGCCCTTGTGGCTGGGCACGGTCTGCAAGCAGCGCTAACCTTTGGGAATAAAAATAAACCCTGTCCAAATGCATCATTTAACTTCATTCTCCAGGAGGTTCTAAACATAGGGGGGTATCCCTGGACTGAAATGTTCACATTAAATCACATTCTGAGCTCCCATCCAGTCACTCTGGGCAGTATCTCTTGGAACAAACCAGCTGTAGCTTAAATCCAATATAGAGAGCTGATGTGCTCGCCGGAATCCTGGAAACAAATGCCCCGTAGGCCGCTTATGATGGGAGAACAATGGCTGTGTGCTGCCGGCAAGGCTCTGCTTAACCGAGAACTGTTACCCAGGAGCAAAGTAGCTTCCCCTCCGGAGAAACAAGCGAATGTATAAATGTTACAGATGCACCATGGACTCTATGACTTGTACATCCGAAATGTCTGTCTGTACGCAGCAATTGTATATTACATAGTGTCTGTACGCAGCAATTGTATATTACATAGAGTGTCTGTACTAAGAAATTGTATATTACATAGTCTGTACGCAGCAATTGTATATTACATAGAGTGTCTGTACTAAGAAATTGTATATTACATAGAGTGTCTGTACTAAGAAATTGTATATTACATAGAGTCTGTACGCAGCAGTTGTATATTACATAGTCTGTACGCAGCAATTGTATATTACATAGAATGAGTCTGTACGCAGCAATTGTATATTACAAAGAATGTCTGTACGCAGCAATTGTATATTACATAGTCTGTATACGCAGCAATTGTATATTACATAGTGTCTGTACGCAGCAATTGTATATTACATAGAATGCCTGTCTGTACGCAGCAATTGTATATTACATAGTGTCTGTACGCAGCAATTGTATATTACATAGTCTGTACGCAGCAATTGTATATTACACAGTGTCTGTACGCAGCAATTGTATATTACATAGAGTGTTTTTTTTCCTTTTATTAGAAAAGTAAAAGAAAAGGACACGAATACACTAATATAAAATACTCCCTCTCTGAGCAAACAGGGGGAGATCAGAGCCCACTACCACCCTGTACCCCTACACCGTTACCAACGCCTACACTTCCGGAGTAAGTAAAGCAGCCATGTGCCTGTTCATTGTTTATTAGGCTGAGTTTACATTGATCAGTTGCATCCTTTGCAGTTACTGGACGAGGGAAGTATCTTAAAGGAGAAATCTGGTGAAAATTTTTTACTATATAAATAAAATTTTTATTGTATTGCTCCCCAAAAGTTACACAAATCCCCAATATACACTTATTACAGGAAATGCCTATAAAGTGCTTTTTTTCCCCCTGCACTTACTATTGTATCAAGGCTTCACTTCCTGGATAACATGGTGATGTCACTTCCTGGATAACATGGCGATGTCACTTCCTGGATAACATGGCGATGTCACTTCCTGGATGACATGGTGATGTCACTTCCTGGACAACATGGTGATGTCACTTCCTGGACAACATGGTGATGTCACGTCGTAGATAACATGGTGATGTCACGTCGTAGATAACATGGTGATGTCATTTTCTGGATAACATGGTGATGTCACTTCCTGGACAACATGGTGATGTCACGTCGTAGATAACATGGTGATGTCACTTCCTGGATAACATGGTGATGTCACTTCCTGGATAACATGGCGATGTCACTTCCTGGATAACATGGTGATGTCACGACTCCCAGAGCTGTGCGGGCTGTGGCTGCTGGAGTGGATGATGGCAGAGGGATGCTCAGTGGCCCTCCAGCGTCCTGTGTCCCTCAGTGTCCCCCTGCCAGCATCCTCTCCAGCAGCCACCGCCCACACAGCTCTGGGAGTCGGGTCGTGACATCACCATGTTATCCAGGAAGTGACATCACCGTGTTATCCAGGAAGTGACATCACCGTGTTATCCAGGAAGTGACATCACCGTGTTATCCAGGAAGTGAAGCCTTGATGCAGAAGTAAGTGCAGGGAAAAAAGCACTTCATGTGCATTTCCTGCAATACAATACTTTTATAAAAAATTTTCGCCGCACTTGGTTAACTCATAACAGTTTTATAAATCAACTGGTGCTAGAAAGTGCCAGTGATTTGTAAATTACTTCTTTTAAAAAAATTCCAGTCTTCCAGTACTTATCAGCTGCTGCATGTCCTACAGGAAGTGGTGTATTCTTTCCAGTCTGACACAGTGCTCTCTGCTGCCACCTCTGTCCATGTCAGGAACTCTCCAGAGCAGCAGCAAATCCTCATAAAAAAACCTCTCCAGCTCTGAACAGTTCCTGACATGGACAGAGGTGGCAGCAGAGAGCACTGTGTCAGACTGAAGAGAATACACCACTTCCTGTAGGACATGCAGCAGCTGATAAGTACTGGAAGACTGGACATTTTTTAATAGAAGTTAATTACAAATATGTATAACTTTCTGTTGATAAAAAAAAAAAAAATTACTGGAGAACTTATTTAATGCTCATCAATTGCCATAAAATGTAAGAACAAAAAAAAAATACAAAAAACAAATATATCTTTTTTGTAAAGCAGACGGGTCCTATGTAACAGTAAGATCTGACACTGTTCACATTACAGAGGAGTTTATCAGTACTTTATGACATAATCTACAGCACAGGCTTAGTACGGGATGCTTATACCCGATTTTAGTGGATCCCTTGACATTTGGGATTAAACAGACTTAATTTGCCTTGAAATGATGTCTATGCCTTTTCATCTCTGCAACGTTCAGAATTCAAGAAGAAGCCACATCTACAGGCCTGAGCCTTCTCATTGAAATGTTTGAGTATTTGCAGAGAGGTTGTTGTAATCCCTATCATTTATATGGACATCATAATCCTTAAAGGGAATCTCTAACTAGGTATAGTCTGCTTTAATGAGGGCGGCATAAACTAGTAACAGAAATGCTGAACAGATCGGTGTATTACTTCTATCATTGTGTTCAGCCGTTCTCCTAATATGCAGGAGAATAGGATTCTGGCCACACCCCTCCTCCCCCCGCCCTCCAGCTGCTGATTGATAGGTGACTTCCTATACACAGCGTGAATAGATAACTACCAATCAGCAGCTTGTGGGTGGAGTTTTCTGCTTCTCATGAATATCCAGGACTACTGGGCTCATGCACATAATGGAGAGGACTACTTATTGTCCATGTTATTCAGGAGGAGATCTCTGGATCAGCTGCACAGAACAGTATAAGTGATCCCTCATTCTGTTCAGCTTCTGTCACTAGTCTACGCCACCCTGAGATAGGACGCCATAATCCTAATAGCTGGTGATTAGGATACGTCACCTATAGATCTACAGCAGCAGTCTACTACCCATATATGTGATATGTTTGGGGCTTCTCCCCTGAAATCATCTCTGGGTGATTTCAGGACATGATTGTACATGTAGCACAGTGGGGGGACTGTCTCTTTAGATTAGATAACTACCTGGATGTCCGCTTTCTTTCTGTTACAGCATGAGAGAAGACGCTGGTAGAGTCTATGAGAATGTGGGTCTTATGCAACAGCAAAAAAGCTTCAGATGAAGAGAAAGGCGGCATCTCCACCACAGACTGGTAATGGAAGGCTTCTAGACTCTCTCTTGCCAGTAATAATACTTTTCCCTGTCATTCAGATTATAATTCGTTAGTTTGGTTAATGAACACAAGAATCGTCCCGTAAAGGAGTAGTTCACAAAAAAAATTCTTTCAAATCAACTGGTGTCAGAAAGTTATATAGATTTGTAGTTTACTTCTATATAAAAAATCTCCAGTCTTCCAGTACTTATCAGCTGCTGTATTTCCTGCAGGAAGTGATGTATTTTCTCCAGTCTGACACAGTGCTCTCTGCTGCCACCTCTGTCCATATCAGGAACTGTCCAGAGTAGCAGCACTTACCCATAGAAAATCTCTCCTGCTCTGGACAGTTCCTGACATGGACAGAGGTGGCAGCAGAGAGCACCGTGTCAGACTGGAAAAATACACCACTTCCTGCAGGACATACAGCAGCTGATAAGTAATAGAAGACTTGACATTTTTAAACAGCAGTAATTTACAAATTTGAACTGTATAACTGTCTAACATCAGTTGATTTTTAAAACTAGCATAGCCTCCCTACACCATCCTGCCTGTCACAATCACTGTCTCTATTTAGTAA
This sequence comes from Dendropsophus ebraccatus, assembly GCF_027789765.1. Classification (NCBI taxonomy): domain Eukaryota; kingdom Metazoa; phylum Chordata; class Amphibia; order Anura; family Hylidae; genus Dendropsophus; species Dendropsophus ebraccatus. The sequence continues at coordinate 7,504,021 of NC_091456.1, read as the reverse complement.
CTTGGTGGTTCAGTTTACTGTATAGAGCCTGTGACAGGGATGACAGGCAGGAGTATACTGAGTGGCTGGGCGAACTTCTAAACTAGGAGGCCGGCCCTACTTGGCCCCCTGTTGCCGTGGGCTCCATGGCTGATGCTACGGTGGTAGCTACGCCCCTGGCTGTATACATGCACAGTGAAGGGAGACACCTAGTGGCCATATGTATAACAACGATTTCAACAAACAAAAAGCATAATGCAAAGCTGCTGGCTATCAACCCCTGTTAATTTCTTAAGAAAAAAACATTGCGACAGTGCTGCTGTATTTAAAGGAATTTATTTATTAAAATTATTTTATTGCCCCCTAAAAGTTATACCAATACACACTTATTACTTGGTGGTTATTTTACTTTCTTTTATTTCCTCCAGAATCTAATTTTGAGAAAAAGGCAACCGAATGTGAAGGACGGGGACACACCAGATCCAGCTCGGCCCCTTTAATATTGGTCTGCAATCCCTGTACAGATAAATTTTTATTAAGTATTCAAGAACTTTTGGGAAAACCTCTTAGTCCTTTCTTTATCGCTAAAGTTTCAAGCTGGTTCAATCTTCACAATGAAGCATCTGAATCTCTACACCGTATATTGTAGAGTCCCTCAAAAAACGAACCCCATCCCAGCTGACCCCTTCCTTTTCTGTCTCTCCTTAGAGCGCCCCCTCTTTTCATTGTGTTAATAGCACACCGGGTGCACCTTACTCATTGGCGACGTGACGTCATAAGGCGAACATTAGAATGGGAACAATATCTACCGTGACCGTGGTCATCCCTCATTTACTCATTCTGCTGTTTCCATTACTGTGTATTCCTTCCCATACATCCTGATATGCAGATATCCATCCCACGTGAGTATCGGCATCCTTAGCGGTCTCACAGTATGATGGTGCTTCTCCTTTTTCTGTTCCGACTTTCTTAGAAGATGGGGGAGTATCGTACGGACGGAATGTTTACTGCTTAGTGCCAATTGTAACATAGTCCTTAGAATGTAACCGATGCTGATCTTCTGTATTCTGATCTTACGTCTTGATCGTAGCGCAGGTTATGCCGGGTGCAGAGACACAATGAAAACCTTGACATGCACTTTACAAATGGTTAAATGTATGAACCTGTTTTGCATTTTGGGGACTGGCGTGGAGGTCATGCCTGTTTATCTCACATCCGATTGACCAGTGGGGGAGAAGGCCTTACCTCACCCGTTACTTAAATCAGCATTTTTTTTATGTAAAATGGCTCATAGTGCACAACAATGTTTTTGGCAGTAAGGGCCGCTCTCATATAAAGCACCTGTTATACAGCGGGTCCTTCATTAACCATTTCCTTAAAGTGCCTTTACCGTCACAGTCTACCTTCAGTCAGAAAGTACGTAAGTGAGGCCGGAGCTCTTCCCTCCGTACTGCGGCCCCACCTGATGGATATTGCACTCTCTTTAAAAAAAAAAAAAAATTCTACAGGTGCTTCATTGTACTCTAACTTTATTAGGCGTTTGCCAAAGGCGCCTGCTTTAGCTTAGGACCTTTATACTGCGTGACATCACAGATTGTACGGTATCGGTCACTTTTGGCAAACCCCTCTAAATAGAAGAACCTCTTCTTGTAACTCACCAAGTCTCTTTTCTTTCAGCCATCGCTGCTTTTGTTGCCATTTTTGCCTTTTTTTTTCCCCCTCTGGTGATGCTCGCAGGCTACATACTGGACCCGAGCCTAGTATCCCTGCCGCTCCTGCCCCGTAACAGTTTTGCCAATGCCAAGCAAAGAGTTTTACTTGGACTGGAAATATCGACCATCTGTGCTCGGCGTCACTAGTTTAGTCCAATGTGAAGGTGTCAGTGCTGACTGTGCATATGGTTCATCCTGGAGAATGATTCCTATGAAGTCTATACTAATATTCTCTATTGTACACAATTATGCAATCTCCTTCATAACGTAGCAGGTTACATATATACTATATATTCACCAGACTATAAGCCATAAGCATTATACTGAATGTTTGAATTGTCCCTGTTACCTAAGAAGCGCTAACCATCGTACGACGCAGGAACCTGGATGTTAAACCTCTTATTTTTTTCTAAATTAGTAAAATTTATTGCTTTTAGCTTCAGAGTACTGCATGCCCATGTGGTTCCATTGTTTTTTTTTTTTTTATTAAATTGATGGACTATTTCTAGTTCTTTTATGATATTAGTAATTGCTTTCATTGATTGCTTCCTCTGGAGTAGACGATGGGTACCGAACTGTAGATCTTAGGGAAAGCATTCCCACAACTAACCAAGAGTGGGCGTACTTTATACCTTTTTGCCATAGTTATTAAAGGAATAGTCCGTCTTCTGCTAACTTCTCAGAGGAGGCAGGGGAGAGAGGGACAATGAAGTATTGCTTACTTCTCCCTGTGCCCAGATGCATCTTCTGACTGGTCCCGGGACCTCCGTCACAATGCATTTCCCTCCCCCCAAGTTGTGATGACGTGGTTGGAAAATGCCTGTCCTGGCTGATGGACCGCCCACTCAGCCAATCAGTGACTGAAGTGGTGTCCCGCCCTAGTCCCTAACTGGCTGAGGGGCTAGGTAGTGATGTCTGCAGCAGAAGGGGTCCCGAAATGATGATCCCGCCCTGAGGAGGCACAAGGAGAGGTGAGTTAAAGGGATTATCCGGCGCTACAAAAACATGGCCACTTTCCCCCTCTCTTGTCTCCAGTTTGGGTGGGGTTTGGAACTCAGTTCCATTGAAGTAAATGGAGCTTAATTGCAAACCGCACCTGACCTGGAGACAACAGTAGGGGAAAAGTGGCCATGTTTTTGTAGCGCTTGATAACCCCTTTAATACCCTTTATTTTCCCCCCATGCCCCTGCCTCTAAGGTAAAAAAACAAAAACAAACGCAGAGGCCGGACTTCTCCTTTAAATTATTAATCTGATTTTATATATATCATTACTACAGGACAACACCGATTTTATATCGGAACATTGAATTGACTTTTACCATCTCCAAACAAGTCTGAAATCGTGTCATCTTGAAATGCCAAATTTTTTTTTTTGTTTTGTTTTTTTAAATCGCTAAAACTGCAAATAAACAATGTATTAAAAATCACTATATTTTAATATTACGGTTTAATAATATTTGCATGTTCATAAAAAAAAAACAAATGTGTGGGTAGGCTTCTCCTATTTTACAGAAGCTTTTCCAATGTTGTTGTCTCGAACATCCCAGACGGCTGGCAGATCGCTTTTATGTTGGGTTTTGCCAAAAATGAATTCCGTTGCGTTACGTGCGGCGGAATGATTTGTCAAGGAAAGGTTTTGCTGGCTGTGAATAGCTGTAATACAGGATGTAGATTGGGTGATAAACGCTTTTCAATGACGTCATGCAGCAACTTGGACAGTAGTGGTAGAAATCGACAAGTTGGCCGTTGTGTGTGTGTTTTTTTTTTTTTTTTTTTGTAAACTAAATAATGGAGTTTTCGGCTCATGGGATGATTGTCAGCCGTGCGGAGTGGTTGGGTATATGTAGGTATGTACTGAGCGGAGTCTGGGGAGGGGGCTGGAGGGATATTACATGTAGACAGTGGAGGGAAATGGAGCAAAGAGTAGAAGGCTTGTTTAGCGAGTTGTCTGGTCGGATTTTGTTTGTGTATTTATTATTCTATTTTTTTATTATTATTTTTTTTTATTAGGTACTGCATTAATGCTCAGATTTTATGACCAAAACCTTAGAAAAAAAACTGCTTGAGATGGTGAACAGTATACAAAATGGGGGAAATTTGGGGGCTTTGCGCCTATTTTTAGGTGAATTGGATTTTTCGCCCATTTTTGGTCTAAGTACTATTTATAAAACAGTACTTGAGGAGCGGAATTTTTTTTTAGATTTTTAGATGCGACTTTTTAAAAATCTGTATTTACTCAAAAATTCACAGAATTCGGGATTTGTGCCCAATTTATCATTGGGAAAAAAAAAACAGACAAATACTCATCGCACTTGATAGACTCAATAGTAAATGTCCCCCACTGTGTATGATTTTTTTTTTTTTTTTTTTTATTTAGAAAGGAGTGGCCCCTCTATTCAGAATCCTTTTCCTGTGGTCAAACTGTATTGTCTTTTGCGGTAGAGGTCAACCTGAGGCCCTCCGGCTGTTTCAAGACTATGATTCCCATCAAGCTTTAGCTTTGGCTGATGGGAATTGTAGTTTTGGAACAGCTGGAGGGCCCAAGTTTGACACCTCTGGTGTAATGCTTCATTTCCCCTGTGGTGGCGCTAGAGAGACATGGAACCCTTACTGCCAGGTCTCCCCGCAGATTACAGCTGATCACTGGCAGGCTCCGCACTGGTTCAATTATAGGCAAAGGAGCTTTCTGACAAGCAGAGGATTACCCAAAGCTAAGAATCCGGCCCGTCATTGTAATAGTACCATGTTTTCTTCTACTCGCAGCGTGAGAATAACTATGTCACTCCAGTCTTTTCTGGAGTGCATTCATGGCAGTACGTCACATAGATCAGTGCAATCCAGATGGACACATGTACTCCCTTTCTTCTTACACTCACGGTGAATGTACACGTTCTCACAAGTGGCATTAGAATATTGGTAACAGCACATGCCAAAAACTGAAGGCTACGATAACCCTCCATTACCACTTATAGTTGTCATATAATCTACATAAAGTGTTGAGCAACCTTGTAAATGCATAGAAAGAGAAAAAGGTGGTCGGCAGAAACAAACCCCCTGCTCCATGTGATCATGTCCCCCCTTTCCCTTTTTTTCTTACAGACTATACAGATTTAGTTTGTCTTTGTGCCCGTCACCCTCCACCATTATTGTAGCCGTCTTTGGACCCGTTCTATGTTATCAGTATCTTCCTGTAGGTGAGGCCTCCAAAACTGGACACAGTATCCAGATGTGATGTCACTAGAGCTGTATACAGCCGGATCACAATCTCCCTCTTCCTACTGGTTATACCTCTAGCTATACAGCCCAGCATACCATTATATTATATATATATATATATATATATATATATATATATATATATTATTGTAACAGTTTGGGGTGTGAGCTCAGGTAAAGAGACACACTAAACGCAGGTTTCTTGTCACCCAGACGTGTCAGCCGCTTTATTTCCAAGCATAGGAGCTCCACAAACAAAATACAGCTTTCTTCAGCAGAAATAAGTCTTTCAAACGGCATAAATGAAAATCCACAGAAATAATATAGTCCTGTACAGTATCCTGGAGCACAGTCACAGCAGATACAGGGTTATCTCTCAGCAGTCTCTCCTGGTATACAGCTCCAGTATTAGCAGCAGAGCAGGGTCCACACCAAGCTGCTTCCAAGTCCAACTCCCATCAGACTAGCTAGGGTTTTAATCCTCCTGCACCTGTGTGGAGATCAGCCTCCAGGTTAACCTCTTAGTAGCCGGTGAGGAATATACCTGCCTTGCCAGATTAACCCATTCAACCTGCTACAATATATATATATATATATGTATATATATATATATATATAAAGCATACCATTATATATAGATAGATATATAGCCCAGCATACCGTTCTCTCTCTCTCTCCTTCTCTTATGTCACTATCCTTACCTACCAACCCTTCTCCTATATCACTATCCTTACCTACCAAACCTTCTCCTATGTCACTATCCTTACCTACCAAACCTTCTCCTATCACTATCCTTACCTACCAAACCTTCTCCTATCACTATCCTTACCCACCAAACCTTCTCCTATATCACTATCCTTACCTACCAAACCATCTCCTATATCACTATCCCTACCTACCAACCCTTCTCCTATGTCACTATCCTTACCTACCAAACCTTCTCCTGTCACTATCCTTACCTACCAAACCTTCTCCTATGTCACTTACCTACCAAACCTTCTCCTATCACTATCCTTACCTACCAAACCTTCTCCTATCACTATCCTTACCCACCAAACCTTCTCCTATACCACTATCCTTACCTACCAACCCTTCTCCTATGTCACTATACTTACCCACCAAACCTTCTCCTATATCACTCTCCTTACCCACCAAACCTTCTTCTATGTCACTTACAAATGTATAAAAAGAAAAGGACCCAGAACTTGTGGTCTCTCCCAGTAACCCGTCTCTGCTTGGAATATACACAATTACCAACATAAATTACCAACCACAAATCCACTGAACCATCCAGGGATTAAGTCCAATTCTCAGTAACTTCTATATCCGCTCCTTATGGGGACCTGTACAGAGGCTTTGCTGCAGTCCAGATAGGTGATCTCCCCGGCACCTTCATCCAGAACTGTTCACATGTATCTTTATACCACGAGTTTAAACACCTATGGCCTGAAATGCGTGAGCAGTATTGTACATTGTGCATCAATTCGACCACGTTTTTTTTTTATTTTTTATATATCTATATATATATCTATATATATATCTATCTATCTATCTATCTATATATATATATAATGAAAGTCTATGGAAAAACCGATGCACACAAATGCATCTATTATTTTTCAAATTTTTTTTTTTTTTTTTTTTTTTTTTTTTTTTTTTTTAATTATGGATTGCAAAAACGCAATGTGAACACAGCCTAAATCTGTGGGGTATATAGTATTTCACTAGTTTTCTGGCAGAAGAAGCAGAATTGTGAATTTCTCTGTAGATTATGGTCGGCTCTCCCGGTGCCCGTGTACCTTTAATAGCTTCCAGCCATATGCTCGCTCAGCTGACAGCTATTCCCGATTGGGGAGGGGAGAGCGCCCCTGCCAAACACCTCTGGTGGCAGCGTTTTATCTCTACGGGAAAAGCCAGGCATCAGGTGTTCCCAATCCTCAGGGGTCGGGTCACTTGTGTGTGTGCAGGCGTAATACTCAGGATTATACCAGATATATAACACTATGCATTTACAGAGTTGCTCATAAGTTATGCGGGTGTATAGATAGGAAAGGGTTAACATAGGCCTTAATATTCCCAGACCAACCAATACAATTACTCTCATAGTCTGATTGATACAAGAAGAAGAAGTCGACACTTGAGAATGTTCCGGATTGTTTGCACTGATGTTCACCTCTCTCCTCCAGCCCAGCAGTGAATGTATAGGGGGGATTTGTTTATTTTTTACCTTTTTTTTTTTTTGGTAATTGATCAGATATTTGTTGTCTGAATTGGGTATATTTTGCTTTATACGAACTCCTCTGCAACTTGCAGTCCCCTCTGTTCTTCACAGCAGATTAACTATACTGGTACTTGGGGGGGGGGGGGGGGTGGATTGTTTTTTTCCCCTCCATCTGTTTTTCTCTTGTACAATATGTGAACTAAAACTTTAAATATGCCAGCTGTAGGACGGTATGGGAGGCTGTAGGGCGGTATGGGAGGCTGTAGGGCGGTATGGGAGGCTGTAGGGCGGTATGAGTGGCTGTGTAGGGCGGTATGGGAGGCTGTAGGACGGTATGGGAGGCTGTGTAGTGCGGTATGGGAGGCTGTAGGACGGTATGGGAGGCTGTAGGGCGGTATGGGAGGCTGTAGGACGGTATGGGAGGCTGTAGGACGGTATGAGAGGCTGTGTAGTGCGTTATAGGAGTCTGTATTGCGGTATGGGAGACTGAAAAACGGTATGAGAGGCTGTAATACAGATGAGACTAGTGCGGTATGAGAGGCTGTAATACAGATGAGAATGTAGTGTATGAGGGAATGTGTAGTAAGGTATGAGAGGCTGTAGGGCAGTATGGGAGACTAGGGTGGTATGGGAGACTTAGTGCGGTATGAGAGGCTGTAGGACGGTATGAGGGAATGTGTAGTAAGGTATGGGAGACTGTAGGGTGGTATGGGAGGCTGTAGTATGGTATGAGAGGCTATAGGACGGTATGAGAGAATGTAGGGCGGTATGAGGGAATGTGTAGTAAGGTATGGGAGACTGTAGGGTGGTATGGGAGGCTATAGGACAGTATGAGAGAATGTAGGGCGGTATGGGAGGCTGTAGTATGGTATGAGAGGCTATAGGACGGTATGAGAGAATGTGTAGTGCGGTATTAAAGGCTGTAGTATGGTATGAGAGGCTATAGGACGGTATGAGAGAATGTAGTATGGTATGAGAGGCTATAGGACGGTATGAGAGAATGTAGTATGGTATGAGAGGCTATAGGACGGTATGAGAGAATGTAGTATGGTATGAGAGGCTATAGGACGGTATGAGAGAATGTGTAGTGCGGTATGAGAGGCTGTAGAGCAGTATGGGAGACTGTAGGGCAGTATGAGAGGGTGTCCTTTGTCTTACGTAAGGGTCGCCTCGTCTGGTAGATAACCGGCACATACTAAATGGAATTCCAGGCAGTATTATGGATTTATTCGGGTAACTTTAATAAGGAGCACTTTCAGGGTTCAGCATCGGCTTTTGTTTTTAATGGCGTTCGGAGAAGAAGACCATTTAGTGCTTTTGAACGCGTCATTTTTGTGTAAGGGAGATATTGCTAGACCATGTCCTTGTATATCCCTTCTGCATAAGCATTTACCATTGGGCTATTGTATATTCACCAATGGACCTCAAAGTAGTCATAGACAAAATGCCTTAAAGCGGTACTCCTATCTAAACATCTCAAGTCTTCCAGTACTTATCAGCTGCTGTATGTCCTGCCGGAAGTGCTCTCTGCTGCCACCTCTGTCCATGTCAGGAACTGTCCAGAACAGCAGCAAATCCCCATAGAAAACCTCTCCTGCTCTGGACAGTTCCTGACATGGACAGAGGTGGCAGCAGAGAGCACTGTGTCAGACTGGAGAGAATACAACACTTCCTGCAGCACATACAGCAGCTGATAAGTACTGGAAGACGACATTTTTAAATAGAAAGTTTATACAGATTTGTAAATTACTTCAGACCCTAGTTGATTAGAAATAAAAAAAAAAATTATTCCTTTCAAGAAGTGCAGGCATCATCATTACTGTTAATTATGAAAAGACTAAGAACAACATGTACAGTCGTTTATAAATTTTCATCATTGCATCGACACATGTCCCGGCAGCCTATTTGTGTCATTGAGTCATCTGATGACGAGGTGGGGGCTGGCCGAGCGTCAACCCCCCCCCCCCCCCCTGGTAAGCCCACCCCCAGCTTGGCCCCTGTCGGTGATGTTGCTTGCTTGGCTGCTGTTGGCTGCTGTTAGTTCCCTTTGGGGGTGCATGGGCTCATGTCAGGAGATTGCCGAGTGTCTCCTGAAGGGAATTGTCAAGTGTGTCTCTCTGCGCTTTGCAGAAAGGTCTCCCTGACAGCCGCCGAATATTACTTTTGGCTGGAATCTGGGTATGTCATGTACCCTGCTCTTATAGCTGCAAAATCATGGCCTGGCTAAGTGTTCCGCCCTAGTCAGTGATTGGCTGAACGGCCAATCTATCACCCAGGTACATTACGTTGCTGGTGGTGGCCGGCGGCTGTCAATGGCGTTACGGGGCACAGGGATGGGTAAGAATGCTTTACTATTTTCCCGCACCCTCCCGGCCTTTCTCCCTTTTCACAGGACTTCTTTAATATTTTGATTCTATCATAACATAAAGTCAGAAAGTCGATACACATTCTGTCCACATTCCCTATGTATGACCGACCACAATACACCTACAATTAGTGATTATCCAATGCATTTATAGACTGGGACTACCGGATCTGTGTCCGATCATAAACAGCTGGAAATGGTGCTGACGTGGCAATATAGTCTGCCGTGAGGTGCAGGGAGATTTCATAACACAGACGTGTAATCTCCGCCATTACGATTGGCAATGTACTGGGCCAGGCCTGTACTCCTTTCCCAGGATAAGCCGCATTTGTCTGGCCATGAAATCGCTCTCAGGTCTAAATGAAGTGAATCCCTTTGTTTCCACTCTGTTCCGCCCCCTTCCGCTCCACCCCGGGTGCTGGGGAACTTCTCCCAGTTTCCCAGGACTGGATCCAGCTTTTCCTGACACTCTGGGTGGAGCAGCAGAGAACAGAACAGAGTTAGAAGGCAGCCGGCTGATAGGCCACTTGCCGATCAAACAGCAATTTGCCCATCTCTAAACACGATTAATGGGCGGCTTTACTGACCGCTCATGGTGATCTCCATGATGATGGTTTGTTAGGCAGAATCTGGGACATAACATGTTTGCACTTGTGTATGAATGACGTCTTAAAGAAGTAGTCTGTCGGACATTTTTTCAAAAGATTTGGGCAGGAGGTGGCTGAACATAACATGCACCTACCTCCCCGCTCCGTTTCCCGGTCCCTTGGCCGCTTCCTGGTCTGAGCGGAGACCCAGGTCGTGACGTGACTGGCAGGACCCTCCGCCAGTCCGCAGCCATAGCGGGACTCCGCTCAGACCAGGAAGTGGCTGGGGGACAGCGAACTCTTTGGGAGAAAAAGTCTGACACCTGACTTCCCCATTGAACTAAAACTGTTGTATCTGTATTTGTTTGTTTTATACGACTCTTGATTGAACTTTTTGTATACTTTTTCGGTGACTTTCTGAATGACATTGCCCCCCAGGCATCTGCTGAAAGGTTACAGAGATTTCTTGGATGACTCCCATTAGGACCACAAGTCGGGCTGTGTTATTATTCTCTATTGGTACTTAAACGTGCTTACATTTAAAGTGTTGAATTGACTCTTTGCTACGGATCTGGATAACCTGAGTGTGTATTTGGATATCAGTTGTAGTCGCGTAGCACCGCGGCCGGGCCAAACGTCCTGAGGAGCGGCTTCAGTGCTAGATCATTGTGAGTGACCGAGCGAACGTTGTAGCATAGCTGAAGACTTGTGACCTCTAACGTGGTTTGCTGACTATTTACACATTGAGATGACTAAGTGGTGTATGAAATCTAGTGTGATTGTAGGTCTTATCTAGAGGGAATGTATCATCTAAAGTTTTTTCTTTTGCTGGTTAGAGTCAGATACAATTTTTTTTTCTTTTATTCTAATCTGTTTCTGTTCTCTGACTAATTTTTTATTTCAGTTTTTGTATATTGTGATGGGGGCAGCCATCTTGCCTGGGCTGTTCTTAACAGCTTATAGTGACATGCTTTACAGCAAGACTCATGGACGTAGATGACAATAGACAGACTCTGTCCCCTTGAGATGAATGTGAGACATTACTGAGCGCTCTGTGACCTGTGAAGAGGTCATTCCACAGAGAGCTGCTATTGTCTCCTCTATCTACTGGTGTCACATGATGCTGCAATGTTGTACAGATCATTTTACAGCAGCCTCCTCTTATCACCGCAGACAAAACAGGAAGTCTCAGCTTAGTTTAAGCCCCAGCGGTGAGAATGAGAACTGCAAGATCTCAGGATTATTTTATAATATAGATAGAAAAATTGAATTTTTTTTTTAAGTATGTTTAACATAAAAACCCTATTTAAACAAGAAGTCAAATTTCTATGACACATTCCCTTTAAGGCTCATTTGTGAAATGTTTGCTGTGGATTTTCTGCACAGAACTTCTTGGGGGAAAGCAAGGTCCTCAAAGTGTGAAAAACAGAAACTGGTGTTAACGCCCCACAGCAACCAATCACAGCTTAGCTTTATTTCCATCAGCTGAGCTGTGATTGACAAAACCCACACACAAATCTGCAGCAGAAAATCCTCACACAAATCTCTACACCATGGTGCTGATTTTGGCGTGGAAATGTGGCGGATTATGTCCTGGGAAAATGCCCAGTGCTTTCATAGATCCTGATGAGCAGCTTTCATTTCAAACTGGATTTGAATGGGAAAACTGGTCACAATTGGTATTCTGATGGAACACTTCTGTATGAGACAACGCTGTAACGTAACATGATCGACTCGGAAAATCTTATTGACTGGATATTGCCTTAAAGAGGAAGTCCCATAAAAATAAGAAATACGCTGTAGGCAGGGGGGTAGATGAGCAAATTAAAGTATACTTACCTGTCCCCGTGCCTCTGTCACACCACTGCCACCTCTTCCGTGCAGCTACCGGAAGTCATTTTCAGATCCTGCTGCTGAAACGTCACAACGTTGCTCAGCCAGTCAGTAACAGCAGCGATGTCCTTTCCCATTGGCTGAGTGAGCATTCCATCAACTGGGTACGAGACGTTACAGCTGAGGCTGCTGGCTGTCAGCTGACGTTAAGGCAGCGCTATGAGGGATGGGTAAGTATACTTTATTTTGTTATGTTCTCTCACCCCCCCTTCTTGCCTGTAATTTTTTTTTCTTGGGATATCTCCTTTAAGGCTATGTTCTTATAATTTCTTTTATAGCCATGTGTCTGGATGGACATCATTTTTAGGAAATAATAACAAAACATTGCGTGAACGTACCCTATGTTGATCACACACAGTATTTTGTTTTAAAACAACAGCCATTATTTGCCAATAAATGACGGCCATCTACTAAACTTCTACAGTGTGTAAACATAGCCTTTCTGTGTTTTCCATCCACTCCTGGTTTCAGTTGAAAAATACTGAGGAAAAATACTATGTGTGAACATAGCCTTAACAAGAATTTTATGATCTCTTATTTCCCGTTGCTGAATAGCAGATGAGCGCCCCCGTAGGTCTAGTACTAAACATTGTGAGCATACTTGTGTAGGCCATTTGTGCCTCCAGCATCTCTGTGTATATACAGTATATAGCATTCATATGCGCTTATAAATAGGCAGGATTCCTTCCAGAAACTGATCTTTACTTGAAACTATCCAGATAGGATCTGTGCCCTTTCCATAGGTAACTAAGAGTAATCATCTATACGTTTTTGTGCCACCATTGTATATCCTTTTTTCCAGTTTCTACGTCTCTCAAACCTCAGGTGGACATTGCAGTATAATAGCGGCATATTCTTTCTTTGTAGCCTTTTCTTATGTGCTATGATTTTTCTTAATGTAAAGTATACAAACCTTGTTTAGCGGATGGTTTGGCTCGAAAGAATGATTTTTGTTTTTACTAGTGTTACTTAATAATGCTTTTTTTTTTAATATGTGTCAAACTGAAATGTTACATACTGGGGGGCGCGTTCAGGATTTGCCCAGATGGTTCATTCAGTCATAGAAAATAGCCGTACCAAAACCGTTTTACCCGTTCAGAAACAAAAACTGAGAAAACTGGTCCGTCTCTATGGATGGCGGATGAAAAAATCTATAGACACCGACTTTTTTTTATGACTTATGAAGTATTGTACCAGAGTATTAGTTGAATTGTAATATTTTATTGCTATCCTTTTAAAAGGAATACGTTTTGAGATGTCATCAATCTGATGTGAATTGTGTAAATGTTAATAATGACAAGCGCCGTGTTTATTACATTTACTGTTAAAACAGGAAACAGATTAAAATTTATTGCCTTTTTGACCGCATCTAATGGAAATTATGTAATCCATGTACAATTGTCAGACAATGTGACATTAAAGAATAGTTTACATATAGAAATATTGGAGTCTGTGGTCTTTGTATCATGTCCATAGGGGAACCGTGAGACTTGACTCTACCGACTGTCCCTACCTATTTAGACATACTGTCCTAGATGGCAGACCCGACTGGGCGACTGTCCCTTCATTGGTTATGTAAAAAGCAGACAGGAAGGATGATCAGCAGTATGCGCCAATGCGTTCCGCCGTACCCGACTTCCTCAGGGATGTGAGTAGCAGTAGTATAACAGCACACACACATATAAGCCCCAATTACAAAGACAACCCCCAGAAACCATCATAATATAATTACATACCATGTGCAGGGGAACACTGTGTGTTGGACTAAACACCGGCGCCATCTTATGTATAGGGCACATGGTCCAGAGTCTCAAACACTAGAGACCAAAGATAAGAGTCTACAAAAAGATGGCGCCCACTATATAAAGGGAATAGATGGAGTGGACAACCTGAATACTGACTCACAAACCTGCTAGCTACAGGGCAAAGTTCACATTATAGAGTTATGGAGAAGTAGCTTCCGTATGTATCCAAGACATAGGCCACAGAAACATGGTCGCCGTGTGTAACAATCATACAGAGCTTGCTACAGAGCTGTTATACAACGGCTGTGACACTGAACGGTACACTGAATTGCACTAGATACAGAGTTGCATAGAACGGCATACTAAATAATATATATATTGTAGCTCCAAGAAAATGGCGCCCGTCAATAATACTGAAATAGCTATGTAATGTGGTCTTTCTGGACCACCAACCACCAATCATTGATTTGCTGTGTCACCGGAATAAAACTTGTTTTCTTGCCGAAATTCCAGCCCCAGGCCGATCCCTGGACCCAACATGACGTGATGTAGTGTACAAAATGGTAGCAGTGGTTTGGTGGTGGGTACCAGCCGGTAGAGAGTAGCTCCAAGGCCTGCGATCACCTTTCATGTACTGTATATTACTTTGTAACATTTTTCATTGTTGTCAGTATAGGAATAAACTTTGTAAGGGTCCGTTCCCCCCCAATAGAAGACTTTATTATACAGCATGGGAAGAACAGCACAGCATGCAGCACTTCTTTACCTGTCATTAAGGACGAGTACTGTAGCGGAAGCTGGTGGGTATCATTATAAAGGGGTTCTTTGGGGGCCATTGGTGTCTGTCGTTTTACTGATTCAGTTTTTTATCATTTAAAAATGGAGCACAAAAACAGAAAGCATGACAATAATGTGAACAGAACTTTAAAACCATTGAATTTAGTGCAGTGTTACTCAAAAATTGTTCTCAAGTAGTTTCAACAGGTTATGTTTAAAGGGGTACTCCACTCAAACATAATCTTTGATATGTTGCTGCTCATAGTGAGACTAACAATTCCTTCCATACTTGTTATTATCTATTCTGTCTCCTTCCCCCAGTTCTTAGCTGCTGCTTTCTGCTGAAGAGACAAAAATCTGTGTGTGAGCTTTTCTCTCTGTCTCCCCCTCCTCCCCCTCCCTTCTGAGACTGCTGATGTAAACAAGTCCTTGACAGGATCTGCAACATTGTAGCTTCTTTGTAATGCTGGGAGGGTTACTCTGAGGTCAAGTTGCTGCTGAACTCACTGTGATTAATCCTCCCAGCATTACAATTACAGATCAGTAATTATTTAAATGGCAATACCTCAAGAGCAACATAAAAGACTAATAAAATGGCGTCAGGCCGTGTGCACACTGTTTTTTGGTCTGTATTTTCAACCTAAAAAAAAACAGCTGCTTGGTTTGTTCTTTTCAGATTTTTTTTTTTTCTTTTTAAATTAAGCAAATACTATTATGCAATTTGCAAACCAGCATTTTTCAAGACTGAGACAAATGGAATTACCAACATTTTTTCTATGGAACTCATTAATCAGAGAACTACAGTTTTGGGACATATTTGACGTTGTGATCGCAACGAGTACATGTTTTTGCACTTTCACCCAAATAAAAGGAAAATATTAGTAAATTAAAACTTCTAGCAGGAGCCATTAGTTTGACTGAGAAATAATGTATGTGTAACATAGTTTCCTATACCTCAACCACCATGACATCGTCGCACCTTAGGGTGATCAAGGCTACTAGTTTGGTGGTCATGATGCCTTCATGTTTTCTGTCTGTTGGTTCATTGTTCAGAGATTGGGTAGCAAGAAAAAGGTTAAATAAGAATCATAGGCTTAAAGGAATTTTTATTAAAGTATTGTATGGCCCCCAAAAGTTATACAAATCCCCAATATACACTTATTACGGGAAATGCTTATAAAGTGCTTTTTTTCCCCTTGCACTTACTACTGCATCAAGGCTTCACTTCCTGGATAACATGGTGATGTCACTTCCTGGATAACATGGTGATGTCACTTCCTGGATAACATGGTGATGTCACTTCCTGGATAACACGGTGATATCACTTCCTGGATAACACGGTGATGTCACTTCCTGGATAACATGGTGATGTCACTTTCTGGATAACATACGGATGTCACTTTCTGGATAACATACGGATGTCACTTCCTGGATAACATGGATGTCACTTCCTGGATAACATGGTGATGTCACTTCCTGGATAACATGGTGATGTCACTTTCTGGATATCATGGTGATGTCACTTCCTGGATAACATGGTGATGTGACTTCCTGGATAACATGGGGATGTGACTTCCTGGATAAGTGACATCGCCATGTTATCCAGGAAGTGACATCACCATGTTATCCAGGAAGTGAAGCCTTGATGCAGTAGTAAGTGCAGGGAAAAAAGCACTTTATAAGCTTTTCCCGTAATAAGTGTATATTGGTGATTTGTATAACTTTTGGGAGGCAATACAATACTTTAGTAAAAATTTTCGCCAGACTTAACCTTTAACCCCTTGCCGCAAAATGACGTTCCTGGAACGTCATGTAAAGCAGGTAGTTCCCGCAACATGACGTTCCAGGAACGTCATGGCTTCCCTGCCTCCCCCCTCTGTCCCTAGATGCGATCGGGCAGCAGGAGGAGGCTGTGTCACACAGCATCCTCCTGCTGCCTCTGCCCGGAGGGGAGCCGCGCTCCCCCCGGGCAGTTAACCCCATAAACGCCGCGGTCAATGCGACCGCAGCGTCTATGGGAAGATTTGTAAAAATCCGGCGATCGGGCGGCGGGGGGAGGCTGCAGCACGTTGCCTCCCCCCACCGCCACAACTTGTATGTCCCCCGGCCCGCCTCCCCTCGTCCTCCAATACCGGAGATCACCGCTATTACCGTTATAGCGGTGATCTCCGGTACCGGAAATTACCGGCGCCGCCGAGAGCTTTCATCTCCCCCCACCGTGGATTCAAATGAAAAATGTCCCCTCAGGCCCCAGATCAGCCCCCCGATCAGACCCCAGATCACCGTACCCAGGCGGCCATCAGATCCAAGATGGCCGCCCCCATCCCTGCGAACAAACGATGTTTGTTCGCAGGGATGGAAATAAAATAATGATCAAAGCCCCATGCTCTCCGCCACCGGAGGTAGCGGAGAGCATGGGGCAGTGATCGGGGACCCCCCCGTGTGGTCCCGGAGCAGGCGATCGGCGGTATATACTATATACCGCCGATCGCCTGTTCCCAGTGCTGCTGGCACTTTTTATCCCGTCACCATAAATCATTGGTGACAGGGGATAAAATGTGTTACAGTGTCGCCCCCCAGGGCCGTTTCTTGCACCGGGCGGGCCGGGCAATGGCACGGGGCGCCGACAGTTAGGGGGCGCTGGTGGCACCCCCGGGACCTCACACAGCCTGGGTTGGATAGCGCACCACGCTCCCACACACAGACTGTCACCCGCTCGGTCCGCCCCCGGTCTGCGCTCATCTGAGCACCCAACACTTGCCCCTGCCGCCCCTCAGCCTCACCTGCTGCCTGCCCGCGCTCTTCCAATGCAATCAGCGCAGAGCGGGAGCGTGGGGCAGCTGCGGCCGGACGTAGCGCAGGCGTTCGTTGATTGCGTGCACAACGGCGGGCCGCAGCGGCTCCACGCTCCCGCTCTGCGCTGATTGCATTGGAAGAGCGCGGGCGGGCAGCAGGTGAGGCTGCCTCTACAACTGCGGCAGCACTCATCAGATCAGGTGGGGTAGTGTGTATGTTTGTGGAGAAGGGCTGAAGGGGGACAGAGTGTGTGGAGGGGGGCTGAAGGGGGACAGAGTGTGTGGAGGGGGGCTGAAGGGGGACAGAGTGTGTGGAGGGGGGCTGAAGGGGGAATAGTGTGTGGAGGGGGGCTGCAGGGGGACAGAGTGTGTGGAGGGGGGCTGCAGGGGGACAGAGTGTGTGGAGGGGGGCTGCAGGGGGGATAGTGTGTGGAGGGGGGCTGCAGGGGGGATAGTGTGTGGAGGGGGGCTGTAGGGGGATAGCGTGTGGAGGGGGGCTGCAGGGGGGATAGCGTGTGGAGGGGGGCTGCATGTTTGGTAGGTTCGGAAGAGATGAATTGCAGCTGCAACAAGAAATCATCATGGAGATCTGGGCCGGATGGAGAATCCTCAGATCAAAGAAGATGCCACTGGTGAGTCACTGAATGACTTTTGAAAGGTTGAAACTATGCCATAATACACACACACTGCTTCTTTTTAGCAACAACCCAAATTTTACCCGCTTTTATCGAGATTCGCCCTGTAGTCAAAATTACCTAGAAACTGCCCTGTCGCCCCCCACCCCCCCTGTCACCCCCGTCCCCCAGTCACCCCCCCTACCCTTTATACATTACCTGATCCTGGAGCTCCTTCCTCCTCGACGTCCTGGCTGGTTATGAAGTGCGCATGCGCTTCACAACCAGCCAACTCTAAAAATTTAAAGTGACAGAGACCAATTTGGTCTCTGTCACTGAACTATGATTACTGTGATAGAAAATATCACAGTAATCATAGTAATACATTGAAACAAATGTGTAAAAGTACAAAAAGTGACAAACACACAAAAAAATAAAACACACACTTTTTTTTTATTATAGTAATAACTGCAGTTTACTCCCAGATTACCCCTAACCCCCCAGATTACCCATAACCGCCCCAGGTTGCCTGTAACCGCCCCAGGTTGTCCGTAATCACGCCAGATTGCACGTAACCGCCCCAGATTGCACGCAACCACCGCACGTTGCCCGTAACCACCACACGCTGACCGTAACCACCGCACACTGCCTCTAACCACCGCACGTCGCCTCTAACCACCACACACTGCCTCTAACCACCGCACATCGCCTCTGACGACAGCACGTTGCCTCTAACCACCTCAGGTTGCCTCTGACCACCGCATGTTGCCTCTGACCACCGCACGTTGCCTCTGACCACCGCACGTCGCCTCTAACCACCTCAGGTTGCCTCTGACCACCGCACGTTGCCTCTGACCACCGCACGTCGCCTCTAACCACCGCACGTCGCCTCTAACCACCGCACGTCGCCTCTGACCACCGCACGTCGCCTCTGACCACCGCACGTCGCCTCTGACCACCGCACGTCGCCTCTGACCACCGCACGTCGCCTCTAACCACCGCACGTCGCCTCTGACCACCGCACGTCGCCTCTGACCACCGCACGTTGCCTCTGACCACCGCACATTGCCTGTAACCACCGCACGTTGCCCGTAACCACCGCACGTTGCCTCTAACCACCCCAAATTGCCAATGAATCCCTCCAGATTGCCCGTAACCACACCAGATTGCCGTAACCAACCCAAATTACATATAAGCACTTTAGTTTATCCATAACCAACCCAGATTGTCCGTAACCACCTCACATTGGCCGTAACCACAGCAGGTTGCCCATAACCACCCCAGGTTGCCCGTGACCACCCCAGGTTGCCCGTAAACTACCCCGCATTACCTGTAATCTCATTTTTTTATTGTATTTTAGTAACTGCGCTGTTCTAATAACCATTACTAGCTGCGGTTTTGCTCCAGCAAATTGGCGCTCCCTTCCTTCTGAGCCCTGCTGTGTGCCCATACAGTGGTTTATGCCCACATATGGGGTACTGTTCTACTCAGGAGAACCTGCGTTACAGATTTTGGGGTAATTTTTTCTCCCATTACTCGTGAAATTTAGAAATTTTAAACTAAACCAACATATTATTGGAAAAATTCGAGTTTTTCATTTTTAATGGCCAATTTTGAATACTTTCCTCTAATACCTGTGGGGTCAAAATGCTCACCACACCCCAAAATGAATTCTTTGAGGGGTGCACTTTCCAAAATGGAGTGACTTATGGTGAGATTTTACGCCGCTGGCATTATAGACGCTCAGAAACTTCTTCAGCAAAATCTGGACTGAAAATGCTAATTGGCGCTCCTTCCCTTCTGAGCCCGGCTGTGTGCCCATACAGAGGTTTATGCCCACATATGGGGTACCGTTCTACTCAGGAGAACATACGTTACAGATTTTGGTTTTTTTTTTTCTCCTGTTCCTTGTGAAATTGAGAAATTTCAAACTAAACTAACATATTATTGGAAAAATTCAGATTTTTCATATTAACTGTCTAATTCTGAATACTTTCCTCTAATACCTGTGGGGTCAAAATGGTCACCACACACCAAGATGTATTCTTCGAGGGGTGTACTTTCGAAAATGGGGTGACTTATGGGGGGGTTTCTCTCTGCTGACACTACAGGGGCACTGCAAACGCACCTGGCGCTCAGAAACTTCTTCAGCAAAATGTGCATTAAAAAAGCTAATTGGCGCTCCCTTCCTTCTGAGCCCGGCTGTGTGCCCATGCAGTGGTTTACGCCCACATATGGGGTACCGTTGTACTCAAGAGAACCTGTGTTACAAATTTTAGCATGCTTTTTTTCTCATGTTCCTTTTGAAAATTAGAAACTTTAATCTAAACGTATATATTATTGGAAAATTTCAATTTTCCATTTTTTTACGGCCTAATGGTGAATACTTTCCTCCAGCCCCTGTAGGGTTAAAATGCTCATTATACCCCTAGATTAATTCTTTAAGGTGTCTAGTTTCCAAAATGGGGTCACTTATGGGGGTTTCCAGTATACAAGCCTCCTAAATCCATTTAAAAAAAGAACTGGTCCCTAAAAAAATCTATTTTGGAAATTTCATGAAAATTTTATATATTGCTAATAAATTTCTAAGCCCCCGTAACACCTTAAAAAAGTAAAATATGTTTACCAAATTATGCCAGAATAAAGAGGACATATTGATAATGTGATTTAGTAACTAATTTATGTGCTATGACTTCCTTTTTTAAGAAGCAGAGAATTTCAAAGTTTATAAAATGCAAATTTTTCACATTTTTCATGATATTTTGATGTTTTTCACAAAAAACACACAAAGTAGTGACCAAATTTTGCCACTAACATAAAGTGCCATATGTCACGAAAAAACAATCTCAGAATTGCTAGCATACGTTAAAGCATCACTGAGCTATAAGCGCATAAAGTGAGACAGGTCAGATTTTAAAAATTTTGCCTGGTCATTAAGGCCAAAACAGGCTTTAGAGGCAAGGGGTTAAAGGAAGTGCATCAACTAAATTTTATTTTATGGATTAGAGTCAAATACAAAAACTTGTTTGTTTATTCAAATTTTTTTTTCTGACTAATTTTTTTAAAAATTTTACTTTTCGAACATTGTTATGGGGGAGGCCATCTTGCTTCAGCTGTTTTTAACAGCATTTAGTGACATGCTTTACAGCAAGCCTTATGGACATAAATGACAATAGACAGACTCTGTCCCCTTAGATGAATGTGAGATGTTACTGAGCGCTCTGTGACCTGTGAAGAGGTCATTCCACAGGGAGCTGCTATTGTCTCCGCTATCTACTGGTGTCACATGACGCTGCAATGCTGTACAGGTCACTTTACAGCAGCCTCCTCTTATCACCACAGACAAAACAGGAAGTCTCAGCTTAGTTTTAGCCCCTGTGGTGTGAATGAGAACTGAATGACTCCTCACAAGCCGTGCAGGGAAGCATTGGGTGAGGGGCCTACTGCCACCCTAATGCTGGAAACGCATGTGGCCAAGGTAAGAAGTGGATTCAACGGTTATGGAAAATATAAAAGAAGAAAAGAAGGTGTTTCCGCATTTTTTAGCAGTTTACTCCAGATGCGCCTTTTTTTATTCTTTTTTTTTTCTCCAAGGGGGCGTGGTTTCATGTTACTTTATCAGCCAGATTTATAATGTGCGTTTTTTGTTTTTTACGCAAAAAATTTCATTACGCCACTACCCTGGTGTAGTTTTTTAAGTCAGGTCGTGTTGTTCCTAGCTCATAAAAAGTGTCCCTTTAATTTCTCCTTCCTGCTGGATTCACTTCTGTAAACAACTTTTAAAGCCTCTTTCTGATTACCAAACCAGTCAGACGATGGTTAAAGGGGCACTCTATCGAAAATATTTTTCTTTCAAATCAACTGGTGTCAAAAAGTTATATAGATTTGTAATTTACTTCTACTATAAATCTCAATTCTTCCCATACTTATCAGCTGCTGTATGTCCTGCAGGAAGTGGTGTATTCTCTCCAGTCTGACACAGTGCTCTCTGCTGCCACCTCTGTCCATGTCAGGAACTGTCCAGAGCAGGAGAGGTTTTCTATGGGGATTCATAGAAAACCGAGACAAGAGTTTCTGTCAGCAGAGAGCACTGTGTCAGACTAAAAATAAAAGAACATTTCCTGCAGGACATACAGCAGCTAATAAGTATGGGAAGACTTTTTTAATAGAAGTCAATTACAAATCTGTATAACTTTCTGATATCAGTTGATTTGAACGAAAAAGATTTTCGCTGGAGTGCCCCTTTTAACTTTAATGGTGCGTTTACACAGATGATTTTTGAAGCCAAAGCCAGGAATGGATTTTTTAGTAAAGATTTCCATGACATTATACGACGACCTTTACGTTGGGTTGTAAAACACTTCACTCTTCATCTAATGACTTAGGATATTGGGATTCGCTTCCTTAAAATGAGTTTTCTACCCGAATGACTTTTATACGTAGAATCCTCGTCTTTCCTTACACCTCATTGACTATTAATGGGACTTCTGGGGTAAGTTACAGCAGACCAGCGTAAAGTCACCTGACCACGACAATCCGTATGGAGGTCTCCCGATGTGTGCGCAGTGTGACTCAGTATCATTGTATTATACCGCTGTGATATGCGATAATGACGTCGCGGCGTCGCTTACATCACCGTCAATATTTATTCAGTTTCCTGAAGTTGTAATCGGAGGCTGAATAATTATGTCGGAACGCTTTAGAGATTCCGTAGGATTTTAAAACCAAATCTCCATGGATACTGGTCCCTGAAATCCTCTGTTGCTATGGCAGCATTGTTGTGAACTGACACATTGGTTATTGCACCAAATTGACATGGAAGAATGTAAGAGGCAGCGATGCCACGGAGCTCGGGTGGGAGGAGCTTCAGGCTGGAAATAAGACGGACGCCGCTGAGAAATCTACCGCTCTCCTGGAATAGTGACACCAGACAGAACTACACGGAGCTACACATGCACAGCTGCTTACTTCTCAACACTGGGTGGATTATTTCTTAGGCTATGTTCACACAACGTATGAAAACGGACGTTCTTTTTATAATTAAATGTGTTGCACTGATGTCAATGCAAATAATGACCATTGTTTATACAACGTATTGAACGATGGCTGTTGTTTGACATGGCCGTTGAAATAGTTAACACGTCAAATATTTTCAGCTGTTCAGCAACAGACTTTGTTTTTTAGTTGTCTGTTCATTGTGTGAACATAGCCTTAAAGGGAACCTGTCACCAGGGACGCGGGCACAGAGCCGGCCCGACCCCCCCGGTGCAGCCCCCGGATACTTACCCTTTCCGGCGAGTCCCGCTCCTGGAGCCGGTCCCGGGGCATAGATATCAGCGCCCAAAGCCGTGCGCGCGCACTGCAGAGATAAGTCCGATGCCCATAGAGAATGAATGGAGCAGTCATTCTCTGTGGGCATCGAACTCATCTCTACAGTGCGAGCATGGCTTCGGGCGCTGATATCTTCCGACCGGGTCCAGGAGCGGGACTCGCCAGAAAGGGTAAGTATCCGGGGGCTGCACCGGGGGGTCGGACGGGCTCTGTGCCTCCATCCCCGGTGACAGGTTCCCTTTAAAATGTAACATTACCATTTAAATACCCTATTATGCCAATCCACAATTCCAGGTATACGGCAGTGTACAATTTGTGCCGTTGCACAGGGACATGGTTAAAAAGTTACCATAATGTTAGATTGTTTATTAGAGACTGAACTAATATTGAAAGCTCACACTACCTGGAGAGATGTCCGTGCACGTCTGTGTCCACTCCGAACCTCTCAAGCCTCCAAGAATGCAAAGTAGAATAGAGTCAGAGGGGCACGTTTATCATTCTCTTTGCGCCATAATTTTGGCTAAAGCCGCGTTCACACTACATTTTTGTGATCCATTTTTTGCAAAAAACGGATGAAAAAACAGATGCATTTGTGTGTTTACGTGTTCATCCATTTGTCCCATTGACTTCCATTCTAAAAGAAGGATCAAAATGGCCAACCACATTTTTGTGTACGACAAAAAAAAGGATGTGTTTCGATCCGTTTTTTATAATAGACACAAATGGAAAACCGGATGCACATTGTGTTTTTTTTTAACATAACGATAAACGATAAAATTACGCTGCAGTATTCCATTCTTAGCCAAGTTTTGTTAGTCAAAAAATTGCACAAGCTCACAAAAAATGTGCAAGATTCATCAAGGCCCGTGCTAATAATACAGATAATACGGAAAAAATATGCAAATTATAAATCTGCCCCAAAATATTGTGTACCTACCACAGAGCCCTGTATAAGGCAATGTTCTAATGTGGTCAAGCAGTGTCATCCGTTTTTTTTTTTTTTTTTATAATGGAAGTCAATGGAAAAAACAGATCAAAATGGATGCACACTAATGCATGTTTTTTCATCTTTTTTTTTTTTTTTTTTTTAAATAAAACTGCTAAAATTACATGACTGTAGTTACTTTCCTGTGTGTCTTTTTACCTTAATTGCAGGGTCTAATACAGCAACAAACCTGACAGCTGTGGTCACATGGATATAATCCAATTAGAGTGGGTGTTCGGGAAAGACCAATGGAGGCTTCACCCAGGAAGCCGGAGGCAGTTGTGAAAGTTGTCACCCGCTCCTGGGCTAACGTGGGAAGGTGCATGCGTCAACCATGTGTGGGCTGCAAATATACAGATAAAAGGAAACAACGTACAAAAGTAGAAGATTTGTTACTTGGATGTAAAATAAACATTCCACCAAAACGCCGCTAGACTGGAGATAACATTTTCGCATTGTTGTCGGTGACACTTGATCGCCATTAATATGCACAAATAACGGGATGAGGGGCTTTAAAATTTCGTGAAAATATTTGGAATGTCGGGGTAGCACTTATCCAAAACCGCAACCCAACATTTGCTCCTGATTATGGCAATTGTGTGCGGCCGGGGTATTACTGCTCAGGAAACAGGCTGTAATCACATTTGCATATAATGTGCATGTAGATGTGTGAAAGGATCAAACATTTACAATAGTAACTAAGCACAGGCAAACAAACAAAACCGGCTTCAGGATTCTGCAGCAGAGGATTCTGGAAGAACAGTCCTTAAAGGGGTTGTCCGGCGATAAAAAATTATTCACAGAATAACACACATTACAAAGTTATACAACTTTGTAATGTATGTTATGTCTGTGAATGGCCCCCTTCCCCGTGTTTCCCCCCACCCACGCTAGACCCGGAAGTGTGGTGCATTATACTCACCGCATGTCGTGTCGTCCACGGTCTCCGATCGTCAGCAGTGACGTCTTCTTCGGGAGCTTGGCGGATCTTCCCGAGTGCCGGCCACCCTCTGCAGCGTCATCCGAAGCTCATCCGCGATTGGCTGAGCATAACTGTGCTCAGCCAATCGCGGCTGAGCGGCTGATGACGCGGCCACGTCATCAGCTGCTCAGCCGCGATTGGCTGAGCACAGTTATGCTCAGCCAATCGCGGCTGAGCTTCGGATGACGCTGCAGAGGGCGGCCGGCACTCGGGAAGATCCGCCAAGCTCCCGAAGAAGACGTCACTGCTGACGATCGGAGACCGTGGTCGGCACGCGACAGGTAATGTATAGCGCACCACACTTCCGGGTACACGGGTGGGGGTGGTGGGACACGGGGAAGGGGGCCATTCACAGACATAACATACATTACAAAGTTGTATAACTTTGTAATGTGTGTTATTCTGTGAATAATTTTTTATCGCCGGACAACCCCTTTAAAGGGAATGTGTCATCTACATTTTCTTTTACTGATTACAGTCAGATACTAAAACTTGTTCTTTTATTCTAATTTGTTTCTTTTTTCTGACTGTAATTTTTTTTCTA
Organism: Dendropsophus ebraccatus; assembly: GCF_027789765.1. NCBI lineage: Eukaryota > Metazoa > Chordata > Amphibia > Anura > Hylidae > Dendropsophus > Dendropsophus ebraccatus. Next base: position 7,478,275 of record NC_091456.1, on the reverse strand, counting down.
TTTCACTTTTTGTACATTGTTATGGAGGCGGCCATATTGCCTGGGCTGTTATAACAGCATTTAGTGACATGCTTTACAGCAAGCCTCATGGACATAGACGACAATAGACAGACTCTGTCCCCTTGAGATGAATGTGAGACATTACTGAGCGCGCTCTGTGACCTGTGAAGAGGTCATTCCACTGGGAGCTGCTATCGTCTCCTCTATCTACTGGTGTCACATGATGCTGCAATGCTGTACAGATCACTTTACAGCAGCCTCCTCTTATCACCACAGACACAATGGGAAGTCTCAGCTTAGTTTTAGCCCCAGTGGTGAGAATGAGAACTGCAAGAAATGAGGATTATTTTATACTATAGATAGATGAAAAATTAGAAAAAAAAAAATCATAAAAACATTATTTAAACAATAACTTCTTTTCTGATGACACTGTCCCTTTAAATAAAGAGGGTTGATCGGTGCTTGGTTCTCTCATTGGGGTGGTCCTAACCCTGCCAGGTCCTTTGAGTACGGTGGCTGATGCCTGATCTATTAATAATGGTGGAGTGTCATTTTTATTTATGTGCTTATTATCTGATGGGCTCCCTGATGAATTCTAATAGACGGGTCTGCTGCGCCTCCTGCACAAAGCTGCACATAATTATCCCAACAACATGGATGCGATAAGCGCAGTTAGTGCAGATTAACAAGGGAGAAGAGCAATGCGTCCCTGGCAGGCGAAGAAGAGACAACTTCATGTTCTAGTTCTTCATCAGGTTTCATGCAGTTATAATGGGCCCCCTGTAATATACCGTCTGTAATGTTATATATTGTCTAATATAATATACTGTCTGTAATATAATATACCGTCTGTAATGTTATATATTGTCTAATATAATATACTGTCTGTAATATAATATACCGTCTGTAATGTTATATATTGTCTAATATAATATACTGTCTGTAATGTTATATACTGTCTGTAATGTTATATATTGTCTAATATAATATACTGTTTGTAATATAATATACTGTCTGTAATGTTATATATTGTCTAATATAATATACTGTCTGTAATGTTATATACTGTCTGTAATATAATATACTGTCTGTGATGTAATATACTGTCTGTAATGTTATATACTGTCTGTAATATAATATACCGTCTGTAATGTTATATATTGTCTAATATAATATACTGTCTGTGATGTAATATACCGTCTGTGATGTAATATGCTGTCTGTAATGTTATATACTGTCTGTAATATAATATACTGTCTGTGATGTTATATACTGTCTGTAATGTTATATACTGTCTGTCAGTAGCGAAATTTGATGGGGGGCAGGGGGGGCGGCTGCCCCCGGGCCCACTCTGGCAGGGGCCCACTCAGATCGCTATTGAATTTTTTTCAGCCGCCCGCCATCTTAAGTGCTGCACTGCTGCCACAGCTCCCCCGGCCGCCGCCATCTTAATCTGATGCGTACGGCCGCCTCAGCGCACCGCTGCTGGTGCGTGCGCCGCCCTGGCCCGCCCACCTGCCAATCACCTCTGGCGCCGCGCTGTTCCGTCTCCCGCGCTCGCACCAGGTCAGTGCCGGACGGCCGCACACAGACAACCCAGCTGGTAAACAGGCCGACCTGGACAGGGGGGAGCTGGACGTGTGGACGCAGGGGGAGCTGGACGTGTGGACGCAGGGGGAGCTGGACGTGTGGACGCAGGGGGAGCTGGACGTGTGGACGCAGGGGGAGCTGGACGTGTGGACGCAGGGGGAGCTGGACGTGTGGACGCAGGGGGAGCTGGACGTGTGGACGCAGGGGGAGCTGGACGTGTGGACGCAGGGGGAGCTGGACATGTGGACGCAGGGGGAGCTGGACATGTGGAAACAGAGGGAGCTGGACATGTGGACACAGGGGGAGCTGGTAAACAGGGGGAGCTGGACATGTGGACACAGGGGGAGCTGGACATATGGACACAGGGGGAGCTGGACATGTGGACACAGGGGGAGCTGGACATGTGGAAACCAGGGGGAGCTGGACATGTGGACACAGGGGGAGCTGGACATGTGGAAACAGGGGGAGCTGGACATGTGGAAACCAGGGGGAGCTGGACATGTGGAAACAGGGGGAGCTGGACATGTGGACACAGGGGGAGCTGGACATGTAGAAACAGGGGGAGCTGGACATGTGGACACAGGGGGAGCTGGTAAAGAGGGGGAGCTGGACATGTGGAAACAGAGGGAGCTGGACATGTGGAAACAGGGGGAGCTGGACATGTGGACACAGGGGGAGCTGGACATGTAGAAACAGGGGGAGCTGGACATGTGGAAACAGGGGGAGCTGGACATGTGGAAACAGGGGGAGCTGGACATGTGGAAACAGGGGGAGCTGGAAATGTGGAAACAGGGGGAGCTGGAAATGTGGAAACAGGGGGAGCTGGTAAACAGGGGGAGCTGGACATGTGGAAACCAGGGGGAGCTGGACATGTGGAAACCAGGGGGAGCTGGACATGTGGAAACCAGGGGGAGCTGGACATGTGGAAACCAGGGGGAGCTGGACATGTGGAAACCAGGGGGAGCTGGACATGTGGAAACCAGGGGGAGCTGGACATGTGGAAACCAGGGGGAGCTGGACATGTGGAAAACAGTGGTTTTCTGATTTAACCCTATGTGGCCCAGTTCTCTCTGGCAGCTTCATAGAGGAGCTGGGGGCTGATCTGGAGATCCTGGGGGAATGGGGGCAGAGGTCCGACCCCTCCACCCCAGTCTCTTACAGGATAAGGGACAAGTATGTTTAAATCAGAAAGCTGTGATTCGGATCACAGAGAGCAGGGTGCAGCAGCCTGTAGTGGCTGCCCGAGTTAGCTAGTGATTGAGCCTGCGGTACCTCCCTGTGAGTGATGCACCTGTCTTAGGCAGAATGCAAATTATCTACCTCTATGGTATATGGGTCAGTCAGTGTATAGGGAAAATAATAGTCTTTGCTTAATGGATTTAACTTTTTTTACGGTTTTAACTACAGATCTCAGGTGAACCTGTTATACTGCCCATACATCCATGACATTGGGATAGTGAGCGACTCCGATGAGAAGACACCCCCTGTAAGTCACTGTTTCATTTTATGTGTCTATATATGTAAATGTAGAAGCCTCTAACACTGCTCTTAATTCACTATGAGTAATGGAGCAGAATATACCCTTTATTATTTAGAAAGCATTGTTGTCAAGCGAGGTTCCCTTTGGGTAACATAATCGGTTGGGGGCCCACTCAGACTTGCTCGCCCCCCCTAGGCTGAACCCCTAGCTACGCCCCTGCTGTCTGTAATATAATATACTGTCTGTGATATAATATACTGTCTGTGATGTAATATACCGTCTGTAATGTTACTGTCTGTGATGTAATATACTATCTGTAATATAATATACCGTCTGTAATGTTATATATTGTCTAATATAATATACTGTTTGTGATGTAATATACCGTCTGTGATGTAATATGCTGTCTGTAATGTTATATACTGTCTGTAATATAATATACTGTCTGTGATGTTATATACTGTCTGTGATATAATATACCGTCTGTAATGTTATATACTGTTTGTGATGTAATATACTGTCTGTAATATAATATACCGTCTGTAATATTATATATTGTCTAATATAATATACTGTCTGTGATGTAATATACCGTCTGTGATGTAATATGCTGTCTGTAATGTTATATACTGTCTGTAATATAATATACTGTCTGTGATGTTATATACTGTCTGTGATATAATATACCGTCTGTAATATAATATACTGTCTGTAATGTTATATACTGTCTGTAATATAATATACCGTCTGTAATATAATATACCGTCTGTAATGTTATATACTGTCTGTAATATAATATACCGTCTGTAATGTTATATACTGTCTGTGATATAATATACTGTCTGTGACGTATAGCATCAGGTAAAGAAAGCACAATTTTTCTATACTGGCATTGTCCAATATCTAGATAAATAGAGTATAAAGGGTCCTGATAGATAGTAGCAGACAATCCCTAGGAGGTGCTGCAGTGCTGGCCTAGCGGAGTGAGCCGGGATATGCTGCAATGTTTTACACTGGTCTCATAGAAAGAACAGAGACGGCAGGGATTAGTATAAACTCTGCAGTGCGGCCCCTTTGGACAGCTGATTGTCAGGGGAGCCGGATACCAGACCCCCACTAATCCAATACTTACGGCTGCTCTGAGGTCTGATGGTCCGTTTACACAAAGCGATAATTCGCCCAATCGATCGCTTAACGATTTTGAAGCAACAATTAGGTTTTTATAACGATCAGCATTTAGACAAAAAAAATCGTTATTCCAATCGTTTTTAGATCGCTAAAGCTCATCTCACACACAGGGTGAATCTTTGAAAGACTGAAGACTGAAAGACGAAGCGATCTGCGAATTTTTAGCGAACGACCAACGGCGATTTGAGAACATCAAAGTGAACGATTTTTCACTCGGCGCTTGATCGTTCGCTGTGTTTACACGAGCCGATTATCGCTCAAATGTGATCTTTATTGCGAAAATTCGAATGGTAATTGTTCTGTGTAAACGCAGCATTAGGGTACTATAACACCAAGCGATTTTTTTGACGACTAACGATTAACGCTAAATGATCTCAAACGACCGATATGGCAAACGATCCGAAATCGTTCGCCTAATTACACGGAGCTATGATCGTTACTTATGATCGTTCTTGCGGTCGTTTTTTTGTCGCTATAGCGTACGTTTCAGCTATGACTTCTTATTACACCGAACGATGTGTGACCGTTTTGCGAACGATCAAACGATAAAAATAGGTCCGAATTCTATCAAACGACTAACGATTTCTCGTTGGTCGTTTAATCGTTGTCTGCTATTACACAAAACGATTATCGTTTAAATCTGAACGATCTAACAATTTTTCGAACGATAATCGTCCTGTGTAAAACGCCGCTTAATTTTGTTTTGGGGTATTCTCTCAGGTCTGAAGTTATTTTGAAGTATATTTAATCTATTAGGCTATGTTCCCACACAGTACTGCTGAAATCTAGTAGATGGCCGTCCTTTTATGGCAAATAACGGTCATTATTTCAAAACAACGATGGTTGTTTTAAAATAACGGTAATTATTTGCCATTAAACGACGGCCATCTACTAGATTTCAGCCGCGTGGGAACATAGCCTTTCTGTGTATTCTATCCACTCCTGGTTTTGGTTGCAAAATACTGAGCAAAAATACTGTGTGTGAACACAACCTTAAAAATGATACAATAATGAGAAGAAAAAGGGGGGAAAAATATCTTCGATCCACTCCATGTTACCCCTAACCAGGTTTCAGATGATAAAGAAAAATAACGTAACAGTCCATGATTTCATCATTTCATTGGTGGGAGGAAATAATTCCATCTTCATTACTTTCTATTTGGTACAGTGACTTAAAGGGATCCTGTCACCATGAAAATGCTGTCTAACGTAGTGATATAATATTACACAGCAGAAAGAGCTGAGCAGAATTATATAGATCATTGTGGGAAAGGATTCAGTATAACTTGTCATTTATTGATTGAAATCTCTTATTTTCCTATGCTTAGGAGTCTAGTGGGCGGTCCTATCACTGTGACACCCCCCACTGGACTCCTAAGAATAGAAAGTTCAAACATTTCAATAAAAAAAAATACAAGTTATACAGAATTTTTCCCCATAAAGATATACATCAATCCGCTCAGCTCTTCCTGCTCTATAACATGATGGGGATAGCATAGATAGCATTTTCATAGTCACCGCTTCCCTTTATACAGGGAAATGTGTTCTTTTCAGTGTCTGTCAGTGATGGATTGAAAGAAGCTTCGGCATTTGACAGGTAAACAGACATTTACCAAAGTAAATGAGTATTCATCATTACTGTCATTAGCACCTGAGCGGCGGCGGCATATGTCACCCCGCCGGCAGCATATGTCACCCCGCCGTCAAACCATTCATTACATTGCCCATCATAAGTCAGGTGCAGGCTATTTTTTTTTTTTACTTAATGTGCACCTGTCCCTTAGCATGCTGCTACAACCACAGACAGATTAGGGGTGGATGCGCCTATGCGGTTCTATGAGCCAGTGCCAGAAGTGGATCCAGCAGAAAGGAGAAGAGTAAGTCCTTCTATTATATTTAACGTTTCTTTTGAATTTATTCCTAATTTGGCTTAAAAAAAAAAACCTGTACTACACACCAAGAGCAGCAATAAGCCTCTATAGGGATGGGTTCACACTGCGTTTTTGCAGTCCGTTTAACATATGCATTTTATGAAAAAATGGATGCAATTGTGTGCAATCTGTTTTACCGTTGACTTCCATTATAAAAAAAAAAGGCATTAAAATGGATGTTTTTCCAATAGAGTAACAAACAATAACTCCCCTGAGGCACCAAACCATTACTGTGCACAATTCCTCCCAAACAGCACCAGATAACTACCCAGCTGTAACATCCGGACCTCTCCAGACTTCTTTGCCATCTTCCAGCCAGAAGAAACAGTGCAGCAAGTGTGTCTGCCTATAATCTTGTGCTTTTTTGGTTTCTTATTGTACACTGTCTGAACACTGCTCTATCCCCCTGCCTGGTAATTGATTCTCCACCACACCCATCTCTTTCCCTGCTGAGTTTCCTCTGGTTCTCAAACAGTTAACCTTGGTTTTGCACTGTGATAGACATTCTTCCTTGCCTCTCTCGGTTTTCCTGCTCCTTTCTGTGTGTGGCTAGGATGTTAGGGACTGGTCCAATCATGCCTGGGGCAGGTTCCTGGCATCCTATAAACAGTTCTCTAGCCCAGACTCCATTGCTTGCTATTAGTCTCTGTTTGAGCATGCTAGCGTATCTCCTGTCTCTTATCTTGCTTCTCCTGACCCTCTGTTTATAGCTATTACTATCTGACTGTTCTCCTGGTTGTGACTTTGTACTTCGCTGCCTGATTGGTTCTGACTAGAGATGAGCGAATCGGGTTCGGGTTCGAGTCGATCCGAACCCAAGCGTTCGGCATTTGATTAGCGGGGGCTGCTGAACTTGGATAAAGCTCTAAGGTTGTCTGGAAAACATGGATACAGCCAATGACTATATCCATGATTTCCACATAGCCCTAGGGCTTTATCCAAGTTCAGCAGCCACCACTAATCAAATGCCGAACGCTCGGGTTCGGATCGACTCCAGCATGCTCCAGGTTCGCTCCGTTGCCAAGTTTTCCTCTACTATTTAGGGTAGCTGAGGCTGGCAGGTAGGTGGGCCAAGCATTAGGGCTCGCTGTCCTTGTCGCCCCCCTTCCTCCTGGGTTTCCAGCAGCAGCTATTGGCATATCAACAACAATGTAAAACAAGCTGCCACTACAGCAACAACAAAAATATTACATTACTATATTGTCTATTATATGAGCTGCTTGTAAAAAGCTTCTGAACTCCTGCAACAAAATAAGACTTTGGCCGGGTTCACACTGCGTTTTTGCCGTATCTGTTTTAAAATGGTTACTCTTAACGTACACAAAAATGTAGTCAACCACATTTTTTGTGTACGCTAACAAAAAAAACCAAGGAAGTTAAGGAAGTCAATGGAGAAACAGATCAAAATGGATTGCAAACAATTGCATCCGTTTTTTCCCTATAAAATGTATATGTTAAACGGACTGCAAAAACTAGTGTGGACCCAGCCTTACAAACTGAAGATATTAAACCCTTTCACAACATGGGGTGATTAATTCCTCAGTGCCCAGGTCGTGTTTGGACATCATAATGATCCCATAAGCTGATGTCCGTATCTCTGTCCTCTTTCCTCTGTCCCCTGCCGATGTTACAATCTTGTGACAGCGGCAGGGGAGGGGCACAGCTCATGGGCGCGCCCAGCCTTCCCTCCCGACCTCCGCCCGGCTTGCGCAGCCAGGAAACCGGAAGCCTCAGGCTCTCCGCTGTCCTCTTCCGCTGTCCCCTCTCCGCTGTCCTCTGCCCCTGTTACTGTCTTGTGACAGCGGCAGGGGAGGGGGCAGAGCTCACGTGCGCGACCAGCCTTCCCTCCCGACCACCGTCCGCGTCCGTAGCAAGGAAACCAGAAGCCTGAGGCTTCTGGTTTCCATGGCTACCATCGTGGCTCTGCGATCACTTCGCAAAGCCCCGATGGACACCACAGAGAGAATTCTCCCTCTGTAGAGGGAGAATTCTTTGTCAGAAGCCCTATAGATGCTGTGGTCATGCTAAACGCAGTATCTATAGGGTTAAAGGGGTATTCCCCCCAAGAGCTAAAAAAATTAAATGCTCCCAAACCTAGCTGGTCTTCCTCACCAAGTCCCCCTGAGTATTTTGAGACGTCTCCCATCTTTCTAGCTGCTGCCGTTCCTGAGTTACAACCTTTTCTAAAACATGGTCTATATCCAAGATAGGAAACTACATTTCCCATCATGCAATGCTTCTGCCTAATGATGGTGAAGTAGCAGAGCTGAGACAATGAAGGAGATGATGACAGTGTAGCAGAGCTGAGATGGCTGTGTCAGTGTAGCAAAGCTGAGTTGGAAGTGACGGTGTAGCAAAGCTGAGTTGGCGGTGACGCCGGTGTAGCAGAGCTGAGTTGGCGGTGACGCCGCTGTAGCAGAGCTGAGTTGGCGGTGACGCCGCTGTAGCAAAGCTGAGTTGGCGGTGACGCCGGTGTAGCAGAGCTGAGTTGGCGGTGACGCCGCTGTAGGAGAGCTGAGTTGGCGGGGACGCCGGTGTAGCGGAGCTGAGTTGGCGGTGATGCCGGTGTAGCAGAGCTGAGTTGGCGGTGACGCCGCTGTAGGAGAGCTGAGTTGGCGGGGACGCCGGTGTAGCGGAGCTGAGTTGGCGGTGATGCCGGTGTAGCAGAGCTGAGTTGGCGGGGACGCCGGCGATTGCGAGGGGCGGAGCTTGTCGCGGGTGATCGCGGGGGGGGGGCGAGCTTGCCGCGGGCGATTGCGGGGGCGGGGCTTGCCGTGGGCGATTGCGGGGGGCGGAGCTTGCCGTGGGCGATTGCCGGGGGGGGGGGGGTTGGGGGTGGTGGAGCTTGCCGTGGGCGATTGCGGGGGCGGAGCTTGCCGTGGGCGATTGCCGGGGGGGGGGGGGGTTGGGGGGGTGGAGCTTGCCGTGGGCGATTGCGGGGGCGGAGCTTGCCGTGGGCGATTGCGGGGGGCGGAGCTTGCCGTGGGCGATTGTGGGGGCGGAGCTTGCTGCGGGGGGGGCCGCGGGTGAGTGCGGAGGCTATGCTGCGGGTGAGTGAGGGATGCCACGGGTGATGGGGGGGCGTTTGGTTGTGGGGCGGGGGGCTGTGTGCTGCGGGTGAGTGCTGGATGGTGCCGGGAGGCTCTGGACACAGGGGGTGAGCTCTGGGCTGGGGGTGACCGGGCGGCTGCTGTTAGAGAGGGATGCTGTCACAGCTGAGCTGATCACTGTCTCCCTCTGTAACAGCAGCCGCCCCATCAGTGTTCTCAGTCACTTCACTGTGCTGGGACTGAGGACACGTGATGCCGACACGGAGGGTGCGGGCCAGGAGCAGGGAGCGTGTCCGAGTGGACTGAGGTCTGATGATTCTCTGCAATCCGTGGGGGTGAATGCAGCTGGATAACAGCAAAACTGTGCAGAATCCATAATAACTTTATATTGGAAAGATGGAAAGCTACGGGTGGGCAGCGTATTAATGCAAAAATAATTTTGGGGGGAATACCCCTTTAACTCCGGTGCTGAGAGTTGGGACCCACCGCAAATGACACAGTCGCAGCTCTTGCGCCTGTGTCATTCTGGATCGTTAATTAACGTCGCTGCAACATCAGGTATAGGCTGCAGTGACGTTAATTAACAGTGTGGCGGCAGGAGGGTGTTAAGCTATGTTCACACATAGTATTTTTGCTCAATATATTGCAACCAAAACCAGAGTGGATTGAAAACACAGAATGTTCACACACTGTTGAAATTTAGTGGATGACCGTCATTTAATGTCATTGTTTTAAAATAACAGTAATTATTTGTCATTAAAGGGGTACTCTAGCAAAATTCTTTTACTTTTAAATCAACTGTTTTTAAAAAGTTATATAGATTTGTAATTTACTTCTATTTAAAAATCTCCAGTCTTTCAGTCCTTATCATCTGCTGTATGTCCTGCAGGAAGTGGTGTATTCTCTCCAGTCTGACACGGTGCTCTCTGCTGCCACCTCTGTCCATGTCAGGAACTGTTCAGATCAGCAGCAAATCCCCATAGAAAACCTCTACTGCTCTGGACGGTTCCTGACATGGACAGAGGTGGCAGCAGAGAGCACTGTGTCACACTGGAGAGAATACGCCACATCCTGCAGGACATACAGCAGCTGATAAGTATGGGAAAACTTGAGATTTTTTTTTTATAGAAGTAAATTACAAATCTATAGAACTTTCTGAAACCAGATGATTTGAAAGAAAAAGATTTTGGCCGGAGTACCCCTTTAAATTTCAACAGTGTGTGAGCATAGCCTTACTCGGAGGAGAGTAAGTGAGCGCTGCTATGATAGCATTGGACTGTTAATCTGTATATATGTATAGGGTGGGCCGACCCCTCCGCACGGTTTAGAAGATTTGTATTCTATTAAACGTTACTTTTCTGTCGATGACTTTTTGATCTGTATCCAAAGCTGAGAAGAACAGTGGTGGAAATCATCTGTCCTCCTCCACATCGCCCCCAACCCTCTGCCCTTTCCTAGTCCGTGGGCCGTCACATCATCAGGTGTCCTGATCTCTTTATTCATGCGCTCGGCATTTGCCTTCCCCCCTGCTGCTCGGGCGCCCTGGAACCCACGCAAACACTCACGCATGAAAGAGAGGGCAGACAGAGCCACCGCCACCGGGCTGTCAGTGTCAGCGCACAAACTACAATTATCACCACCACCAGGGTCATTCCCCACTGGGAGCATTTCAGATAAAAAAATGAGCAATCTCCAAGTTCATCATTACGCACCCAGGGAATTTCCACCGTCTTTAACCCTTTGATTGCTGTAAGGCTAATGTACTTCCGGCACTCACCAGCTCTGGATGAGATCAGCAAATATATTCATTGCATTTAATATCTCAAAATAAAAAATACTCCCCAAGTAGCTATTGTAGCGTCTCAAAGATAGATTTTAGGGTGATTACCCCATAGCAATCTTCTTAATGTTCCTTCAATATCAATTCCTTGATAGAATTCCATATTGTGTATATTTAATTGGGTAACGGTAACGTAAGGAAAATGCCAGTAAAATCATTCCTGACTTGTGACAGCTTAAAGGGATATTCCAAGAAAATCAACTTTTCTTGGGGAAGGGGGGGGGGGGGGGGGGGGGGGGCTCCAACCTCTGTACCCCCCTCCCCCCCTAATCTTTAACTTTTTCTCCTACTAGTTGATTTTCTTGAAATACCTCTTTAGGATGGGTTCACACTACGTATATTTCAGTCAGTATTGCAACCAAAACCAGGAGTGGATTAAAAACACAGAAAGGCTCTGTTCACACAATGATGAAATTGAGTGGATGGCCGCCATTTAATGGTAAATATTTGCTGTTATTTTAGAACAACGGCTGTTATATTGAAATAATGGCCGTTATTTACCGTTATATGGCGGCCATCCACTCAATTTCAACATTGTGTGAACAGATCCTTTCTGTGTTTTTAATCCACTCCTGGTTTTGGTTGCAATACTGACTGAAATATACTGACTGAAATATACATATACTGACTGAAATATACGTAGTGTGAACACAGCCTTAAAGGGGTTATCCAAGTAACAAAAACAATATTCTAAATGATCCCCCTTCCCAATACCACCCTATGTCTAATATACATGTATAACCTATCTTGCACCCTTTCCCTGTTTTTTTCCCCTCATATTTACCTGCTCTGGATGTCTAAAATCATCCTCTCTGTGTCCTTTCTGACCACACTCAGCTCCCTCCTCCCTTTGTAGTCACAGGACATGTGATCTCCTCTCTGGGGGCCAGGTTTGTTGTCTATTGGCTTTGTAACCCCCCCCCCCCCCCCCTGGAGACATTATCTCCATGCACCTGTGCTGCTTCCATACACTTGCATGTGTCCCTGAGACTAGGTCTCTGTAATATGAAACGTTATAGTTCTATCTCTGCTTGCTGTCAGTGAATACAGGCACATGTATCTGTCTTTGTGTCACAGCTCTGTATATTGTAAGTGTTATAGATGTTCTTAGAGTCTGAATGGAACTAGAATGTTTCATTCACAGTCAGCAAGCAGAGATCTAAACCTACACTACACCCCCAACCCCCAGTAAACAGATGCCCATTATGCAGCACATAGCTACACCATGCGCACGTCAGCTCTGCTACATTATCAGCAAGTATGGAATACATACTGAGGTAATGTGATGCAAAAGCAGTGGGCAGGATAGAAAGCTAAGGGGGCGAGTACGCAAACAGACCAATCAGGGAGATGCATGATGGGAAATGTAGTTTCCTGGCCGCCACCATCTTGGATATAGATCGTTTTTTGAAAAACTTGTAACTCAGGAACGGCTGCATCTAGAAAGATAGGAGACGGCTCAAAATACTCAGGGGGACCTGCTAGGTTTGGGAGCTGTTCATTTTATTTTAGCTCCTAGGTGGATAACCCCCTTTAAGGCTATGTTCAGACCCTGTATAACAACAGCCATTGCTTGATTTCAATGCAGTGCCTCCCTCCCAGGCTGAAAATAAGGGTCACCGTTTTAATTGAAAACATTGAAAACAGCAGCTGTTCTTTTAATAAAATAGTACATTGTGTGAACATGGCCTAAAGGGGTATCCTGGAGTAAAAAACTTGCATTTTGCAGTAGAAAGCATTCTTACTTTGCAGCACTTCTTTTTGCAGATGACAACGCTGAAGAAGATTTGAGCGCTGCGTTCTGTTCCCGTCTCCAGTCTAATCCTTGAAGTACCTGCACTGCGTCCAGTGCCTATATGTAGACTGTCATTCTGCAAACACAGTAATTGCTTGTAAGAAATAAGCTTAGTGATATTGCTGAAGGTAAAATCTGCATTTACACAAAAATTGCTTTAGACAGCAGGAAGAAGTCGTCCTTTCCATTGCCAACAGTTGGCTCGCAGAACGCTTATTGACTTATAATATTTGAGCTGTCAGCTCCGATAACTGCGGCTCCAGCAGCTGCTGGAATAGAAAAGACGACTTAGGCCCGAGTAACGTTATTTGGTAAAGAACTGATGTGTCGCTGTCCCAAGTAATGTCCGTATTCTGTTACAGTGGCCGTCTATCAGGACAGTCACTTTAGGGCCATGTTAGGGCTGAATAGCTACCGTGTTTCCCCGAAATTAGGACAGTGGGGGCGATTTATCAAACTGGTGTAAAGTAGAACTAGCTCAGTTGCCCCTAGCAACCAATCAGCTTCCACCTTTCATTCCTCACAAATTCTTTGGGAAATGAAAGACGGAATCTGATTGGTTGCCAGGGGCAACTAAGACAATTCTACTTTACACCTAAATCTCCCCCAGTGTCTTATATTAATTTTTATTTTTAGGGGATGTCTTATTTTTCCATGAAGAAGAATTCACATGTCACATGCACAGAGTGTAGGGTATGGCGGCTTCCGTCCACCAGGAGGAGCTCACCACAGCAAACTCTTACAGCACAGCAGGGACAGCGTATGGTACAATAGCTTCTGGCCACCAGCGGGAGCTTGCCACAGCACAATTGTACAGCACAGCAGGGACAGCGTATGGTACAATGGCTTCTGGCCACCAGGGGGAGCTCACCACAGCACACTTGTACAGCACAGCAGGGACAGCGTATGGTATGGCGGCTTCCGCCCACCAGGTGGAGCTCACCACATCAAACTCTTACAGCACAGCAGGGACAGCGTATGGTATAGCAGCTTCCAGCCACCAGGGGGAGCTCAACATAGCACAATTGTACAGCACAGCAGGGACAGTGTATGGTACAATGGCTTCTGGACACCAGGGAGAGCTCACCACAGCACACTTGTACAGCACAGCAGGGACAGCGTATGGTATGGGGACATGCAACAGAATAACATCAGACTGTGGATGGCAGCAGGCAACGGTCCTCTTGATGCCTTTTCTGCACATTTACAAGTGACGGACGCAAAAAGTTACGCAAATATTTAGCAATTCAGCGAAACCTCTACTAGGTCTTATTTTCAGGGATGTTTTATTTTTTGGGAAAACTGTATTTTCTGCCTTGCTATCCTTGCCCTCCTGATAGGATGACCACGTTATAATGATACAGATACAGTAGAACTATTTTTGTCATTTTATTCCACCCAGAGTGATATCATGTAAGTTGCGCAGATGGCACAAAAAGTACATGGATACAGATACAGATTAACCATCAGTCTATTAAAACAGTACTCCGGGCAAGGCAGTTTTTTTTTAACATATGCCTGGGCATGGTTTTTCTTTTTAAAATAAATAATAAAGCACACAAAAAGCTAAAAAAATAAAATATAGTTATAGTGCTAGGAACACAAAAAATTTTTTTCTCTATAAAAATATTTTTTATTGTTCAAAGATAGTGAAGTATACATAAAACTTTACATAAAAGTAAAAATTGGCATAAACATGACCCATCAAATAAAGTAAAAATATCATTTATCAGGTATGACAAATGGCATAAAAACAACCCCTCCCCCCCCCAGCAGATCTGCAGCATACAGTATACAGCATACCTACATAGGGTTTTCTAGGGGGAATTTATTTCCATTTAATAAAAAAAGAAGGATGTTCTGACTGCGCGTAATTGATTTATTTGACTTGTGACGTGAGCGAGGCAAAAGCTATGGCCACTTATGCTTATTCTGTGCATTCTCATTAGTAAGTGCAGTCATAACACTTAGTAACTACGATCAGGAAAAAATCGTATCCGCTTCTTCTGCTATGAAGGATTCCAATATGATGCACTTAAGATGTAATGCAAATGAAAATATTTGTCTAAAGATTCCGATCCAGACAGACACGGCGCGGCCAAGCGCTCCATTTAGTAACTCGCAGCATAAAGCTGATATAGTTATACCGTCGGTTCACATTTTTGCTGGAGTTTATAAAAAATGTTTGTTTGTTGAATAAATAAATAATCATATATCACAATATGGATTGAAATGGGAAAGAGTAGAAGGGAGGGAGTTTTGCAAGGGCCAAGTTGTGATGGGAAGATGACTGCCAGACATGCCGTGCCGGTGCAGATACGATAGGTAGAATGGGAGTGACAATACACTTGGGCCATAGAGCAAAAATCGCCTCTTTTACATTATGGACCTCCAGATGTTTCTACTTCATTCCACTGGGTTTATGCTGCATTTTTTTTGCATCCGTTTCACTGTATCTGTTTTTTTCTTTTTAACGTACAGAAAATGTCCTCTTAGGGGGTTTATAGGAGAGAGGCGGGAACCAGTCATTTGGGCGGAGTCGGCCCATAACTAGTCACACCTCTCTGCCTGTTAGAACCCTCTTTGCCTGTCAATTCTCCCTGCAGAGCGCACTGACAGGCAGAGATATGTGACTAGTTACGGCCCAGCTCCGCCCAGATGACTAGTCCCCGCCCCTCTCCCTGCAGCGGGCAGCAGAATAAAATGTTTCCTGCTATATACCCCGGCACACCGAGTATGGTAAGAGAACGTTATGGCCGCTGTATTAGGAGCCGCTAACAGCTTTATAGGTGTTATAACAGTGTATCGGTTCCCTTTAACTTTGATGTATACCGCCTATCTTAACAACGTTGTACGCCAGGTACATGCCTTCATGGCAACAGTAATAGCACACAGTGATGTCACAGAAGAAGGATGACATCATAAAGGTCTGTGCCTACACGGCTGGTATTGTCAGCAATGAATGGACCATGTTAGAGTATCACCCAGATGGGAATATGTTCCTACGTCTCCAGGAGGAATAACAGAGGCTCCACATGGGGCACAGGGGCAGATCGGATCAGCGGGCATTGTCTGGACCCTGCGGTACCAGATGGGCACCCCTGAAACCTGTGGGCACCCCTGAAACCTGTGGGCACCCCTGAAACCTGTGGGCTCCCCTGAAACCTTTGGGCACCCCTGAAACCTGTGGGCTCCCCTGAAACCTGTGGGCACCCCTGAAACCTGTGGGCTCCCCTGAAACCTGTGGGCTCCCCTAAAACCTATTGGCTCCCCTGAAACCTGTGGGCTCCCCAGCCACCAGCACTTCTACAGCATGAAGCAGATGTGATATATTACCGTAAGGGAAATGCACCGTCCCTGAAATCACTTTATAGAAATTCACGTTTTGAAAGTTGAGCAATAATTTTGCTTCCTCTTAACCTGATGAGACAATAAATTGTAGAGAACGGCATTCACTTACATTAGGAGGATTTATTGATAAGTAGCAGCAGGAAGAGAATCCGCAGCTTAGCGGGAGCCGGAGGACTATAGCGGGAGCAGGAGGACTATAGTGGGAGAAGGAGGACTATAGCGGGAGCAGGAGGACTATAGCGGGAGCAGGAGGACTATAGCGGGAGCAGGAGGACTATAGGGGGAGCAGGAGGACTATAGCGGGAGCAGGAGGACTATAGCGGGAGCAGGAGGACTATAGCGGGAGCAGGAGGACTATAGCGGGAGCAGGAGGACTATAGTGGGAGCAGGAGGACTATAGTGGGAGAAGGAGGACTATAGCGGGAGCAGGAGGACTATAGTGGGAGCAGGAGGACTATAGTGGGAGCAGGAGGACTATAGTGGGAGCATGAGGACTATAGTGGGAGCAGGAGGACTATAGTGGGGGCAGGACTATAGTGGGAGAAGGAGGACTATAGTGGGAGCAGGAGGACTATAGTGGGAGCAGGAGGACTATAGTGGGAGTGGGAGCAGGACTATAGCGGGAGCAGGAGGACTATAGTGGGGGCAGGAGGACTATAGTGGGGGCAGGAGGACTATAGTGGGAGCAGGACTATAGCGGGAGCAGGAGGACTATACTGGGGGCAGGAGGACTATAGTGGGAGCAGGAGGACTATAGTGGGAGCAGGAGGACTATAGTGGGAGAAGGAGGACTATACTGGGGGCAGGAGGACTATAGTGGGAGCAGGAGGACTATAGTGGGAGCAGGAGGACTATAGTGGGGGCAGGAGGACTATAGTGGGAGCAGGAGGACTATAGCGGGAGCAGGAGGACTATAGTGGGAGCAGGAGGACTATAGTGGGGGCAGGAGGACTATAGCGGGAGCAGGACTATAGTGGGAGCAGGAGGACTATAGTGGGAGCAGGAGGACTATAGTGGGAGCAGGAGGACTATAGTGGGAGCAGGAGGACTATAGTGGGAGAAGGAGGACTATACTGGGGGCAGGAGGACTATAGTGGGAGCAGGAGGACTATAGTGGGAGCAGGAGGACTATAGTGGGAGCAGGAGGACTATAGTGGGAGCAGGAGGACTATAGTGGGAGCAGGACTATAGTGGGGGCAGGAGGACTATAGTGGGAGCAGGAGGACTATAGTGGGAGGAGGACTATAGTGGGAGAAGGAGGACTATAGTGGGAGCAGGAGGACTATAGTGGGAGCAGGACTATAGTGGGAGCAGGAGGACTATAGTGGGAGCAGGACTATAGTGGGAGCAGGAGGACTATAGTGGGGGCAGGAGGACTATAGTGGGGGCAGGAGGACTATAGCGGGAGCAGGAGGACTATAGTGGGGGCAGGAGGACTATAGTGGGAGCAGGAGGACTATAGTGGGGGCAGGAGGACTATAGCGGGAGCAGGACTATAGTGGGGGCAGGAGGACTATAGTGGGGGCAGGACTATAGCGGGAGCAGGAGGACTATAGTGGGGGCAGGAGGACTATAGTGGGAGCAGGAGGACTATAGTGGGAGCAGGACTATAGCGGGAGCAGGAGGACTATAGTGGGGGCAGGAGGACTATAGTGGGAGAAGGAGGACTATAGTGGGAGCAGGAGGACTATAGCGGGAGAAGGAGGACTATAGCGGGAGCAGGAGGACTATAGTGGGAGCATGAGGACTATAGTGGGGGCAGGAGGACTATAGTGGGGGCAGGAGGACTATAGTGGGAGCAGGAGGACTATAGTGGGGGCAGGAGGACTATAGCGGGAGCAGGACTATAGTGGGGGCAGGAGGACTATAGTGGGGGCAGGACTATAGCGGGAGCAGGAGGACTATAGTGGGGGCAGGAGGACTATAGTGGGAGCAGGAGGACTATAGTGGGAGTGGGAGCAGGACTATAGCGGGAGCAGGAGGACTATACTGGGGGCAGGAGGACTATAGTGGGGGCAGGAGGACTATAGTGGGAGCAGGACTATAGCGGGAGCAGGAGGACTATACTGGGGGCAGGAG
Organism: Dendropsophus ebraccatus; assembly: GCF_027789765.1. NCBI lineage: Eukaryota > Metazoa > Chordata > Amphibia > Anura > Hylidae > Dendropsophus > Dendropsophus ebraccatus. The sequence goes on along the minus strand of NC_091456.1, from coordinate 7,459,971 downwards.
GACTATAGTGGGAGCAGGAGGACTATAGTGGGAGCAGGAGGACTATAGTGGGAGAAGGAGGACTATAGTGGGAGCAGGAGGACTATAGCGGGAGCAGGAGGACTATAGCGGGAGCAGGAGGACTATAGTGGGAGAAGGAGGACTATAGCGGGAGCAGGAGGACTATAGTGGGAGCATGAGGACTATAGTGGGGGCAGGAGGACTATAGTGGGAGCAGGACTATAGTGGGGGCAGGAGGACTATAGCGGGAGCAGGAGGACTATAGTGGGAGCAGGAGGACTATAGTGGGAGCAGGAGGACTATAGTGGGAGCAGGAGGACTATAGTGGGAGCAGGAGGACTATAGTGGGAGCAGGAGGACTATAGTGGGAGCAGGAGGACTATACTGGGGGCAGGAGGACTATAGCGGGAGCAGGAGGACTATAGCGGGAGCAGGAGGACTATAACGGGAGCAGGAGGACTATAGCGGGAGCAGGAGGACTATAGCGGGAGCAGGAGGACTATAGCGGGAGCAGGAGGACTATAGCGGGAGCAGGAGGACTATAGCGGGAGCAGGAGGACTATAGCGGGAGCAGGAGGACTATAGCGGGGGCAGGAGGACTATAGCGGGGGCAGGAGGACTATAGCGGGAGCAGGAGGACTATAGCGGGAGCAGGAGGACTATACTGGGAGCAGGAGGACTATAGTGGGAGCAGGAGGACTATAGTGGGAGCAGGAGGACTATAGTGGGAGCAGGAGGACTATAGTGGGAGCAGGAGGACTATAGCGGGAGCAGGAGGACTATAGCGGGAGCAGGAGGACTATAGCGGGAGCAGGAGGACTATAGCGGGAGCAGGAGGACTATAGCGGGAGCAGGAGGACTATAGCGGGAGCAGGAGGACTATAGCGGGAGCAGGAGGACTATAGCGGGAGCAGGAGGACTATAGCGGGAGCAGGCAGACTATAGCGGGAGCAGGAGGACTATAGCGGGAGCAGGAGGACTATAGCGGGAGCAGGAGGACTATAGCGGGAGCAGGAGGACTATAGCGGGAGCAGGAGGACTATAGCGGGAGCAGGAGGACTATACTGGGGGCAGGAGGACTATAGCGGGAGCAGGAGGACTATAGCGGGAGCAGGAGGACTATAGTGGGGGCAGGAGGACTATAGTGGGAGCAGGAGGACTATAGCGGGAGCAGGAGGACTATAGCGGGAGCAGGAGGACTATAGCGGGAGCAGGAGGACTATAGCGGGAGCAGGAGGACTATAGCGGGAGCAGGAGGACTATAGTGGGAGCAGGAAGACTATAGTGGGAGCAGGAGGACTATAGTGGGAGCAGGAGGACTATAGCGGGAGCAGGAGGACTATAGTGGGGTAAACACCTTCTATATTCTGTCCATGAACTAAAGTTACATTTTCTATGGAAATTATGTTTTTTTCATGACTGTAACAAGAACACCAAATCCCAAACACGACCTTATAACAATATCATTTATAATATGTCTCTTAAAGGGAACCAATCACTCGATATAGCGCTAAGTAAACGTCCCGGAACATCACTGAGCACACTTCCTAAACATATACCAATGCCCTGCGCCCCAACTTACTTTGAAAAAGTCCTGCACTACATGTAAATGTGGGGCCACTAGTCACCTTGGTGTTGTGTCTGGGGCAAGAACTTATATAGATTTGTAAATGACTTCTATTTAAAAATCTCCAGTCTTCCAGTACTTATCACCCACTGTATGTCCTGCAGGAAGTGGTGTATTCTCTCTAGTCTGACACAGTGCTCTCTGCTGCCACCTCTGTCCATGTCAGGAACTGTCCAGAGCAGCAGCAAATCCTCATAGAAAACGTCTCCTGCATCCAGTAGCTGTAGACCCTCTCCTGGGCTGGCAACAATGTGTTTGGTATCTCCGAGGTGCATCAATAGGTGTGTGGAATTAATCCACCCGGGGCACACGTTCGTCTCTTCCCTGTTATGATGTGTAAAGTTTTTGTTTGAAAGATCTCAATAAAAATTTATTGAAATAGAAAACCTCTCCTGCTCTGGACAGTTCCTGACATGGACAGAGGTGGCAGCAGAGAGCACTGTGTCAGAATGGAGAGAATACACCACTTCCTGCAGGACATAAAGCAGCTGATAAGTACTGGAAGACTGGAGATTTTCACATAGAAGTAAATTAGAAATCTATTTAACTTTTTGACACCAGTTGATTAAAAAAAAAAGAACATTTCTCTGGAGTACCCCTTTAAATGACCCGAAAATGAAACACCCCCTCCTGCTGATGTTGTCCAAGTGCAGTTTTATTTCCTTTAGATGTCAATATATATTTTGGGATGAGTTTTAATAAACATAATTTCTGGGTGTTGTCAATTGTCCAGTTCCGTGGGGAACAGCATCATTGCATAAGGCGGTTAAATAACGCAGCATGCGCGGTGTCGGAGAGCAGCGCTACGGCCCGACCGTCAACGAATTCAACCAATGTTTAATATGATAATCCACAGAAGGAAAGCAAACTAGGCCATGCCAGGCACTGAATACCAATTCATCATCTATCGGCTCAGCCGGACCTCACTGTTACTCAGCAGCATTTTAGTGGCTCACTGGTTAAAGCTGCTGAGAGACACGATTGATGGAGGGAAACCTACGCAAGTGAAGCAGGAGCGGGAGAAGTCCCTGAACGATGTCACTTTCAATCTTCTTCCACCAGCATAATGCTGCATTGCAGTTTTCCAGCGCTCAGACCCATTCCCTGGCTTGTCCTGGACCTGCAGCAAAAGCAGATCCACCTCTTCAGATGAATATCCTTTATTCTATTACAATATATTCTATTGTTATTATTATTTACACAACTCTCAGGAGCTGGTGGGGAGGACACGTGTTAAAGGGGTACTCCGGGACTGATAAAGGAAACAATCAATCATAAACATAGTTTTCCCACTTACCATCCCTCCAGAGTCTGTCTCCATTTAAGTTGCTCGCTGTTTGCAGGTCCCGGAAGCTCCAGTTGGTGTCTTCATTTTTCTTCACTTCCTGGTTTGGGTTTTCCCATAATGCACTTTGTCTCCTGTGATGTCTAACTGACTCTGTAAAACTGTTAGATGGCTTACATCTTGTTCAGCCAATCGGAGCTGAGCAACCTGAGTCACCTGACAAAGGAAGGCTGGCTTAACAGGGCTTAGACCCGCCTCCCTTTCGATGATGTCATTGTCACAAAATGGCTGCCACAGAGCAGTCTGGAGTCAACAGTCATTAGGTAAGAATGAGTTTACTTCACTTCCTGGTGGGGGGAAAAGATAGGGAGGGGGGGCAGATAGGTGAATGAAGCTTATTACAGTTATATAACTCTGTAATGTGTTTCAATTACTGGGAAAAAGCGTTTCGCTGGAGTACCCCTTTAAGCCCTCAAACATTAGCTGTTTATATCATTTTATAGCCTCGGGTTCTGGCTAGGTTCCCTCTATGTAAAAATGACGACCATTCTACATAACAACGGCCGTCATTAGAGATGAGCAACTTTACATTACAGTTGAAGCTAATCACTTTGTTTTCTCGGCACTCGGCTTATACACCCGCTGTCTTTGAGCTCTGTGCCGCTCCAACCCGGGTGCCTGGAGAAGCTGGATCCACTCCTGGGAAAACTTGGAGAAGTTCTCTACTTGGGGTGGAGCGGCACAGAGATAAAAGGCAGCCGGTGTATAAGGCGAGTGCCGAGCGAACAAAGTGATTCGCTTAGATTTTAATGCAAATTTGTTATTCTCTAGTTGTGATTGTACAAATAATATGTTATTTTTGAAATAAGGGACGTTATTTGCACAATGACGGCCGTTGTTATGTAAGGTGAGCAATTATAAATATTTATATTATAAATATACAGGATAACATATGTTATGGGAATCAGGAAATCTGGTTATTATGAAATTCTATGGAGACATCTGAAACGTTCCTGTTATTTATTCATTTTCTATTAATTTCCCATAAACACATCAGGGAGCGATAAATCCGTCACTTCTGAGAGTCGTTTTCCCGAGGAGCGGATACTATAAACCGCTGACTCGGCCGTCATTGATCGAAACCCTCGATGAACATGGAACGTTTGTCTAACTTTATATGGATTTAAAGGAAATATTTGCAGTACGGTGATTCTGCTGAATAATGTTGTATTCTTGAGGAAAGGAAATCCGGCTCTGACATGTGCGGTTATTGATTGAACGAGTTACCGCTCCTGAAGAAGAACGTCCGGATAATAAATGACTTCACTGTGTGGTGACGCTCCACTTTTTTTTAGTTCTTGTGCAGTTATGAGGACTTTGGGGACGTTTATGGAGGGATCTGCCCCTATTTTTCGGTGGGTTCACACTGCGTTTTTGCTGTCCTTTTGATTCAATGTGTTGGTGCGGGGCGAGGAGTCATAGTTGGTTTTTGGTCAGGTTGGTTTTTGTGGTTGTGATTCATAATCCAGATATTCTTCTTCAGGAGCGTTAACAACTTATTCAATCAATAACCGCACATGTCAGAGCCGGATTTCCTTTCCTCGAGAACAAAACATTATTCAGCAGAATCGCCGTACTGCAAATATTTCCTTTATATCCATATAAAACCTTCCATGTTCATCGAGGGATCGATCAATGGCGGCCGAGTCAGCGGTTTATAGTGTCCGCTCCTCGAGAACAGATGTCTAGACAAGTAAAAATGTGATCGACACTGGAAGAGAGAAACAAAGACATCGAGAACCATCCGACCAGACAATAGCATAACAAATTAACCCTTCCATGCCCAGCAACTTTTTCAAGCCAAGCACCCCTTAAGGGCAAGAAGTACCAACCAAGTCCCCCAAGGAGGTGATTGGTTCTGACAGATTCCAGACTGTTCTCCCCGAACATATATATATGCATTTGCAACATATTTCGCAGAAAGCCATTCAATTTTTTCGTATTTTTGTATATTTTGTTAAAATTTTCCCATAAGGAACAAAAGATAGAAAATTAGAACAAAAAAATTGCAAATCCCTTCTGTATCATGGACATTTCCATATGACTGCATGACTGGTGTACATATGTATTCTGTGGGTCTGTTTGGTCATTCATTGGGTCACACTCCTGTAATTTGATTGTATATTTACTAAAGAATTGTGAATAAAGATTGACGGATGAATACGATTGGATGGATTTTTTGGGGGGTATCTGTGTCAGGGTTTTTGGGTATCTGTCACTGGAGATTTTTAAATAGACAAATTACAAATCTATTAAACTTTCTGAAACCAGTTGATTTGAAAGAAAAAGATTTTCTCTGGAGTTCCCCTTTAAAGCCTGGATATCCAAGCTTAAAAAATATGTCTGCTTTCCCTCAGAAACAGCACTTCTCCTGTCCTCAGTTTGGGTGTGGGGGTTTTGCAGCTTAGTTCCATTGAAGAAAATGGAGCTGAATTGTAATACCACACACAACCTGAGGGCAGAGGTGGCGCTGTTTTACGAGAAAATAGTTTTTTTTTTGTTTCTAATCCTGGATAACCCTTTTAATTTTCAGCAACAAAAAAATTGGGGATGAACTCAAGGATCATGAAAAGAACATAGGAGGGGGAGAAGGAAGGAGTACAACCTTATATATGTCCCCAGAATGCATTTAGTAAGGGTATAGCCAGGTAGAGATTGTGAAACGTTGGGAACAGCCATGCTGGTCTCAGTGGATGAGATCTATGTGTCCTTGCCGCTTAATATTTGGCTCATACACGGAGCTGTAAGACGGCCATGTGCTTAAAGCTATTATGTTTATGATGAGAATTCTTCGGGTAATCCCGGCCCAGACTTAGGGCTTAGCTCTTTGGCACATCCATTCTCTGCATCACGAGAGATTAAAATATGTGTTTAAAACGAGAGAAAACTCCCTTTCCGACATTGCAAAGCGCTTCCCGTTTCTCGGGTTTTGATTATTATTCCGTCTCTTTCCGCTGGCTGATACAGATAAGATGTTTATGAGGCCGGAGTCGCTGAGCTGTGTAAGATTTACTCGCTGTCACCTGTATCCTCTAACCATGAATCACTGCTCCTGTATCTCCAGCCTGACTTGGTGAATAGGGTGAGATCCTGGACTAATTATCTGTAATCTCTTTCCATATTCCCAGCCCAGCTGGGGGAGAAGGTGAACAGAGGAGGAAAGGTCAGCCTGTTCTTACCTACCATGGTCCTTCGGGGGTCCTCCTGTCACGTCTTCAGGTCCCCTGCTGAATGCTATGGCTGATACTTCTAAGACCGATTTGTCTCTGCAGTTATATTCTGCTCAGCCAATCACTGGCCACGGTGCTGTCTCACTTCAGTCAGTGATTGGCTGAGCAGGCTGTCACTGCCGAGATAAGTCGGTCTTAGAAGTAGAGGCCTCAGCATTCATGGAGGGACCTGAAGATGTGACAGGAGAACCCCGAAGGACCATGGTAGTTAAGAACAGGCTGTTTATTATTTTATCTGCAGCTATATATATATATATATATATATATATATATATATATCTTTAGGCTATGTTCACACTACGTAAAACTACGGCCGTAGTTCTCGCCGCAGAACTATGGCCGTAGTTTTGCGGTGTGCCATAGCCTTATGTGCAATGGGATCCCGGCCGGAGCGTACACACATTGTATACGCTCCGGCCGGGATCCCATGCGGCGCCAGAAAAAACTGACAGGTAAAGACCTCTACAACGTAGTATTGGCAGTTTGGGGGCAGCTACATGCCAATACAGATTTGCAGTAACTCGAAATTATACAAAGGCCCACTAGGTGTCATCCATCCTGTCAAACTGTGGTCTATGCTCCCTCTGTGACAATACAGAATTATGCTGCATTTACACGAAGTGATTATCGTTCGAATTTGCACAATAACGATCGAATTGGAACGATAATCGTACGTGTAAACGCAGCGAACGATCAAACGACGAGCGAGAAATCGTTCATTTTGATCCTTGAAAATTCTCTTAAATTGTTGTTCGTGGTTCACAAAAAAATCGCAGATCGTTCCATGTAAACAGTCGTTCACCGATTTTACCTATGTGCGAGATAGGCTTAAGCGATTGCACAACAAATTTTCCGTACGATATATCGTTCCATCTAAACGCTGATAGTTATAAAAAAAAAAATCATTACTTCGAAATTGTTAATCGTACGATCGGGCAAATTATCGCTCCGTGTAAACGCAGCATTAGGCTAAGTAATTGTCCAACCAGCATGATGAACAGGCGTCTCTCCTTGTGTGACCGCACAGACAGGACTCTTTATTTGAACAGAAAAAAAAAACAAAGCACGGAGGAAGCATGGAGCACAGTTTGGCCGTATGGATAATGTTGATTTAAACATAGAAAACTTTAAAAAATAAAATAAAGTGAGTATGTAACAAAACTGCTTGGGATCAAAACCCCTGCTGATTTCTTATTATTTTTATTTTTTGGGACAGGTACACTTTAAGGAAACATATAGAACAATTTTCAATGGTTTGATTGTCTTGTGAGAGCCGATGTATTGTCATAGAAGCCCAAGGCCTTTGCTAGGCCTTCTAGGCTGCTGATAGAGCTTGCCTGTTGCAGGCTGTACCAACATAGCGCCAATGTAATGGATCAGTACAATGCCAATGTACTGCATTGATCTGTATGAGCAATCAATAAATTTCTCATACAAGTCCACTAGAGTGAGTAAAAAAAAGTGTAAAAAAAAGGTTGGAAATGTTTTTAAAAATAAAACTCTAACTCATGACAAAAATTTAAATCACCCCAAACGTAATGGAAACAAACAAGAAAAAAACATATTTTGTATTGCACTACGTGGAATTGTGCAAACTATTAACTCCCCCACAAAAAAATTTAATAATAATTGCTGTTTTGTTCCCGCCTCTTTTTCAGTTTTGCAGTATATTGGTCCAGTCCTGAAGGGGATGTCCACCCCTGGATGTTTAGTGACTTTATGTATCAAAAGGTCAAATGGTTAGCCAGGAATATAATGGGAATCCAAGGTGATCGTTTATCTGGTAACCTGAATATGTTAGTTTCTAAAAATGGAAAAACATAATAATCTCGGTGTGCTTTGTATATAACGCTATGTGATAAGCCTAGCAACGTCTTTAGGTCATGTTCTAGGAGCCTCTTTACATGTAAATATAAGAGGTCATACAGCGTGACCCCTCTATATAATGAGATTGGGTGGTTTAATGCTGCGGCCGTTATATAATTATGTTATAAATCACTTTGGCGCGTCCACTGATGGAACATGGAAATAAGCAAAATTGTGAAGCAATCTCTTAATTTCACTCGCTTCTGTATTTATTGGCATGTGGATTGTAGAGCGGAGCTGGATGAGGGGGATGGAGGTTGGTTCGGACCCCAGGGACGGACCCCATTGCTGTAATACCTCCGGCTGATCATAGAACGGTAAGCGCTGAATTAGTCAATTACATCATGCCAGAAAGCAACATTAAACATCAATGAATCCATTCATCACCGGCTGCAGAAAATGAAAGAGAAAGAGAAAGCTTTGGGATGGATAATTCTGTACAATACGAGGCCATAGAGGAGACATGAGACGCTTTCTTTGTTGTTGCAGCAAAAACAATTTATTTGTATAGAAGGTTTTTTTATATCCAGTAATTTACTTACAGACACGTGAGATCACCGAGATCTATCAGCGATAAGGAGAGGATTCAGTCGTTCTCCACATTGCCGTTCGCCTTCGGTTGTACATATCAGGTGGAGAATATTAGAGAAGCGCGGATCACAATTATACAGACAAGAAACAAAATACCAAAGAAACCGCACAACCAAAACCGAACAGATACTGGAATTAGGCGCCTTTCACACATACACTTATAATGTCCGCATTTGTGGAGAGAATGTGGAACTATTTATTATATTTGTCCCCTTACACACATCTCAGATAAATCCTGTAATGGGGGAGATTTATCAAACATGGTGCTCAGTCGCCCCTAGCAACCAATCAGATTCCACTTTTCATTTTCCAAAGAGTCTGTGAGGAATGAGAGGTGGAATCTGATTGGTCGCTAGGGGCAACTGGGCCAGTTTCACTTTACACCAGTCTGATAAATCTCCCCAATGTTCAAAAAAATAAAATCCTATATTAGAACAACAACATGGCCTCTGTATTTCCCCTATAAAGATCTCATTCACACAATCTATCTATCTATCTATCTATCTATCTATCTATCTATCTCCTATCTATCTATCTATCTATCTATCTATCTATCTATCTATCTATCTATCTATCTCCTATCTATCTATCTCCTATCTATCTCCTATCTATCTATCTATCTATCTATCTATCTATCTATCTATCTATCTATCTCCTATCTATCTATCTATCTATCTATCTATCTATCTTCTATCTATCTCCTATCTATCTATCTATCTATCTATCTATCTATCTATCTATCTATCTATCATCTATCTATCTATCTATCTATCTATCTATCTATCTATCTCCTATCTATCTATCTATCTATCTATCTATCTATCTATCTATCTTCTATCTATCTATCTATCTATCTTATCTATCTATCATCTATCTATTATCTATCTATCTATCTATCTATCTATCTCCTATCTATCTATCTATATATCTCCTATCTATCTATCTATCTATTTATCTATCTATCTATCTATCTATCTATCTCCTATCTATCTATCTATATCTATCTATCTATCTATCTATCTATCTATCTATCTATCTATCTATCTATCTATCTCCTATCTATCTATCTCCTATCTATCATCTATCTATCTATCTATCTATCTATCTATCTATCTATCTATCTATCTATCTATCTTCTATCTATCTATCATCTATCTATCTATCTATCTATCTATCTCCTATCTATCTATCTCCTATCTATCTATCTATCTATCTATCTATCTATCTATCTATCTATCTCCTATCTATCTATCTATCTATCTATCTGTAAACTCATGTAAGGCTGGGTTCACACTCTTTTGGTGATTTGTGTGCATCCATTTTGATTTGTTTTTCCATTTACTTTCATTCCGTTATTAAAAAAAAAAAGGTTTAAAATGCATTTTTTTGGTGTACACCCCTTTTTTGTGTTGCACCGCTCACCGTGGGCACAGGGAGAGGTAAGTTGTTACTTGTAATGAATTTCCCCGCTGCCCCTACCAGCTGCCAAACTGTCCAGAGCAGGAGAGGTTTTCTATGGGGATTTGCTGCTTCTCTGGACAGTTCCTGACATGGACAGAGGTGGCAACAGAGAGCACTGTGTCAGACTGGAAAGAATACAACACTTCCTGCAGGGCATACAGCAGCTGATAAGTACTGGAAGACTGGAGATTTTTATTTATTTATTTTTTTAAATAGAGGTAAATTACAATTCTCTGGCACTTTCTGGCACCGTTTGGAAACACATATGACAGTTTTTGTGCCAAAACCAGAAGTGGATTAAAATGGTATGAAAAATTTAAAGGGAGGACTTGGACTTCTCTTTCCTCTTGGATACACTTCTGATTTTGGCACAAAAAAACAAAACAAAAAACAAACAGAGGAAGTTCCCCCCCCCCCCAAAAAAAAAAAATAAAAATAAAAAAGCTGCGTGTGTTTCCAGCCTTAGAATGGGACTTCTCCCTTAGAAAACAAAGGCCATTTCAATGGCTCTCCTATTGTTTGTCATTGCTGCGCACAGAGATGAGTTGCTGTTCCGATGTATTGGCTTGAAGTTATTTAGTATACAGTAAAGGAGCACAATGGGTTGACTTGCATTTAAAATGCTCTCTATAAATAGATAGCTACTGCATCTCGCTCTCCTCACAGTACACTATGGTTTAGACTGCAAATACTTCATGGTACAAGATCAACAACATGAACTGATAGGACAGCCAGCATACACTTCCTATAACTAAGCAACAATCATCTTGGGGATGGGGTTTCCCGTTAAATTATATTGACTATAATGGGAAAATGGTGCACTTGTAATCCATGGACCCTATGGAGCACGAAGCTGCACAATGGACTCACAGAACTCATGTAACCATATGATGCCGGGAGAGCCGAAGGTGTTTAAATCTTTACGGGACTGTACTGACACAGCTGTATTGCAGACCTCCCAGCATCATGTATCAATATGATGCCGGGAAGTCCGCAAATCTATTGTGCAGCTTCATGCTCCTTAGGGTCTGTGGATTGCAGAGTGTGTGAATGACCCCAGAGTTGTAGACCAAAATAGTAACATAGTTAATAAGGTTGAAAGAAGACAAGATTTCATCAGGTTCAACCTAGAGAAACCCTACTGATCCAGAGGAGGAAAAAAAAACCCACGAGGCAGATGATAATTCCTTCCCGACTTCAATGGCGGTCAGAATAATCCCTGGATCAGCGTGTCACCAGAAATCTAACACCCATAACTTGTAATATTATATTTCTAGAGAAGCATCCAGGCCTCCCCTGTACTTATATAATGAATCGGCCTTGACAGCATCATGTAGCAGAGAGTTCCACAGTCTAACTGCTCTTACAGTAAAGAATCCACGTCTGTGCTGGGGGTGAAATCTTCTTTCCTCTAGACGTAGTTTTATTAGCCTTGGCAGCTGCTGCCTGGCACTGATCACTATAGATGAATTTACTGTCCACCAATACCCCCAGGTCCTTTTCGGAAGCTGTTTTATCCAGAGTTTTATTATTTAGCACATAACTGTACTTATTATTTCTACGGCCCAAATGCATAACTTTTTACATTTATCCACATTAAACTTTCTCTGCCCAAGCCTCTAGCTTCTCCAAATCCCTCTGTAATATGATATTATCCTCCTCTGTACTGATTACTTTACCCATTTTAGTATGATCTGCAAAAATGGAGATTCTACTCTGTAGCCCCTCTACAAGATCATTAATAAAAATATTAAAAAGAAGCGGACCCAACACTGACCCCTGTGGTAACCCACTAGTAACTAAAACCCAATCGGAATATGTTCCATCAATGACCACCCTCTGTTTCCTATCACACAACCAGTTACTTACCCATTTGCATACGTTTTCCCCAAGTCCCAGCATCCTCATTTTATAGACCAACGAGGCAGCCTCCCCCAGGTCCAGCCTATAACTGACCTCCTCATAGAAGCCCATGAGATTAGTCTGACAGGACCGATTATTATTATTTATTTATAAAGCGCCCTTAATTCCAGAGCGCTATACAATAGATAGGGGTAACGAGCAGGAACAGTACAAGATCAGGACACATTACATGAAGGCAAAAGACAGGCTGGTACATGGGGGAAGAGGACCCTGCCCCCGAGGGCTTACAATCTCCTAAATCCATGCTGGTGCTGCGTTATAAGATTATTTTCATTAAGATACTCCAGTATAGCATCTCTTATATATTATACTCCAGTATACCATCTCTTATATATTATACTCCAGTATACCATCTCTTATATATTATACTCCAGTATACCATCTCTTATATATTATACTCCAGTATAGCATCTCTTATATATTATACTCCAGTATACCATCTCTTATATATTATACTCCAGTATAGCATCTCTTATATATTATACTCCAGTATACATCTCTTATATATTATACTCCAGTATAGCATCTCTTATATATTATACTCCAGTATACATCTCTTATATATTATACTCCAGTATAGCATCTCTTATATATTATACTCCAGTATACATCTCTTATATATTATACTCCAGTATAGCATCTCTTATATATTATACTCCAGTATACCATCTCTTATATATTATACTCCAGTATACCATCTCTTATATATTATACTCCAGTATACCATCTCTTATATAATATACTCCAGTATACCATCTCGTATATAATATTATACTCCAGTATACATCTCTTATGTATTATACCCCAGTATACCATCTCTTATATATTATACTCCAGTATAGCATCTCTTATATATTATACTCCAGTATAGCATCTCATATATATTATACCCCAGTATACATCTCTTCTATATTATACCCCAGTATAGCATCTCTTATATATTATACCCCAGTATACATCTCTTATATATTATACTCCAGTATACATCTCTTATATATTATACTCCAGTATAGCATCTCTTATATATTATACCCCAGTATACATCTCTTATATATTATACCCCAGTATACATCTCTTATATATTATACTCCAGTATACCATCTCTTATATATTATACTCCAGTATACATCTCTTATATATTATACTCCAGTATAGCATCTCTTATATATTATACCCCAGTATACATCTCTTATATATTATACTCCAGTATACATCTCTTATATATTATACCCCAGTATAGCATCTCTTATATATTATACCCCAGTATAGCATCTCTTATATATTATACTCCAGTATAGCATCTCTTATATATTATACTCCAGTATAGCATCTCTTATATATTATACTCCAGTATAGCATCTCTTATATACTATACTACAGTATACATCTCTTATATATTATATCCCAGTATAGCATCTCTTATATATTATACTCCAGTATACATCTCTTATATATTATATCCCAGTATAGCATCTCTTATATATTATACTCCAGTATAGCATCTCTTATATATTATACTATAGTATACATCTCTTATATATTATACTCCAGTATACATCTCTTATATATTATACTCCAGTATACCATCTCTTATATATTATACTCCAGTATAGCATCTCTTATATATTATACTCCAGTATACATCTCTTATATATTATATCCCAGTATAGCATCTCTTATATATTATACTCCAGTATACCATCTCTTATATATTATACTCCAGTATACCATCTCTTACATATGTCTCTTCCATTACCCACTATAGATGTTAGACTTACAGGCCTATAGTTTCCAGGATCACTCTTATAAATAAATATTGAGTAGTTTTTTTTTTGTTTTGTTTTTTATGGGGGACAATGAAACAAACCCTGAAAATTCCCTTTTTTGCTATTTACGTACCATGGCTCAGAATATTTTATTTTTACATTTTAGTACTTTTGCACAATAAAAAGTTTTATTAAAAAATGTTTTTATTTGACCGCATTTCGAGACCCCCCAAAAAAGCCATATGAGGTCTATTTTTTGGGATAGGTGTCGTTTTCATTGGGACCATTTTGAAATAGAGAGAATGTATTTACTGATCTGCTTTTTTTTGACTAAGAACAAATGGTTTCTGATGAATAATAAATGAGCTTCTGTGGTTTATGATAAATCTTCTTCTTGGACTTTGAGGCCAGGAGCAGGAACAGTTTATGATAATTATGGGTAATGCAACAACTTTTTGTTTTCAAGTTTTCTATCTGGCCTGAAACTCCCCCAATTCCTCCAACTTTTATCCATAAACATAAGCGACCATGGAAGGTAAATGTAACTAAATGCCAAAAGTTTCTGAGCATCGGACGTTCACTGTCTTATTAGATGAACCTTTTGTGCTTTTTTAAAAAATTAAATAAAAATTAGATAGAACTCTACAAGAACTCCCAGAATGCAGTGCACAGCCTCACAACATGTGCAGAATGGGCCTTGGAGATTTACTGGGTGGCTGACAGTCACAGAAGTCTATAAAACCTTCAAACTTTGTCCTTTTTGCGCTGACAACCGTCACATTTTCCAGCCGTACTTGTGACTTTATCGGCCTCTCCTGAGAGTAACCGCAAGGACTAATGACAAATGTATCTCTGGGCAAGCTGCCCGCAATCCTACAAGGAAGGCATCTTACTTCAAAAGCACATAGTAAAATATACCGGGACCAAACAAAGTGCCACTTCCAGGGCCCCAGATGCCTCTATCACGGCAAACCGCATCTCTATGTAGATATTACTCTAGTAAGAACTAGTTATAAAAGGGATCGGGGAAGGAAAAGCAATCAGAAGACTTTCTTCCTGCCGCACTGACACCTACTGAATGGGCAAATCCAGAGCGAGACAGAACCGACACACAAACTCCACAGAAGTTCTCACAAAAATTTACAACAGTAACCTGATTGTTGGTATGGGCTAGGATTTATTATTATTATTATTATTATTATTATTATTATTATTATTAACACTTCTCTCCTTTCCCTTCTTCCTCCTGTAACATATATAAAGGTTTCCATCACGTCCTCCCTTTCCCTTCTTCCTCCTGTAACATATATAAAGGTTTCCATCATGTTCCTCCTTTCCCTTCTTCCTCCTGAAACATATATAAAGGTTTTCATCATGTCCCCCCTTTCCCTTCTTCCTCCTGTAACATATATAAAGGTTTCCATCATGTCCTCCTGTCCCTTCTTCCTCCTGTAACATATATAAAGGTTTCCATCATGTTCTCCCTTTCCCTTCTTCCTCCTGTAACATATATAAAGGTTTCCATCATGTCCCTCCTTTCCCTTCTTCCTCCTGTAACATATATAAAGGTTTCCATCATGTCCCCCCTTTCCCTTCTTCCTCCTGTAACATATATAAAGGTTTTCATCATGTCCCTCCTTTCCCTTCTTCCTCCTGTAACATATATAAAGGTTTCCACCATGTCCTCCCTTTCCCTTCTTCCCTCCTGTAACATATATAAAGGTTTCCATCATGTCCTCCTTTCCCTTCTTTCCCCTGTAACATATATAAAGGTTTTCATCATGTCCTCCTTTCCCTTCTTCCTCCTGTAACATATATAAAGGTTTCCATCATGTCCTCCCTTTCCCTTCTTCCCTCCTGTAACATATATAAAGGTTTCCATCATGTCCTCCTTTCCCTTCTTTCCCCTGTAACATATATAAAGGTTTTCATCATGTCCTCCTTTCCCTTCTTCCTCCTGTAACATATATAAAGGTTTTCATCATGTCCTCCCTTTCCCTTCTTCCTCCTGTAACATATATAAAGGTTTCCATGATGTTCCTCCTTTCCCTTCTTCCTCCTGAAACATATATAAAGGTTTCCATCACGTCCTCCCTTTCCCTTCTTCCTCCTGTAACATATATAAAGGTTTCCATCATGTTCCTCCTTTCCCTTCTTCCTCCTGAAACATATATAAAGGTTTTCATCATGTCCCCCCTTTCCCTTCTTCCTCCTGTAACATATATAAAGGTTTCCATCATGTCCTCCTGTCCCTTCTTCCTCCTGTAACATATATAAAGGTTTCCATCATGTTCTCCCTTTCCCTTCTTCCTCCTGTAACATATATAAAGGTTTCCATCATGTCCCTCCTTTCCCTTCTTCCTCCTGTAACATATATAAAGGTTTCCATCATGTCCCCCCTTTCCCTTCTTCCTCCTGTAACATATATAAAGGTTTTCATCATGTCCCTCCTTTCCCTTCTTCCTCCTGTAACATATATAAAGGTTTCCACCATGTCCTCCCTTTCCCTTCTTCCCTCCTGTAACATATATAAAGGTTTCCATCATGTCCTCCCTTTCCCTTCTTCCTCCTGTAACATATATAAAGGTTTTCATCATGTCCTCCTTTCCCTTTTTCCTCCTGTAACATATATAAAGGTTTCCATCATGTCCCTCCTTTCCCTTCTTCCTCCTGTAACATATATAAAGGTTTCCATCATGTCCCCCCTTTCCCTTCTTCCTCCTGTAACATATATAAAGGTTTTCATCATGTCCCTCCTTTCCCTTCTTCCTCCTGTAACATATATAAAGGTTTCCACCATGTCCTCCCTTTCCCTTCTTCCCTCCTGTAACATATATAAAGGTTTCCATCATGTCCTCCTTTCCCTTCTTTCCCCTGTAACATATATAAAGGTTTCCATCATGTCCTCCCTTTCCCTTCTTCCTCCTGTAACATATATAGAGGTTTCCATCATGTCCTCCCTTTCCCTTCTTCCCTCCTGTAACATATATAAAGGTTTCCATCATGTCCTCCTTTCCCTTCTTTCCCCTGTAACATATATAAAGGTTTTCATCATGTCCTCCCTTTCCCTTCTTCCTCCTGTAACATATATAAAGGTTTTCATCATGTCCTCCCTTTCCCTTCTTCCTCCTGTAACATATATAAAGGTTTCCATGATGTTCCTCCTTTCCCTTCTTCCTCCTGTAACATATATAAAGGTTTCCATCATGTCCCCCTTTCCCTTCTTCCTCCTGTAACATATATAAAGGTTTCCATGATGTTCCTCCTTTCCCTTCTTCCTCCTGTAACATATATAAAGGTTTCCATCATGTCCTCCTTTCCCTTCTTCCTCCTGTAACATATATAAAGGTTTTCATCATGTCCTCCTTTCCCTTCTTCCTCCTGTAACATATATAAAGGTTTTCATCATGTCCTCCTTTCCCTTCTTCCTCCTGTAACATATATAAAGGTTTCCATCATGTCCTCCCTTTCCCTTCTTCCTCCTGTAACATATATAAAGGTTTCCATCATGTCCTCCCTTTCCCTTCTTCCTCCTGTAACATATATAAAGGTTTTCATCATGTCCTCCCTTTCCCTTCTTCCTCCTGTAACATATATAAAGGTTTCCATGATGTTCCTCCTTTCCCTTCTTCCTCCTGTAACATATATAAAGGTTTCCATCATGTCCTCCCTTTCCCTTATTCCTCCTGTAACATATATAAAGGTTTCCATCATGTCCTCCCTTTCCCTTCTTCCTCTTGTAACATATATAAAGGTTTCCATCATGTCCCCCTTTCCCTTCTTCCTCCTGTAACATATATAAAGGTTTCCATCATCTCCCGCCTTTCCCTTCTTCCCTCCTGTAACATATATAAAGGTTTCCATCATGTCCTCCTTTCCCTTCTTCCCTCCTGTAACATATATAAAGGTTTTCATCATGTCCCCCCTTTCCCTTCTTCCTCCTGTAACATATATAAAGGTTTCCATCATGTCCTCCTTTCCCTTCTTCCTCCTGTAACATATATGAAGGTTTCCATCATGTCCTCCTTTCCCTTCTTCCTCCTGTAACATATATAAAGGTTTTCATCATGTCCCCCTTTCCCTTCTTCCTCCTGTAACATATATAAAGGTTCCATCATGTCCTCCTTTCCCTTCTTCCTCCTGTAACATATATAAAGGTTTCCATCATGTCCTCCTTTCCCTTCTTCCTCCTGTAACATATATAAAGGTTTCCATCATGTCTTCCCTTTCCCTTCTTCCTCCTGTAACATATATAAAGGTTTCCATCATGTCCTCCTTTCCCTTCTTCCTCCTGTAACATATATAAAGGTTTCCATCATGTCCTCCCTTTCCCTTCTTCCTCCTGTAACATATATAAAGGTTTCCATCATGTCAGATTTTGGATTAAAAGCAGCTATCCGAAGTGGTTTGGGGGGACAGATTGTGGGTACAGAGTCGCTTTAAAATGAACAAATGTTTTATCTTTAATAAATGAAGAAGTAAGGTTATAACGGCTTCCAATTGTTCTTTCTCATGTGACCTACAAAAAAAAATCTTGGAAAGTCCGAATCTTCCCTTGATGTGATTGCACATTTTATCATTTATAAATCCTGCGATTTCCAGCATAATTCCCTGTTTAGCCGTATTATAAGTCACCGGAGTCTTTACAGATGTGTGAAGCATCAAAGCAAAAGGAATAAAGACTGTAATCACTGATTGTGTTAGTGATAATGACTGATGGATGAATAGCTGGGCTCTTACCCATGTAGTCAGCACCCAGACAGCCGCGCTAAAAGGCAAAGTACTGTGGATCTAGAGCATTAAAGGGGACATAAGGGGTTAAAAAGTTACTGACACCTCATAGAAAGATGTAAGTAGTCATGTGTGGCTGCGCTCTGGATACTGAGACTGACCCCCGCTAATCACTGAAACAAACACTGAACCCACAAACTCTTAGTGACCCCATAATAACGGGGTAGGGAACCACAGCTCTCCAGCTGTTGCAAAACTACAACTCCCATTGTGCCTGGACAGCCAAAGCTGCCCCCCTCCCATCTGAGACAGCCAATGTAAAAAAGTCCCTGGCAGGCTGTCTCTGCAACATTATAGCTTCATTGTAATGCTGGGAGGGTTAATAACAGTGAGTTCATTAGCAACTTAACCTCAGAATAACCCTTCCAGCATTACAAAGGAGCTACAATGTTGCAGATACAGCCAGTCAGGGTCTTGTTTACATCAGCCGTATCAGAAGGGAGGGGGGGGGGAGGAGGAGTAGACGGAGAGAAAAGCTCACACACTGTCAGGAATGTGCAGTAGCCTGGTGTGACCTGGTCCTGGTTTTTGCTTTTGTGTGACACACCCGATTGCCTCTCAGCATGTGGCAATGCAGAAGTTACTCAGAGCTCTGCAAGACTTGATTGCTGCAGCTGAGCAAGTCTTTTGACTGACTTATTCCTCTGCCTGTCCGGAACCTTGAGGATCAGAGTGCCGGTCCAATGGGGATCCGGACCAGGTTCTTGATCCTCATAAAAGAAAGCTGAGCCAGTCTCTCATCGCTGGCTATTAAGGTTCACACCCTAATCTCAGCTCCCCCTGTCTATTCCTGCGATCCCCGTTCCTAAGCCCTCTGCTTGTTTGACCTGTTATCTGACCTCTGACTATCCGATTGTTTGCTGTTTGTGTACCGCGTTGCCCCTTTGGTTTTGGACTTTGGCTTGTCGACTTTCCTTTGTGTTTGTTTGTCTCTCTTTTTCTGTGTTACTCCTATTCTAGAGCAGGGACCGCCTTTGTGGTTGTCCGTGGCTACCTAGGGCCGTTTGAGGCAAGTGGGTAGGGACAGTCGGTGGGTTCAGCATTAGGGCTCACCGTCATGTCTGATCCCTACTTCCCCTGTCCTAACACACACAGATTTTTGTGTCCTTAGCAGAAAGCATCAGCTGAGAACTGGGGGAAGGAGACTGAATATGTGGTGTCCCACCACGGGTGTTTCGTATTTCACACCTTGTTTAGGTTCCCGCCCACCTCTATGTTATCAGCAGTGGCCTGGCTGATGACTCCGGGTTCTTTTACATGGTCCCATATGGGCCTATGCAATGACGTCAGCAATTGTCAGCAATTAAAAAAAAAACAATTACTTCCCTATCAAAACCGAAAGTTTGTTTACGATTACAGAACTTTTCTGCAAAACAAAAAACTCCACGACTGTAATTCATTTTCCAGACAAAAACTCCACTCAGTAATAGATTAAATGAATGCGTCGTCTAATATCCAGCACCAGGCCCGCGCCAAAGCTTTGTCATTTATTTGAAGACTCCAACAATTCCCAGCAGAGTTTGTAAGAAGAACGAGATTGCGATACGTTCTGTGTTATAAACTCTAAAGAGGAACTTTTGTTTGAGAATCCGGTGCAGAATACGCCGATATCTCTCTTTATCACAAATAGGCAATTTCCTTCTTTTGCTTTTCCAACAAGTCTGGTAAAATTACATTTTCAAGAGAGATAACATTTTCATTGAAATGAGTCATGTGTTCCTGCCTGGAAGAAGGTGAATGGAATTACACACACACACACACACACACACACCGCCACCACAATCCTCCGCTATACATTTAAATTAAATCCTCTAAAAAAAAATTACACGCAGTCTGCTTAAAGGGAAAATTAAATGAGAAAAACATCAAAGGGAGAGATAAGTGAAATGTGTTTTTTTTCCCTTTTCTTTCTAATCCTAGACAGTTCCTTTAAATCACTGTGTCAATAGTTATAAATGCAATCTGTAGGACTCTAATTGTTAAAGGGGTTGTTCAACAAAAAAAATTTCTAGTCCCAGAAAGTGCCATAGATTTGTAATTTACTTCTAGTAAAAAATCTCAAGTCATCCAGTACTTATCAGCTGCTGTATGTCCAGCAGGAAGTGGTGTATTTTCTCCAGTCTGACACAGTGCTCTCTGCTGCCACCTCTGTCCATGTCAGGAACTGTCCAGAGCAGGAGAGGTTTTCTATGGGGATTTGCTGCTGCTCTGGACAGTTCCTGACATGGACAGAGGTGGCGGCAGAGAGCACTGTGTCGAACTTGAAATAAATCACTATATATATATATATATATATATATATATATATATATATATATATATATATATACATATACAGTGATGCCTTGGATTACGAGCATAATTCGTTCCGGGACCGTGCTTGTAATCCAAATACACTCTTATACCAAAGCAAATTTTCCCATAAGAAATCATTGAAATGTAGACAATTGGTTCCACACCCCAAAAATCATTTTATAATCATTATAGCAGCAGTGTGTATAGCTGAGTGTGAGTGCAAGCACATTATAGCAGCAGTGTGTATAGCTGAGTGTGAGTGCAAGCACATTATAGCAGGAATGGAGAGGATGGGAAACACAAGGACTGATAGAGACTGCAGGGAGCATGAAGGAATGAGCAGGGCAGATGTGGACACAGTATAGCAGCACTCTCTGTCCGGGGAGAGAGGGGTTAAAGCTATAAAGAGATTACCCCCACAGTCCTGTCCCCTGATGCAAGCCCCAGCCTGAAGTGGATCTGCAATAAATTGGAAGGTGAGAGAGACTTCCTGGGTCAGAGTACTGTGCTGCAGACCCCGCTATGCAGGCCATGCCCCTCCTCCACTCACGCTCCCACCCAATACCAGGAGCTCTTACACCAAAGCAATGCTCTTAAACCAAGTCACAATTTTGAAAAACTTTGAGCTCTTCTTGCAAAACGCTCTTAAACCAAGTTACTCTTAAACCAAGGCATCACTGTATATAGTTGTTGATAAATAGAAATGTATCTGCCTGATGTCAGTCACAACACTTGTAATGTTGGTATGAAATTAAACACAATCTTATCAAAGCTTTGTTTTCCAGTTTCAGATAAGATTCAGTTTACAGCCTCCATCCTGCGTCTGAATGCCTCGGGCCAAGGCAGAGTGACTAGTCGGTGACCCCAACCCAGTAGTCATCATCCAGGACACACGCTTTGCTATCCGCCCAATAGCTTCTCCTATGAATCAGCATATCCATGTCTGCTGGAGGTTGTATGAAGTAATAATTACATGGAGAGCTGTCAATGCTGAGTCCCTAGAGCCATGGGATTGTGATGAGTGAGCGGCACTGGTAATAGGATGGAGAGGGATGGAAAGAGCAGCTCGTCCTCATCCGCTATGAACACAGGAGAATGGAGTCACGCTTAGAACTCTCGACTCTTCTCTTAGATGTTTTCTCTTTAGCAAATACTGGCGCCAGGGCCGCTTTAACCAGAGGGCACATGGTGCACGTGCACCGGGCCCACTGGTTAAAGGGGCCCCCCCCGAGCAGGCCGGCCGTTGCTATGTGCGACCAATGCGGTCGCACAGGGCTCCGGCCACCAGCCTGTCATGGGGGAGCGCCATGGATGGGTAATCTACTTACCCCTCCATGGCGCCCCCTGCAGGGCCCCCCCCCCGTCCGCCGCTGCCCCCGTCCGCTGCTGCTGCGGCGCTTCAGCGCTGCAGCAGCAGCGACACTGACAGAGAGAGAGCCATTGGCTCCCTCCCTGTCAGTCACTCTTGTGGCCGCACTTCCTCCGGTCACAAGAGGCCGCGCTCTCCCTCTAGCGCCCGACGTCACTGGAGCGTCGGCGCGAGGGTAAGGGGAGTGCAGCCTCTTGTGACCGGAGGAAGTGCGGCCACAAGAGGGAAGAGAAGAGGAACGCGAGGACCCAGGTGAGTAACAGTGTTTGTTTTTTTCAATGTTATATAGCAGGGGGAGCTATATACTATTGGGGAGCACAGGGGAGCTATATACTATTGGGGAGCACAGGGGAGCTATATACTATGGGGGAGAACGGGGGCTATATACTATTGGGGAGCACAGGGGGCTATATACTATGGGGGAGAACGGGGGCTATATACTATGGGGGAGCACAGGGGGCTATATACTATGGGGGAGCACAGGGGGCTATATACTATGGGGGAGCACAGGGGGCTATATACAATGGGGGAGCACAGGGGGCTATATACTATGGGGGAGCACAGGGGAGCTATATACTATGGGGGAGCACAGGGGGCTATACACTATGGGGGAGCACAGGGGAGCTATATACTATTGGGGAGCACAGGGGAGCTATATACTATTGGGAAGCACAGGGGGCTATATACTATTGGGGAGCACAGGGGAGCTATATACTATGGGGGAGCACAGGGGAGCTATATACTTTGGGGGAGCACAGGGGGCTATATACTATGGGGGAGCACAGGGGGCTATATACTATGGGGGAGCACAGGGGGCTTTATACTATGGGGGAGCACAGGGGAGCTATATACTATGGGGGAGCACAGGGGGCTATATACTATGGGGGAGCACAGGGGAGCTATATACTATGGGGGAGCACAGGGGGCTATACACTATGGGGGAGCACAGGGGAGCTATATACTATTGGGGAGCACAGGGGAGCTATATACTATTGGGAAGCACAGGGGGCTATATACTATTGGGGAGCACAGGGGAACTATATACTATGGGGGAGCACAGGGGAGCTATATACTATGGGGGAGCACAGGGGAGCTATATACTATGGGGAGCACAGGGGGCTATATACTACTGGGGAGCACAGGGGGCTATATACTACTGGGGAGCACAGGGGGCTATATACTATGGGGGAGCACAGGGGGCTATATACTATGGGGGAGCACAGGGGGTTATATACTATTGGGGAGCACAGGTTAGCTATATACTATTGGGGAGCACAGGGGCTATATACTATTGGGGAGCACAGGGGAGCTATATACTATTGGGGAGCACAGGGGTCTATATACTATGGGGGAGAGCACAGGGGGCTATATATTATGGAGAGCACAGGGGGGCTATATACTATTGAGGGGGAGCACAGGGGGGCTATATACTATTGGGGGAGAGCACAGGGGGGCTATATACTATTGTGGGAGAGCACAGGGGGGCTATATACTATTGGGGGAGAGCACAGGGGGCTATATACTATTGTGGGAGAGCACAGGGGGGCTATATACTATTGTGGGAGAGCACAGGGGGGCTATATACTATTGTGGGAGAGCATAGGGGGGCTATATACTATTGGGGGAGAGCACAGGGGGGCTATATACTATTGTGGGTGAGCACAGGGGGCTATATACTACTGGGGAGAGTGCACAGGGGGGCTATATACTAATGGGGGAGCGCACAGGAGGGCTGTATATAACTGGAGGAGCACATGAGGGTCTATATACTACAGGGACACCTTTAAAACTATGGAGGCACAGAGGGGTGTAACTATGTAGGGGTACAGAGGGGTGTTACTACTGTATAGGGGTACAAGGGACCTAACTACTGTATGTGTTGGAGCCTAAAATATTTGTCTGGCAGATTCTGGAGAGAAGATTCACAGCCAGGAGAAGACTTCAAGGTGGCCCAGGCTGGATGGAGAGAAAAAGAAAAGGTGACAGACTCTGATCGGAGAAGACGCCTCCGGTGAGTCACTGGATGTAACTTCACTCTGTTATAGGCTTGTACTGATAGGGGTCACGGTGTGGCGGTATTATGTAATGGTATCAATGGTGATATCTTTCTGTTTTGTTTAGTGCAGTTTTTATGTAATATGTAATCACTGAATGGTGGAAATAGTGTTATAAGGTAACTACTGTATGTACTGGGGCTCTTGATACAGTGTGGGGGCAAATTCAGTACATTATACAATGTGCAGAAAGGTAAGGGGGGGCCCACTCTTGAGGGCTGTGCACTGGGCCCACCAATGTATTAAAACGGCCCTGACTGGCGCCCCTTGACCATGTTGTATAATGGATCGAATAGGGGTGGATATGATTGGATAATATGGGTATAAACTTGTATATATACATTAGAGATGAGCGAATTTCGAATTTTGCAATTTTCATGAATTTTTACAGCAACTTGCAAAATTTGTGAACCGAACCTTAATGAATTTATACTTACCTGTCCGCGCTCCCCCAGTGTGGTCTTCCATGTCTTCAGGCGCCTTCAGCCCGCTCAGGCGATCACTGACTGAGGGACAGCACCATGGCAAGTGATTGGCTGAACAGGTTGTCACTTTCTAGAGGCAGCCGAAGACACCGGGGGAGCGCGGACAGGTGAGCAAACCCTTTTTGTTTTTATGAAATTTGTTAATGAATTTAGCAAAAATTTGTTTTTTGCCGGATTCGATTGGCTCATCTCTACTTATATGGTAACATTCTTTTGGATTGTTACCAGTAATTTAAGGCTGGTTTCACACTGTGTTTTTTTCCATACGTTTTTACAAAATAATTTTATAAGATTTCATCCATTTTGATCCATTTTTCCATTGACTTCTCTTAGGCTGGGTCCACACTACGTTTTTGCAATCCGTTTTTCTCATCTGTTTTTGCAAAAAAACGGATGGAAAAAACGGATGCAGTTGTGTGCATCCGTTTTGATCCGTTTTTCCATTGACTTTCAATATAAAAAAATGGATGAAAACACATCTGTTTTTTTAACGTACACAAAAACTTGGCTGACCTTACTTTTGTGCACGTTAAAAAAGGGATGAATTTTTTTATAATAGAAGTCAATGGAAAAATGGATTAAAAAGCACGCTTAGGCCATGTTCAAACAACGTCAAAAATAAAGAAAAGGCCGATTTTGATATTTAAAATAACGTCCGTTTTTGCCGCGATTTAACTGACTGCAATGGCAATGCATTGAAGTCATTGGGAAGACGGACGTCCAATGCACACAATGCACGGACGTCAAAATAATGAACATGATCATTATTTTCGGACGTCTTTTGTAAACAGCGGACGTTTTTTATTAGTTGTTAACATGCCATTTTTTCTTTTTCCACCGTTCTTTCTCCATGTTTACTATTAAATTCAATGGACTTTTCATTAAGCCGCACCCAAAGTCCAAATAGTAATCCCAAACTAGAGTAATGTACCAGCAGCTGTCAGGGACAGCTAAATAACGTCCATTATTTTAGACTCAAAATAACAGACGTCATTTTAAACGGAGCTAAAAAAAACGTAGCCATACAAATGCATCAGTTTTTCCATATGTTTTTTGTAAAAACGGATGAAAAAAATGTAGTGTGAACCTAACCTAATATGGCGAACTAAATACCGTAGGCACAATTTTAGGATCACATGACAGACTACGATATTTTATAAACGTAGCATTTTGTGGTTGACGGCACTTACAGCATTTGATAGTGAGAAGATTTTTTTTTTATTTTCAAAGATTCCCATATAAACACATCAGATTTTTATTACACGTTCTCCGGTCGGCAATGACTAATTTAAAAATCGATACTTCAGCCATAAATTACAATTTAAAATTGTCTTTAATATATGAAATGAAAGTATTTTATGTTCTGTAACTACATGGGACACAGAGGTAATGAGACTGCGGTCTGACCCCTCCTCATCTACTCCCCTTACATTCATCATTCTGACAGAGCTGTGAATGAGAAATCTGTGCACAGGTAGTATCTGAGATTACAGAGAAGATGAAGGAAGGCCTAAATCCCAGCAGATACTCTTACAGCTTGTATACATTGTTACATAATATCTCTAGTTACATGAACTGATTCATTACTGTGGATATGGAAGGTAAACCTCCTTGGGACGACCTCCCAAAACTGAGAATCTATCACAAAACATTGTTGTCCAAATCAGGGGTGGTCTTCAAAGTAGTGTTTTTTTTTAATTTTTTTATTTTTTTCTCAGCCACTACTTCCTAGCCCAGTCTGTCGTCAGGTATTCTTGTCTATGTTCCTATTCTCTGGGCTGGTCAATGCCTTCTACTTTTTTGCCACTAGGTGTCTCCCTTTTCTGTTATTTGCACAGCTGAATGTTTGCGAAGGGTTAAATGTCCACTTATTCTGTTCACTGTTCTACCAATCCTTCACCACAGACCACACACCACACTAATCTATCACACATTCAGGTTCAGGCCTTTCCACAAGGTTCCCCACCAATGGGAGGCAAGTTCCATCTACTACTATAAAACTTCCTGTTAGTTCCTGGGTGGAGTTTGTCTCCTAATTTATTCAGTATATAGAGAGAGAGTATACAGATTGCTGTTCCTGCTGAAGTTGTCTCCAGGGCCTGGCCTGGAGGTCTGGTCTTCTGACAGGGACTCTATGCCACAGCTTTTTTCCCCCAAGTATTCCTTCCAAAGTACTACGCAGTGCTAAAAGGTGGGGTAACTACCATCCAGGACACACCTTGCCTACATCTGAGGGAGACTTTACTTTCCAAGTCAGGATGTTCCAAGCCACAGAGGTTTATCTGCAGCAGAGCAAAGTGCAGATAAAGCCGAAGTACTCTGTTGGCCTTCACTCGGCCATCTCGGGGAAGCTTGAGTGACTAGCTATGCCCAGGGCTCGTGCTACCAGTACTGGCACATTGTGATCTCCGTGAATCTCTTTTAAACCGTGACTATAAATTTCTTCTATCAAGACCCTCGAAAGCCCCCTAGCCTTCTCACAAGTCCAACTTCACTTTAACCTAACCCACAAGCTATACTTAAAGGGGTAGTGCGGCGGTAAAGAATTATTGACAGAATAACACACATTACAAAGTTATACAACTTTGTAATGTATGTTATGTCTGTGAATAGCCCCCTTCCCCGTGTCCCACCACCCCCACCCGTGTACCTGGAGGTGTGGTGCGCTATACATACCTGTCACGTGCCGACTCGTCTCCAATCTTCAGTCTGCTATGTCGTCTTCGGACGGCCGGGCCGAATCCCTCCGAGCGTCCTGAGTGCCGGCCGCCCTCTTCAGCGTCATCAGATGCTCAGCCGCGATTGGCTGAGCACAGTTATGCTTAGCCAATCGCGGCTGAGCAGCCGATGACGCGGCAGAGGGCGGCACGTGACAGGTATGTAGCGCACCACACTTCCGGGTACACGGGTGGGGGTGGTGGGACACGGGGAAGGGGGCCATTCACAGACATAACATACATTACAAAGTTGTATAACTTTGTAATGTGTGTTATTCTGTCAATAATTCTTTACCGCCGCACTACCCCTTTAAATATACAGAGATTGCCTGACCTATACCTACGTATATACCATAAATTTTATTTTATTTTTTACTATTTCACTGTGTGTAAAACTGATTTATATTTGATAACATTAAACGTTGTTGTGTTTTACATCGCTAGAACTATAAGGTTCTTTTATGTTCATTAACGCAGTCCCTATCTGTAGGGACCAGGGACTAGGTCATAGAAAGAGTTGCTAAAGAGGAAAGACCTAAAATGCATCAAGATAAACTAAAAAAAAGCCTCCCTGCCAATGTAACATAATAACATAACAATATAAAAAAATAAAATAAATAAAAGATTCTGAAGACTTTGCAAATACATTGTAAGCTGTGATGGATGCGACCTGGCCAGGAGGTTGCCCATTCATTGTGTGACTGGATTACCCCTCCTCCTAGGTATAAGCTGATTGTTAGGGATTTCAGGAGCTGTTCTTAACAGCATTTAGTGACATGCTTTACAGCAAGACTCCTGGACATAGATGACAATAAACAGACTCTGTCCCCTGAGATGAATGTGAGACATTACTGAGCGCGCTCTGTGACCTGTGAAGAGGTCATTCCACAAGGAGCTGCTATTGTCTCCTCTATCTATTGGTGTCACATGATGCTGCAATGCTGTACAGATCACTTTACAGCAGCCTCCTCTTATCACCACAGACACAACAGGAAGTCTCAGCTTAGTTTTAGCCCCAGTAGTTAAAACAAAAACTGCAAGATCTCAGGATTATTTAATAAAATAGGAAAATGGAAAATAAGAAAAAATGTCAACAAAAATTCTTGTTTTACGTAAAAACATTATTTATATAATAAGTCATTTTCTGATGACACTTTCCCTTTAAATACTAAGAATTTCATTGTTTCCAATTGCAAAGTAATTTTTTGGATTTCAGAAATAAGATTGTAATAATTTAGTGGTTCGAGGCCCAATTTTTTTTTCATTTATTGACAACAAAGTTTCTCCTTTGGCACAAGCTGAAAACTGGAGTTTGTGGCAGATTATTGCACCTGACAGTCTCTCATAGTTGGATGTTTTGTTATCGGTGGCTATTCCAGGCATTAAAATGAGTCTCGAGGGAGACTCACCAGCTGCGCTATTAGCCGCTGTATAATTTAACCACAAGACAGAGATGATACTAATAACATCTACCGGCTGATCACAATAAAATAAACAGACAAGAGGTGCACAAACAATTGGGCAAAAATGTAAAATTTATCAATCATGTGCAACCTAGTCACAGCCATAAATTCCCAACCTAACAACCTGAGAAGCTGGTGTAGTGACATTGTGTTCTGTGGCTTGAGTATGGAATTCCATCCATACTTGTTATTATCTATTCAGTCTCCTTCCCCTAGTTCTCAGCTGCTGTTTTCTGCTAAAAACACAAAAATCTGTGTGTGAGCTTTTCTCTCTGTCAAACCCCCCTCCCCCTTTCCTTCTGAGACGGCTGATGTAAACAAGTCCCTGGCAGGCTGTATCTGTAGCATTGTAGCTTCTTTGTAATGCTGTGAGGATTAATCTGAGAGCAGGTTGCTGAGGAACTCACTCAGCATTACAAAGAATCTAAAATGTTGCAGATAAATCCAGCCAGGGACTTGTTTACATCAGCTGTCTCAGAAGGGAGGGTGGAGGAGGGGGAGACAGAGAGAAAAGCTCACACACAGATCTTTGTCTCTTCAGCAGAAAGCAGCAGCTGAGAACTGGGGGAAGGAGACTGAATAGATAATAATAAGTATGGAAGGAATTGTTACTCTCACCATGGGCAGCAACATATTAAGGCTATGTTCACACTGCATAAAATAACGGCCGTTATTTTGAGGCCAATACAATGGCCGTAGAATTACTATCGTATGGGTTAGTCGTGAAACTACAGCCGCTTTTTTAATTTTGATTCCTATCATGATTATAAACGGGATGAAACAGGTCATTTACTTTAAATACTGCGTCCAGCCCGAGAAACCACTCAGAAAATTTTGTACATCAAAATCAAGTTTAATTCGGAAGATATAAGTTTTACGTTCGGGGCCGCATTGAAATCCATGGCTGTTGTTGCAGTATTACCGGACGGAAATAATTGACATGTTCATTTTTCACGGGGCCGTATAAACAACGGCCATTATCTGATACGTCGTGTGAATTCAACGGCCGTAGTTACATTGCATTGCAGTCATTATAGGGAACCTCAAAACAATGGCCGTAGTTTTGCGGCGCAGACAACGGACGTTATTTTACGTAGTGTGAACATAGCCTAAAAGTTATGTGTCGAATATTTAAAGTTATGTTTGACTGGAATACCCCTTTAAAGAGGACCTCCCGACCCCCGGCTAGAGCCCCCTATACTTACCTGATCGTGCCGGCTCCAGCTTCTTGATCCGATGGAGATTTCAGCGCCCGAAGCCCGGCGCACGCGCTCCTGAGATGAGTCCGATGCCCATAGAGAATGAATGGTGAGTCCGACGCTTCATTTATTCTCTATGAGCGTCGGACTCATCTCAGGAGCGCGTGCGCCGGGCTTCGGGCGCTGAAATCTCTGTCACCGGACCGGATCAAGAAGCAGGACCCGCATGATCAAATAAGTATAGGGGGCTCTAGCGTGAGGTCGGGAGCCTGTCACCCCGGCACGGGGGTTGACAGGTTCCCTTTAAGATTCCACAAGTAGTATTGCTCTGGTGAGATATTACTTGTACTTCGTAAGAATCTATTATTGTTACTTATTACTGAACCAGTTTTTTAAAAATTGTCCGAGAAGTCGTAATAGCACAAAAATAGGTGAATAGCTTGGACGTCATTTCCTCAAGATTTTCGCTAATCCTCGGATCTTTGTGCATTGTCAGTGACTGATGTGGCTGAACGTTGCCAAAAGCATTTTAAGTATAAGATTCATCATAGTCGTTTCTATAGATATCGGTGGATTTAAACAATACAGTGTGCGGCATTCAGATGACAGTTCTACCTTGTGAATTTATGTAGCAAGCAGAAAAGATCTGGTGGGAGAAGAACAGAGATGTCTTCCACCTTATGAAGGTGACATTTTTCACTTCTTACATATATTGATTAAGTGCGATGGTAAATTGTTCAAAACACAGAGATTTGTGTCCGGTTATATGATTAAAGATATGTATTCATGCACGGCAGGGCAAATACTGGGGCCCACAATGTCTCTAGGGATTATAATGTGGGCGGTTTGGGCGGCTGTCCGAACGCCCCACATCTGATCTGACTGCAGCTGCACCGTACCACTATATGGGGGCAAAGAGGATGCCTCTACTGTATGAGAAAGAAGCCTAAAATGTTTGTCTGGTAGATTCTGCGAGTTGTGGCAAGAAAACGTCTTCATGATGGCCTGAACCAGTGGAAAAGAAAAGGAAAAGAGAGCAACTCCGATCAATTACTCCCCCTGTGAGTCACTGAGTGTAACTGCACTGTAATCACTTATATGATGTGTAGAGCTTGTGGTACCATTGCTGTCTACCTCTAAATAGTGTATTGAGAAATACTGATATTTGTACAGTGGATGTTGGTTTTACTCGAGTAGTAGAAGGTAGTGGCACTACAGATGTCTTTAAATCACAGCAATCAATAGCCAGTTGCTGTCGAGTAGAGACTACAGGTGGTGCTAACCCAAATATGAAGACCAACGTGAACACGTATGCAATAGAAGAAATAAAGGTTGCACTCACCCAAGGTGTCTTCACGTATTTTTATTTCTTCACATCAAGAAGTAAAAAATGGACATAGCGCACACTGTGGACAACGGCGGACACTAACCAAACAAGGTGGTGACAGACTGTTTCGCGCAAGCGCACTTCTACGAACCTCCTACGAGGGGAGGTCTGTAGAAGCGCACCAACGCGCGAAACAGTCTGTCGACGCCTTGTTTGGTTAGCGTCTGCCATTGTCCACAGTGTGCGCTATGTCCATTTTTTACTTCTTGATGTGAAGAAATTAAAGTATGTGAAGACACCTTGGGTGAGTGCAACCTTTATACTTTCTATTGCATAGGTGTTGGTTTTACTGTTGCCACACGATTTGCTCCACAGATAGGCCCGCTGAGGCTCTGTCGCCCAGGGGCCACAAAAACCTAGAGCCGGTCCTGCGTTTATGTACTAACATTCTGCGACATATTATATTGGGACGCGTTTGCTGCTAGACGAGTAACGGTGTTGATTCTTCAGTCATTATCAGGGATATTGTGATAACCTGGAGATGAAATATAATATATACAATTGACATGTGCGCGTCCCCCTACACCAGACACAATAGATGAAGACCGTGCATAGAAACTGCAGATAAAAACCTGTTCTAACCTGTGTTTTTCCTTTTAATAAAAAATGAGAATGTGCAGCTCAGCATGTTAAGGTGACCCCAGAGAGTTGGTCCCTATAGTACGAGCCTCTCTCAGATTATAGGCCATTGCTAGTATAGGGACCATCTCTCTGGGGTCACCTTAACGTGGTGAGTTGGTACATTCTGTTTGATCAAATGGTTTTCTAAGAACCTCATTTAAAAAAAAACAAAAAAAAAACATTAGACTAGGTTTTTATCGTTTGTACACTGGAAGAAGTATATGCGGTGAGTCCTGACACTTGCAGGTTGCTGCAGCATTTTTCTCTTTCTGTCTCCGCGGCAGCATAGTGTGAACAAGTGTTTGCGGAGTGCTGGCTATTCATTTTCTTTTTGAGTCCCACAGTTGTATCTGTTGTATGATCCCAATAACTTTCTTGAATGCATAAATTATTGACCACATTGTATTCTTTATTATTATTTCCGCTACAGTAGTTATCAGAATCTCTGGGATATGCACACTACACCTTGCACTTTTTTCCGCTGATGCACGCTGTACTCGGTGGCTCTTACATAAGCTGCTTAGTTAAATAATGGCATAGAGCCATATATCATAAATGTCAGATTGGATGACTTCACGTATAGTCCTGCACATTAAGACTGCCATTAAAATTATGCTGCATTGGCTACAAATTTATACCTTAGCATGGCCGGGTTGGTCTCCATCTCCCATGATTGCCTTTGGATTTGTGTCTCTTTTCTCCGGTTGTACAGTGAGCAGCAATTTACATTCTGCACAAATACTTTATTCACATTGCTTGTGCCCCCGCCCAGAGCGATTCCACAGAGAAGAATGGATTACGCATGTGTGCAAGGTTGCTCCATTGTTTGCTATAGACAACAATAGCTAGAACGACCATGGTGGATGCATCTACCCCCATTCTGCTGTCTAATACAGTAAGGGCCCTATTACTGAGCGATAATCGGCCAGATTGGGGGCGCTTCAGCCCAATTATCGTTCTGTGTAAAAGAGACAATGATCAGCCGATGACAAAAATCATTGGTTTGGACCTAAAAACGTTGACATGGACAGAGGTGGCAGCAGAGAGCACTGTGTCAGACTGGAAAGAATACACCACTTCCTGCAGGACATACAGCAGCTGGTAAGTACTGGAAGACTGGAGATTTTTAAATAGATGTAAATTACAAATCTATATAACTTTCTGAAAGCAGTTAATTGTGAAGAAAACGTTTTTAACCAGAGTACACCATAAACTATTTCAAAATTATAGAGTCGATTTTACCGATTTCAGAAGTCCAGTCTAGCTTGGTACTGTCAGGGCAGCACATCCATGAAAGCAGGGACGTCTGAACGCCTCCCCGGGCGTAACGTCCAACTCTTTCTTTCCAGACTGTAATGAAGTGAGAAAGTGGGATTTGATTGACAGATGGAAAAGAGACGCTTGCTGCTGTGCTCTCCCCCGCCTGTATTTTGGATGGCATTGGATCTAAGCAGTAAGATGATCAGTGCGATCGTCATGCGCCCCTGCCCCTACATGTGTCCCGGAATCTGCCTTTGTTAACCCCTTGATAAAGGTAGATGGCGATACCTGCACCGGGGCAGGGGGCGCACGACGATCCGGGAGGCACTGGTCATCCATCTTTCTTTGTATTTTTCAAATTGTTTTCATAGTGCACTGGTCTCTGTATACACACTTAGGAATTATAGTCTATACAAGTATTTAATCAAAGATGAAAGCCTAGCATTACTAGCAGCTGCTGCAGAACATCTTTATAAGCAAAATCACCTGCCAATCACCTGATAAGCAATACTGAAGTGAATAGGGCACATATATGTGGGGGATCTTCCATGTGTAATGGGGTAGGGGGTCTTACAGTAAAAATAAGAGTTCAACATACACAGCAGCTGCTGCAGAACATCTTTTGTAACAAACTTGTCAATCACTTAAACACTGACACTAATACACACACAGAGCTCTGTCTTCCTCTCTGTCGTCAGGCTGATGCCCACATGGTAAGTTTAAGCACCTGCAGGTCATGTGACTCAGGTCCTCAATCACTCTCCCTCTCTGTTTGCAGCTCCTGCCATGCCTGCACACCAGTAAGTATTACAGGAGGAGGGGAGTCTGAAGTGCTGCCCCCTAGTGTGGTGGCCCGGCTATAAAGGACACTGCATGAAAGACAGAGATTAAACTTGCTCGTACTCCTGGCCTTTCCTGATTTTCCTACACCGGGTTCTCATACAGTAATGGAGACAGCAGGATACTGAGACCCGTGCAGCTCGGCCTTATTTAAATGCGACTTCAATTGTCAGACGTAATTGCAGCTTAAGGTTGAGAAAAGCCGTCAGTGTACAAAACCTCAGCGTGAACTGAAGCAAGAACTTGTACTGTCCGCGACTGATGTCACTGACATCATAGAAGAATGGAAAGAACCAGTACAGGTCGGCCAGGCAGCAGGATTAATAATATGGCAAGAAAGTTCCTGAGAGCTAATCGGTGGGGAACCTGCAAACTCTGAAATGTCGCTCTGCCGGCTCAGCTCCATGTATTGTATGCGGCTGCATTCATCCTCGGCTAATAGGTGGATAAGATGAGGTCATTCCTGCTACTGAATATCAGCTCTATTCTGTGAAGCACTTTCTGCAGTAAGGCCGTGTTCACACACACACACACGCAGTAACGCAATGAGAATGCATCATTTAATTGCAGCAATTAATCAAGTCATTGTAGTGCTGCATCATTTCATCACATAACTGCCTCACTTTATTGCAGTAATTCATCATTTAAAGGGATTTGTTTACTAATTTTTTTTTCTTTCAAATCAACTGGTGCCAGAAAGTGCTAGAGATTTGATATTTACTTCTATTAAAAATCTCCAGTCTTCCAGTAATTATCAGCTGCTGTATGTCCTGCAGTAAGTGGTGTATTCTTTCTAATCTTACACAGTGCTCTCTGCTGCCCCCTCTGTCCACGTTAGGAACTGTCCAGACAAGCAGCAAATCCGCATAGAAAACCTCTCCTGCTCTGGACACTTCCTGGCATGGACAGAGGTGGCAGCAAAGCGCAATGTGTCAGACTGGAGAGAATACACCACTTCCTGCAGGACATACAGCAGCTGATAAGTAAGGGAAGACTGGAGATTTTTAAATAGAAGTAAATTACAAATCTCTATATAATGTTCTGAAAGCAGCTGATTTTAAATAAACAGATTGTCACTGGAGTATCCCTTTAATTACCCCTTTAATATACAGTAAATTGAAATAATGGCAGAAAAAAAGTCAAAACACAGTAAATACTGCTGGCAGCTTTTTTGGGGGGTATTTTTGTGTTTCTTTTAGGCCAAGAAAACGCCATAAATAATTTGTGTTTCCTTTCACACAGTGTTCTTTTCAGAACTGTAGCTTAATATTTCATGGTGTTTTTTGTGCTGATGCCATTTTTATTAGTGCCATGTTGTGTTTTACCTGCCATTCTTCAATGCCAATAGAAAAAAAAGGTTAAAAAAAGTTTAAGGAGAAGTCCCATAAAATCTAAAAAAAAATTCTGGAAGGCGGTGGGATGTGGTAACATGATAAGCAAAGTATACTTACAGACCTCCGTGCCCCCATAGTGGACACCTGCCAGCCTCCTACAGGTCTTCCAGCTGCAACGTCACATACCCGGGTGATCGATTGTCTGCTCAGCCAATCAGTGCACAGCCCTCAAGAGTGGCCCCCTTCCCTTTTTGGCAACCCCCCCCCCCAACCCATCGTTATCAGAATCAGAGCTCCACACACAGTATATTGCCCTGAAAGTGCCCCACACTGCATTAAAAGCCCCAATACAAACGGTAGTTACCTTATAACTTTATAAAGATATCACCAATGATACCATTACATAATACCGCCACACCATGACCACTATCACTACAGACCCTATAGCAGAGTGCAGGTACATCCATTTACTCACAGGGGGCGTCTTCTCTGATCAGAGTCTGTCACCTTTTCTTTCACTCCATCCAGCGTGGGCCACCTTTAAGTCTTCCCCCGGCTGTGAATCCTCCCTCCGGTATCTGGAGCAGAGCGCAGCAGCAGGCGGGGGGTGGGGGTGGGGTGCCTGCAGGGGGCGCCATGGATGGGTAACTTACCCAGGGCAAAGGACGGCCCTGCTCAGGGTGGGCCCCTTTTACCAGTGGGCCCAGTGCCCATGCACCATTTGCTTTAAGTGGTAAATTTGGTTAATTTGGTTTAAGTGGTAAAATAAAAAATATACTAAGCTTACCTGTCCCATGCCCACCTTGTGTCATCGGGTGTCATCTTCCCCTGTGTTCCAGGTAAGTCAGTGGGAGGGATTTAGCCAGCTCAGCCAATTAGTGAGTGCTGCGGTGTCCCGCTCCAGTCACTGACTGGCTGAGCGGGGCATCTGTTAGCTGGGTCGTGGCGTAGCCGGAGGGGAGCTAAAAAGACAGCTGGACTAAAAAATTCAATAAATTATATTGGAAAAAAAAAAAAAGACAGCTGGCTGGAGTCCAGGAGTGGGACGCGGTGCTGCGTGGGTGTCCGGACAGGTGAATATGATCTCTGCTTGTGATTCATAACTAGAATTGAGTGTTCTTAAATCTGATCATTCGGCATTTGATTACCGGTGGCTGAAGAAGTTGGATGCAACCCAAGGGAGTCTGGGAACACATAGATACAGCTATGGCCTATGGTTGTATTTATTTTTCTAGGGCGGCATCCAACTTCCACAGCCGCAGGGGAATCAAATGCTGATCGTTCAGATTCGGTTAACGTTGACAAACCCGAAGATTTTGACAGATCCGCTCAACACTATGGAAGACGTCATGTGACGTTCCAGAGACCCACAACAAACTAAACCATGTTAAAGCCAAAATCCCACCAGTCCCTTTCTATGCTAATGACACCCACAGACATGTAAGCGCAGTACAATGAGAGGGCCCACTATGTAAACTATAACTCGGTATCACCCTATAGGACTTTTATGGTAACTAATAAATTCATTCTGATTTCTTCCGGCTAATAAAGTCGATTTTATGTCGCTTGTGTCTGATGGAGGTTGATGAAAAACGGCACCATATTGGCAGTAGCTATAGGCTGGATGATCACATAGGGCAGGCATGTCCAAAGTCCGTCCGGAGGGCCATTTGCGGCCCGCGTTCCGAACTTTTACGGCCCCCCAGGTATCCAGCTTGCTATTATCTGCCTGTGTTATAAAGCATATGCAGTGTCCCAGAACATGCAGACTACTACTCCTATTATGCCCATTTCTATTTCTGTGTCAATGCCTGTTCTGGTAAGTGTTTGCACTGCAACTGCTGCTGGTTTTCCCCTAGTATTCTCTGGTATTGTGCATTTTCATGTGTATTCTCATGTGTTCCTGTGTATTACAGTGTACAGTGGTATGCAAGGCTGTTGATCACGTGACCTGTAACCATGGTTCCTCCAATGGCCGACTAGCTCTGGCCAGGAGCAACCATGTGACCTCCCACTTCCTGCTGACAAGTGAGTTCAGCCCCTGCTTCCAAGCAAGGAGGTTGTGTGGTTCTATCCTCTCCCACAGAAGAGTGACTAAGTCTGCTGCTATATACCAGTCTTCGGCTGTATCTGCCTGCTCAAGTGACCGGAGTCTTCTCTCTCATCTGGGTGTCATTCCGTTATCGCTCCTCATCGCTGCAAGGATTCACAGCAAGTATTATTCTCAAGCTAATCCACCCAGCAACGCTATTTCTCTCATACTCCTACTCCCATCATCCGGCACGTATTCTCACAGCCTATGCAGCACCACTCCTGCTTTATTTGTCAAAGCCTGCTATATACCTGGTTGCATCCGGACAGAACTGTTGCTACTAGTTACCTTTTCTATAATAAAACCGCTGTTACTGAACCCTGGCATTGGTGTCCACTAACTGGTGCCCTGACTAGGTGCAGCGAAGAATCGCATGCCCATCATCACCCGCAGGTTCCACAGACCGGCCCTACAGCTGTGCTGCCCTCAGGCCTATACCGTGACAAGTATAACCCCTGCAGCTGCCCCGGTCATTGCCCGCTCATAACACCAGCACTGCGGAAGTGGCCCCCAGGGGCCAGGGCATCGCATTTTTGGCGTCACGAACAGGATACAGACTGTGTTGTGCCAACTGTCAGTACCCCCAGAACTGTACTGTTACCCCCCAGAGACTTTGCCGATTACTATGGGGGTGATTGAGGTGTTTCGGGCCCTAAACAGTACCCAAGATGGCCGCCGTCTTCTTCAATTTCTGGCTGCGCCATACCCCGGAGAGGAGGGGGTTAACAGCCATGCTGCCAAAGCGCGGGAATCGCCCGGCGCCATAGACTTTCCATTGGCTGCTCCTGATTGGCCGCCTGGGCCGGATGACGTCACTGTTGCTGGGCAGATTCTGGAACCTGATTCTCCAGCCTGGTGCTCCTCCCCTTCCTGCTACAAGTTCCGGCCAGAGCGTAGCAAGATGGCGGCCTACGAGGAGCACTTGCCTGCAGCCGCAGCACCAGTGATGCCGCAGCTGCCGGAGAGCGATCCTGCCTGCCTGCCTAGCACCGCTCCCATCCTACAGCGACACCAGCCGGGCCGCTGCCCCGTCGGACGACGGAGGTCTTCACCGGGCCTCCATCCCGGCCTCTGCTGATCAGAACGAGGGGCCCATACCTGAGACAAGCATTTCTCCGGGACCCGGTCACTCCAGCACCGCTGACCTCGCTTCTTGTACCGGAGGGTCCTCATCACCGGACAGCGAACAGATTGTAAGTGGACCGACTCTGTTGTCCTCAGTCCCTGGCCCTAAAGGGGAGAACTCTGCTAAGGCCTTCATATCCCCGGGTCTGTGGCAACCTCCAGGGCGTGATTCGCCGCCCCTGCCGCAATTGATGCTCGGGCCGGGGCCTAAGATTATGCAGCTGATCGAGGACATTCAGCAGGCCCTCGCTGCCCTGTCGCCTGCCACTACAGCTGCCACTGCTATACCTAGCACTACTCCTGCAGCTTCCACTACAGCGGGCCCGTCTACTACCGCAGTCCCCTCTACTGCCCCCACTGCTGTGGCTAAGGCTGCCTCTTCTACCACGACCGTCACCTATCATGTGGCCCCCATCATCTCTCCTATCACCACGGTGACGCCCAGCATTGTAGTCACTACGGCATCCAGTGATGCTTCTGCTCCAGGCCCTTCACGCTATCGCTATCCGTGGAAGAAGAAAAAGAAGAAGCCTACTCAGGATCCTCCGCTGAGATGGTCTGAGCGCTCTACCAGAGGAATTCCTCCACTTCGTTACAGAGACCAGAGCCCTTAAACTGTTTTTCTTTTGTGTGTTGTTTAATTGTTCCAGTTCCTGCAATGTTCAAGGTTCGTGCCTGGTCCTCCTGACCAAGTTCCCTGTACTAACCAGCCATGAGCTGATGGACACTTACAGTAACAAAAGGTTCTCTAGTGCCTGTCCCAGAGCCTTTTACATGGACGATGTCTAATTGCCTAAAAGAGACTCTACCTAACAGAGACACTTAACCCATTCCTTCCTAATGCACTTTCCTGTGATTGTGTGTTCCACACAGGGTATTATTGCACTTATTTCATTATTGCACTTATTCTACTATTGTATTCTAGTGTTATCAGAGTCTTTGTATTTCCTCCTCTGAGTAAGCAAAAGGTTACATAGATTGCCTCAGAGTAGAGTGCCTCTTTTGTAAAACAGTATATTTTCCAGTGTCTAAGACAGATAGCTCCTCCTCTGAGTAAGAGAAGTCAGTTTACATATACCTCAGAGAAAGCCTAGTTTATGTAGGAGTGTATTTTCTCATCCAGTCTCATTATTGTGTATTATTATCATATCTATAGCTGGAAAGATTTAGTTGAGCCAGTTCGTATGCAGATTTTTTCTCAGATTTTCATTCAGATTCATGTGAGCCAGTTCTCCTCAAGACCTCGCAGTATTTGTTGTCTTTTGTGTTTCCCTTCCTTTTGTTTCCAGTATTTGTTCACCTCCGTCTTGTCCCAACACAGTAGTTATCACACATAGTCATACCTAACCTTCACACTGGTCCATACATATTGCACCTTGGATATCTTTTCGTGTGTTTGGCCTGTGGAGTGCTTGTGTGTGTGATTGAGTGGTATGAAAGGGAGCTCCCCATGTATGTTTGCTTTTATTATTTTGTTCTTTTCTCTTCCAGGTATCCAAGACACTACTCAGACACGCCAAGGTAGTACACAGGTCTTCACAGTTCTCCTCCAGTAGGGTAACACATTTAACAGAAAAACCTACTGTCTAACTGGCTGGAATATGGAGGGTCACCCGCCAGCAGTTAAGTTGTCCTGGCTTACATGTCAGATGGTTCACGCACTAGCTACCTGGTCGCCAGAGTACGTTAGGCACCCCTAGGTGAAGTCCTGCCACTAGGGTTTCTCATCCTCTCTCTCTTCTCACCTGTGCCTTGGGCGTGGGAAACACACACCTCATCACACTCACTCTCATCATTCATTCCTGTTGTTTGATTGTCCAGTCTATTCATGTTTGCTGCCTTCTAGATTCGCCGAGGTCGGCTCAAATTTGCTAGGGAGGTATGCAGTGTCCCAGAACATGCAGACTACTACTCCTATTATGCCCATTTCTATTTCTGTGTCAATGCCTGTTCTGGTAAGTGTTTGCACTGCAACTGCTGCTGGTTTTCCCCTAGTATTCTCTGGTATTGTGCATTTTCATGTGTATTCTCATGTGTTCCTGTGTATTACAGTGTACAGTGGTATGCAAGGCTGTTGATCACGTGACCTGTAACCATGGTTCCTCCAATGGCCGACTAGCTCTGGCCAGGAGCAACCATGTGACCTCCCACTTCCTGCTGACAAGTGAGTTCAGCCCCTGCTTCCAAGCAAGGAGGTTGTGTGGTTCTATCCTCTCCCACAGAAGAGTGACTAAGTCTGCTGCTATATACCAGTCTTCGGCTGTATCTGCCTGCTCAAGTGACCGGAGTCTTCTCTCTCATCTGGGTGTCATTCCGTTATCGCTCCTCATCGCTGCAAGGATTCACAGCAAGTATTATTCTCAAGCTAATCCACCCAGCAACGCTATTTCTCTCATACTCCTACTCCCATCATCCGGCACGTATTCTCACAGCCTATGCAGCACCACTCCTGCTTTATTTGTCAAAGCCTGCTATATACCTGGTTGCATCCGGACAGAACTGTTGCTACTAGTTACCTTTTCTATAATAAAAACCGCTGTTACTGAACCCTGGCATTGGTGTCCACTAACTGGTGCCCTGACTAGGTGCAGCGAAGAATCGCATGCCCATCATCACCCGCAGGTTCCACAGACCGGCCCTACAGCTGTGCTGCCCTCAGGCCTATACCGTGACAAGTATAACCCCTGCAGCTGCCCCGGTCATTGCCCGCTCATAACACCAGCACTGCGGAAGTGGCCCCCAGGGGCCAGGGCATCGCACATATATATAGCATGTAAAATGGTCGGCCCTCGCACATGTTCACTTCATCAAATTTGGCACTCTTCGAAAAAAGTTTGGACATGCCTGACATAGGGGGAGATTTATCAAACATGGTGTAAAGTAAAACTGGCTCAGTTGCCCCAGCAACCAATCAGATTCCACCTCTCATTCCTCACAGACACTTTGTAAAATGTAAGGTGGAATCTGATTGGTTGCTAGGGGCAACTGAGCCAGTTTCACTTTACACCATGTTTGATAAATCTCCCCCATGTGTGCAAGGACGATCCTAAATTTCCATTGACCTCCAGCTAACATCTGGCCGCTAGCGTTTTTATTGCTGTTTTTCCAAGATTTTAAGGCAGTGTAAAGCCAACCTCCTAGATGTTATTTGCACAACGACGGCCCTTGTTGTTATGAAAGACGGCCATCATTTTTACATAGTGTGAACCTCAGCGAACTCAACCCTCTCTCGGTTTTAATTGAACTAATCCTGATGGAAACACCAGGTGTGAACACAGCCATAAAATGATCTTCAATATGGAGATGAGGGAGGACAAAGCTTTTATGGCATGGAGGCATTTATCACTAATGGAACTTTATGGTCGGCTTTACACACATGGGAAGACATTTATCAAACCTGGTGTAAAGTGTAACAGGCCCAGTCGCCCCCGGCAACCAATCAGATTCCACCTTTAACTTTCCAATGAATCTGTGAGAAATGAAAAGTGGAATCTGATTGGTTACTAGGGGCAACCGGGCCTGTTCTACTTTACACCAGTTTAATAAATCTCCCCACGGTGTTTTTGGGGTGCTGTTTTTCCTTCCTTTCTGGCGTTTTTGAGGCAGTTTTTCCAAAATTAAGCATGCTGAGGGTTTTGTGTTTTTCTCCCATTGACTTCAATAGAAGTCTTCTGCTCCACTAAAAAACGCCATTGCTGATGTGTATGGTGTTTTTAGTGGTGCTTTTCTGGGAAGAAAACGTAAGTCTGATCCCCAGACTGTGGTCTGTAGGGGGGTGGGAGGGGGTCCAGAGGGATACATTCTGGTCCCCAGAGAGTTAATTTAACCAGACTGTCACCCACTAGACCCCCTCCCACCCCTCCTATGGACCACACTCTAGCCCACAGGGGGTTGAGTTAACCCCCTGGGGACCAAACTGTTTGTTCTTCTCCCCTTCCCCCAGTTACCCGATACACAGCAAACTCTCTGTGCTGAGTCTGGTGCCGGGTTCAGCAAGGAATGGGGTCACTTAACCCCTTCCTTTCTGGAGCGGGTGCATTCAGTCTTCATATGGACTCAAACACGAACTTCAGCAATTAAGTCCATGTTAGAATCAAAAGGCTATTCACATAATTCACGCATAGGGTCAAAAACGCACGAAAAAAACAAACAAAACTCAAAATCATGGGAAAAAATGGCATTTTTTTCCGATCTTTTTTTTTTTTTTTTACCTGAAAAACGTCAGACAAGAAGTGTGCGTGATGGCGCCCTAATGCTGCGTTTACACGGAATGATTATCACTCGAATTTTCGCAATAACGATCGCATTTGAGCGATAATCGTTCTGTGTAAACACAGCAAACGATCAAGCAACGAGCGAAAAATCGTTCATTTTGATCTTTCAACGTTCTCAAATCGTCATTCGTCATTCGCTAAAAATTCGCAGATCGCTTCGTGTAAACAGTCTTCATTCACCCTATGTAAAAGATGGGCTTAAGCGATCTTAAAAACGATCGCAATAACGATTTTTCTTACGAATCTTCTAACGATTTTTCTCCATCTAAACGCTGATCGTTATAAAAACCAAATCGTTGCTTCAAAATCGTTAATCGTTCGATTGGGCAAATTATCGTTCCGTGTAAACCCAGCATAAGGGTCCATTTACACAGAAAGATTATCTGACAGATTATCTGCCAAAGATTTGAAGCCAAAGCCAGGAATGGACTGTAAACAGAGATCAGGTGATAAAGGAAAGCCTGAGATTTCTCCTCCTTTCAAATCCATTCCTGGCTTTGGCTTCAAATCTGTCAGATAATCTTTCTGTGTAAATGAACCCTTAGCTATGTTCACACTACGTATATTTGAGGCTGTATTTGGTCCTCAAGTCAGATCCTCATATTGCAACCAAAACCAGGAGTGGATTGAAAACACAGAAAGGCTCTGTTCACATAATGTAGAAATTGAGTGGATGGCCGCCATTTAATGGCAAATATTTGCTGTTATTTTAAAACAACGGCTGTTATATTGAAATAATGGCCGTTATTTACCGTTATATGGCGGCCATCCACTCAATTTCACCATTGTGTGAACAGATCCTTTCTGTGTTTTCAATCCACTCCTGGTTTTGGTTGCTATGAGGCCTCAAATATATGTAGTGTGAACCCAGCCTAATGGTGCGTTTACACCATTTAAAGATTTATCTGACAGATTTTGGAAGCCAAAGCCAGGAATGGATTTGAAAAGAGGATAGATCCCAGTTTTTCCTTTATGACCTGATCCCTGTTTATAGTCTGTTCCTGGTTTTGGCTTCAAAGATCTGTCAGATAAATCTGTCTGTGTAAACGCACCATAAGACTTTGAGGAAAATTCTATAGTCGGTTATTAACGGCAATGTTAAACGCCATACATTGTTCTGTAAAATATCTGAAACCGTCCCTCGTGAAGCGTGGCCATGTTCCCAGCGTACTGCGCCGGGCTTCGTAGGAGGGGGGTAATGAGCTGCTATAATGGAGTAGATCATCATTAGCATTGTCTCAATAATGATAGCGCTAATGTCACGTAGACTGATATGGACCCTCTTTCTATATCTCTATGATCAGGAATTAATGACATTCTGGGGGATGCACAGGTTCCGGCGGATTGCCCCCCCTATACTGCATGTTATTATATGGAGGGATGAGTGGAAGCCATGAATGGTGTGTGCAGAGCTCCCAGTCCCATGTCGTGGCAGCAGCAGCTTCATTCATAGCATCAGCAGGCGTGTTCTGCAGTCAGCGGCTCCTGGCAGCTGATGTGCTGTATTGATTCTCTGTGAGCCCAGGAGAGTGCGCATACATTGCCTGCTCAGCAAGACGTCCAGCAGGAGCATTTGCTGCCTTTCCCAGAGACCTGTCAGCTGCAGCAATGTAGTGGAGCACTTTCTTTACCTCTCTCTCTCTACTTTTTTTGCTTTTGTCTTTTTACCTTACAGGCAACTCAACAAAGGCTTCTGCAGCTGCAGAGCATTGCACCCACCACCACCAGCCTCTATTACAAGAGGGGGTCTCCAATTTCCACCACCGCCGCCTCACACAGA
The DNA here is from genome assembly GCF_027789765.1 of Dendropsophus ebraccatus. Taxonomy (NCBI): domain Eukaryota; kingdom Metazoa; phylum Chordata; class Amphibia; order Anura; family Hylidae; genus Dendropsophus; species Dendropsophus ebraccatus. Next base: position 7,415,076 of record NC_091456.1, on the reverse strand, counting down.
GGTAAATACAATAGAAGGGGATGCTCTTTTGGCCTGGGGTTTTGACGTTGCCTGGTGTATTGTGTTAGATAATAAGATTGTGCTCTCTCTATCTACCACAATACAAGGCAGCGGCAATTCGGCGCCTTTCCCATGGACGCATTCCTTCCATGGTGCTGAACTTGTCTGTGCTGTACGGTCGCTGTATGATTTACCATCCCATAATGTCAGCGTAATTGCTGGGAGATGTGGTGTCTGTGGATCCAGTCTGTTCTGTGAACTTAAGCCGGGGTTCTATCTGGGTCTCTATTGATTGCAATGGGAATCCCTAGAATCCTTGTAGTCGTTGATGGGAGGAAGCCACTAATTTCTTTTACTGTCATTGAAGCATGGAGGGGGGGTGGGGGTGCTTCTTTATAGATTGCACCAGTTGTACTTGGCTGCAGAATGGCTCTTGTTTAAATGCGGCACCAAGTTTGCAGATGTGTGTGTGCTGCATAGCATTGTGCCCGGCTCTGCTCGCTTCTTTTGTCTAGGAAACGGAAGGAGTTTAACCCTTTGGCTTCAAATACAATCTTGGGGTTTAACGCAGCTCGACGCAGCCGATCAGATGCGTTTAACCTCTCGCGTGCCGGGTAATTGCTAAACTTATTAAAATATATTGGTAAAGACTTGTGCGCAGATTGTATTTCCATTCCTGCATTAGATTGCAAGCTCTTTAGGAGAAAATGTTACCTTCTGCAATTGATAGTTTTTTGCCATCATGTTTGTATTAATGCATATATGTATATATATTATTGTTTAATCCTAACATATATATTGTTTATGTTGTCATTTATGATTTTTTTTTCAATCTTCTAACACCAGTTCCTTAACTTGCTAATGGTCCCTGTACAGGTAGCGGTTGTAATGTGGTAATTGCCGCATGGGCAAAAAATGGCGCACTTGGTGCATCGCCGAGCATTTTTTGCGGTAGTCGCTATATATTCAGCCATGAGATACGGTACTTTTTGCTTTCCGATCGGCAATTAAAATGTGGATTAACTGGGATTTATAAGTGCAAATATCATCCCTTAAAGTTAACCCTTTAAGTTGCCTCTCTCATTGCGGATTCCCAGTAGTGCATCGGCTGAGTACACCAGTATTGGACTGGCTGCATATAGGGAGGGGGGGGGGGGGACTGCAATGTAAGACGGTGCACACATGGTATTCAGAATTCTTATGGAGGGATTTGAGATAAACCGTAGAAATGGCAGAAGAGCTTATAGACGTAGCTAAGAAACGATCATTTCTATGTGTCATCCCATCCTGCCTGTGTGCTTCCTATTCTGTACAATGAAGGGGAACCGAAAATGAAATGCATCATGGATGTGGATAATGGATTCCACTACCATGGGCTAATGATTTTCCATTCAACACTGGAATTAAGTGCAGGGTGTGGTAAAGAAAATCTCCTCGTATCTATGGAGGAGAAACCACTAATAAACTACTTGTCATGGATGGGAATGCAATCCTTCTCTCTCCTATAATTTGCGGAGTATAATGGGTTTTGGTGGCTGAGGACGTGTATTATCCATTGTGTAATGTGAATTTGTTCATACACCGTGGGGGGAAGCAATGGAAATTCTGGTCAAATCTGCCTGGATTTCTGATAGTGGTGCAGTCATTCTTTGGCACCTCGTAAACCTTTTCCCTTCCCAAAGTTTCAATGTGCTTATTTGTGCACTAATTTTGCGCCAACAAATGATGGTTTTCTTCACATGGGGTTCTTCACCAAATATTTTTTCTTTCAAATCAACTGGTTGAGATTTGCAATTTACTTCTATTAAAAAATCTCCAGTCTTCCAGTACTTATCAGCTGCTGTATGTCCTGCAGGAAGTGGTGTATTCTTTGCTCTCTGCTGCCACCTCTGTCTATGTCAGGAACTGTCCAGAGCAGCAGCAAATCCCCATAGAAAACCTCTCCTGCTCTGGACAGTTCCTGATATGGACAGAGGTGGCAGCAGAGAGCACTGTGTCACACTGGAAAGAATACACCACTTCCTGCAGGACATACAGCAGCTGATAAGTGCTGGAAGACTGGAGATTTTTTTATAGAAGTAAATTACAAATCTCTGGCACTTTCTAGCACCAGTTGAATTGTAGTAATTTTTTTGTGAACAACCCCTTTAATTTTAAAAGTGCCCAGGTAATCCAGTTTTACTACATGTTTAGGTTTTTTTCAGTGGAAATATTTCGTGGACCGAAAAAGTGCCGCTAAACTGGGAAGCTACTATAGATGCTACTGCTATAGTGCTACATATATGAGTTTGCTGTATAGAGAAAGTGGTGTTATCTGTATCCTAACAGCTTCTATACATGGCGATTAGCTGGAGGTCAGAGGCATATAATGATATATTAGCTGTTTGGGATTATAGATAACTTGACCCAGCGCAGCTATTGATTCCAGTCATTGCCTTAACAACGTTGGTGATGACGCCGATTCTTCTCTGGTGACAATGAATGAGTGCAAGTTATTATGGCGAAGGTTTAGTTCACAATCTGCAGTATAAGGCCTTGTTCCCACACAGTATTTTTGCTCAGTATTTTGCAACCAAAACCAGGAGTGGATAAAAAAGACAGAAGGGCTATGTTCACACGCTGCTGAAATAGAGTGGATGGCCGTGGTTCAATGGGAAATAATTGCCGCTATTTTAAAACATCGGCTGTTATTTGCCATTTAACCACGGCCATCCACTATATTTCCGCAGTGTGTGAACATAGCCTTTCTGTTTATTCAATCCACTCCTGGTTTTGGTTGCAAAATACTAAAAATACTGTGTGGGAACCTAGCCTAGAGCAGTAACTAGCATTTGCTGTAATTGGTGTACTATTCTATTTCTGTTCATGCTCTGGATTTCTGGCCATTTTTTGAGCGGCAAATGGCTCTTATAATAATGCTTTTATTTGTATAGGGCCAATCGCTTCCATTTGTCCATTTTTGGCCCTTGTCCCCATTAGGACTCACAATCTAAATTCACCTATCAGTATGGGGCATGGGAGGAAACCGGATTACTTGGAGGAGACCCAGGCAGATATGGAGAGAACATACAAACTCTTTGCAGATCTTGCCCTTAGTGGGATTTGAACACAGCGCTGCAAGGCTATTAGTGGTAACCACTGAGCCAATAAAAATATGGCTAAATACACTATGTGAGAGCATAACCTTATATACAAAGTGGCGGAAAAATCGGTGTAGGAACACAAAAAAGGCTGAAATATGGTCCACAAATATGTACATAGCTCTCTCCTTTCCTAAAAAATTGTCTTAAAGGGGAACTATCAGCAGATTGGACGAATCTAACCTGCTGATATGTTCCTATTACACAGAAGACACTGAGGATGATGGTGTGTCTCTTACCTTCCTCCTCTGTGCCGTTACCGTGCAGTTAGTTATGTGCTCCACGGAGCACCGGTTAGGAGCACTGCCCGCCCCATAGCACCAATCTGGCCCCCCCACCCCTGGATGGACGGCTCTATTCATAGGGGGGGGGGGGGCTGTGCGCCTAATGGTCTCACCGGACCAACTGAACCTGAACGGCGTCGAGAAGGAAGGTTAGAGACATACCAATATCATATCAAAATGCCTGAATAACTTACCTTTTTTGAGGCTAGTTAAAGGGGTTATCCAGCACTACAAAAACATGGCCATTTTTTTCCAGAGACAGCACTGCTCTTGTCTCCAGTTTGGGTTGGGGTTGGTTTTGAAACTCAGTTCCTTTGAAGTGAATGGAGATTAATTGCAAACCACACCTGAGCTGGAGACAAGAGCGGTGCTGTCTCTGGGAGAAAGAGGCCATGTTTTAACTGATTTGGGTTTATGGCACATTGGCTTGAAGGGGTCGTTTAAGATTAGTAAAATATGGCTGCTTTGCTCCCAATGCACTGATCTGTTTGCAAATGCAACTCTGCTCTATTCACTTGAGTTGCAATTCAGTTATATTCTAATATCAAACAATGCTTTGTAGCGGTAAGTTGTCTGGTTAAAGAAAAAAACAAACCAGATTTCAGGTCATCACTTACAGTATCTCCCCCCGACCGGCCCCTGTCCTCCCCAATCACAGGAACATGTCGCACGACCAAGTGTTCCTGTGTTCTCTATGGGGAGGGGTAAATCACAGTGAGAGAGTTCTGACTGCGGCTTATCTCTCCTGAAACTAAGGGATTGGGTGTGATTTCTCCATCACGTCTGACTTCATCAGTGGACGGTCAGGACAGCCTCATGCACCTTAGATTGATGGCTGATGGACTAAAGTCTAAGGTGTGGGATCATCACATAAATGCCCAGGGTGACGGTGTAACATACAAAAAGTTGTACTCGCCTCCCTCTAAACCCTCCTTAGCACCAGGCCCCAATGTCAGCGCTTCCTCTTCTCTGTACTGACATGCTGATCACTGGCTGAGGCCGATCATAGTCGGAAACAGTCCAACAAAGATCCCCGTAAGACTCATCCTTATTGATATGTAAGTTTAATATCTAAAAGAAGAATCATCGTCACTCACTCATCTTCTGATACAAAAAGTTCCTCTTTACTTCATGGGCAAGTCAAGACAAACTGGTCAAAACACTGAGGTGAGGCAACAAGTAAGATGACAGCTGTTTTATGCCATGTGGCACCTCATCTGATGTTGTCACCTCTCCCGCTGCTTCACCCCAGTGTTTTTACCCCGATCAGTAGATCCGTGAGTGACGTTTATACCTGATTGATCTAAAAGACTTAATATGCAAAAGAGAAGCCTGTGGAGCCTCATCAGAGTCTCAAAACACAGGACTAGCAAGATATCCCTCCGGAAAGGACCCAGACAAGGGGCGGCTCCTGTAGGGAAACCACCAAAACCACCATATTAAGTGGCCCTATAAGTCAATGCAATGACAAGGGAAAAACCAAGGCCAGGTATCCATCCACATACAGCTGTTTTGGGGTGTTGCCCCTCATCAGTGTGGAGCAGGATTCTGGCTAGGTAGAAACAATGTCTAGTAGAGCCATAAGAGAAACACATTGCTGAACTCAGGGAGACCGGCCAAAGATGACACTACTGGCTGCTAGTGAAAGCGCTCAATGATCTAAAAGACTGCCGTAAAATGGCCACAAAGAAGACTGCGTGAGATCGTAGCCGAAAACTTGAGTAAGGGTGGGTTCATACTACGGAATTCTCGCGGATAATGTCCGCGGAATTCCGCAGTATGTCAGCGCGCCTTTCCGCAGGCTCCATAGCGGAATACGCCGGTCCATAGAATAGTGTCTATGGAGCCGGCAGAAAGGCGCGTGCGGACATACTGCGGAATTCCGCGGACATTATCCACGATAATTCCTCAGCATGAACCCACCCTAAAACAGGAAAAATATTCCTACTAAAAACTAAATGTACAGAATGAGTAGAGATGAGCGAACCGGGATCGGGTTCTAGTCGATCCAAACCCGAATGTTCGGCACTTGATTAGCGGGGGCTGCTGAACTTGGATAAAGCTCTAAGGTTGTCTGGAAAACATGGATACAGCCAATGACTATATCCATGTTTTCCACATAGCCTTAGGCCTTTATCCAACTTCAGCAGCCACCGCTAATCACATGCTGAAAGTTCGGGTCCGGATGGACTCCAGCATGCTCCAGGTTCACTCATCTCTAAGAATGAGCAAAGTTTTCCTGCTCTCATATCACACAAGAAAAGTACTTGTCCTATTTAACTTAATAAGCAGTTACACCACACGCAGCGGCAATAATTATAATCAGACGACTCCTGTAATTTGCCCTTATTCTTAGACATCCCTGGTGGATGGAAATCAGGTATTGATCATTACAATGAGAATAAAGAATTCACCATAATCAATGGAGAGTCCAAAAGGGGAGAATAAAATACGTCCGGAAATATAACAATACACAATGAATAGTCTCTGCCTCAGCAGAGTATGTATGTATTACCTCTTAAAGTGACAGCGGGATGACGTGTGATAGGATAGCCGGATGAAAGCCTCTGCTGTTGAAAAATAATCCCAAAGTTTGGACGACATATACGAGAGTGAAAAACTATTTTCATGGACGATCCCTGAGATATAGCCGTTAGCTGTTGGGAATAATGTGGTAGGTCTGTACGTGAGCACTTCATACCCTGTCTGGTTTACAGTAGTTCTTACAAAGAGGGATATTTTCAACTGGTGCCAGAAAGTGCTAGAGATTTGTATTTTACTTCTATTAAGAAACATCAAGTCTTCCTGTACTTATCAGCTGCTGTATGTTCTGCAGGAAGTGGTGTATTCTTTTCAGTTTGGAGAGCAGGAGAGGTTTTCCATAGGGATTTGCTGCTGCTCCGGACAGTTCCTGACATGGACAGAGGTGGCAGCAGAGAGCACTGTGTCAGACTGGAGAGAATATACCACCTCCTGCAGGACATACAGCAGCTGAAAAGTACTAACACCAGTTAATATGAAATACATTTGTGGTTGGTGAACTACCCCTTCAAAATAAATGTGAAAACTGATGTTGAATCATATGGAGCATATTTTATTTTAGTTTTTATTTCATTTTTTTTCTTCTTTACCTTAGATAAGAGTTTTGGACAATGTTCTTAATATGAATGTAGTAATATAATAACCATAACTTGCTTTTCACCTGACACTATATGCAGGCTCCAGATTACTTATTGGACTCTGCAGTGATATTTAGGCACCAGGATTCCAGGGTCAGAAACTCATACATTTGCTCATGTGAGAATGAAATCAGCCCACCACTGCCTACTGCACATCATCATGTACAGACCCTCAATGACCTAATTTTTCACAGACCTTCCCCCGAAGGGGTTTGCAGCAATGTCCCGGCCTCAAACCTTCACATTTAACATTGTAGCAGATACGCATCCGACATCAAGACTAAAAAAACAAGTAAACTATTAATGTAAATAAAATAGCCTCCTGCCATAGGCACAGGCCTAGATTGTGCAGATTGTTTGTCAGTGACATAGGAGAAGGGTTGGTAAGTAAGTATAGTGATATAGGAGAAGGTTTGGTAGGTAAGGATAGTGATATAGGAAAAGGGTTGGTAGGTAAGGATAGTGATATAGGAAAAGGGTTGGTAAGTAAGTATAGTGATATAGGAGAAGGTTTGGTAGGTAAGGATAGTGATATAGGGGAAGGGTTGGTAGGTAAGGATAGTGATATAGGAGAAGGGTTGGTAGGTAAGGATAGTGACATAGGAGAAGGGTTGGTAGGTAAGGATAGTGACATAGGAAAAGGGTTGGTAGGTAAGTATAGTGACATAGGAGAAGGGTTGGTAGGTAAGGATAGTGACATAGAAGGTTTGGTAGGGAAGGATAGTGACATAGAAGAAGCTTTGGTAGGTAAGGATAGTGATATAGGAGAAGGGTTGGTAGGTAAGTATAGTGACATAGGAGAAGGGTTGGTAGGTAAGGATAGTGACATAGGAGAAGGGTTGGTAGGTAAGGATAGTGATATAGTAGAAGGGTTGGTAGGTAAGGATAGTGACATAGGAGAAGGGTTGGTAGGTAAGGATAGTGATATAGTAGAAGGGTTGGTAGGTAAGGATAGTGACTTAGGAGAAAGATTGGTAGGTAAGGATAGTGACATAGGAGAAGGGTTGGTAGGTAAGGATAGTGACTTAGGAGAAGGATTGGTAGGTAAGGATAGTGACATAGGAGAAGGTTTGGTAGGTAAGGATAGTGATATAGGAGAAGGTTTGGTAGGTAAGGATAGTGACATAGGAGAAGGGTTGGTAGGTAAGGATAGTGACATAGAAGAAGCTTTGGTAGGTAAGGATAGTGACATAGGAGAAGGGTTGGTAGGTAAGGATAGTGATATAGGGGAAAGTTTGGTAGGTAAGGATAGTGACATAGGGGAAGGGTTGGTAGGTAAGGATAGTGACATAGGAGAAGGTTTGGTAGGTAAGGATAATAACATAGGAGAAGGTTTGGTAGGTAAGGATAGTGACATAGGAGAAGGGTTGGTAGGTAAGGATAGTGACATAGGAGAAGGGTTGGTAGGTAAGGATAGTGACATAGGAGAAGGGTTGGTAGGTAAGGATAGTGACATAGGAGAAGGGTTGGTAGGTAAGGATAGTAAGGATAGTGACATAGGGGAAGGGTTGGTAGGTAAGGATAGTGACATAGGAGAAGGTTTGGTAGGTAAGGATAGTGACAGGAGAAGGTTTGGTAGGTAAGTATAGTGACATAGGAGAAGGTTTGGTAGGTAAAGATAGTGACATAGGAGAAGGGTTGGTGGGTAAGGATAGTGACATAGGCGAAGGGTTGGTAGGTAAGTATAGTGACATTGGAGAAGGTTTGGTGGGTAAGGATAGTGATATAGGAGAAGGTTTGGTAGGTAAGTATAGTGACATAGGAGAAGGTTTGGTAGGTAAGGATAGTGACATAGGAGAAGGGTTGGTAGGTAAGGATAGTGACATAGGAGAAGGGTTGGTGGGTAAGGATAATGATATAGGAGAAGGGTTGGTAGGTAAGGTTTGTCTGTTTGCTGATGACACAAAAGTGTGCAATAGGGTTTATATTCCTGGAGGTGTCAGTAATTTGGAAGAGAATTTAGCATTACTAGATATGTCATCCAAACAATGGAAACTGCAGTTCAGTTTTCCGAAATGTAAAATATTGCACTTGGGGAGGAGGAATCCTCTATCTGAGTATCATATCAGCAGCTCTGTGTTAGCAAAGACTTCAAAAGAGAAGGATTTAAGGGTAGTGATTTCTGACAACCTTAAAGCGACTCTGTACCCACAATCTGACCCCCCCAAACCTCTTGTACCTTCGGATAGCTGCTTTTAATCCAAGATCCGTCCTGGGGTCCGGTCGGCAGGTGATGCAGTTATTGTCATAAAAACAATTGATCATAAAAACTTTAAATCCTGCATCGCTGTGTCTAACGGCCGGGGCTTACATTAGGCTGGCACACCCTCTCCGTCCCTCCTCCCCACCCTCCTCCTTATTAGAAATACTCCAGGCAGATTACTTCCTATTCCCCACCTGTGTCAGCCCGGCACATGGGCGGGATCATTAATACACCTGTGCAAAGCTCAAGCAGCAGTAAATGTTCCTGGATCATTCCTAATAATGAGAAGGGTGGAGAGGATGGACAGAGAGGGTGTGCCAGCCTAATGCATATACTAATGTAAGCCCCGGCCGTTAGACACAGCGCTGAAGGATTAAAAGTTGTTTTTATGACAATAACTGCATCACCTGCCGAACGGACCCCAGGACAGATCTTGGAATAAAAGCAGCTATCCGAAGGTACAAATGGTTTGGGGGGGTCAGATTGTGGGTACAGAGTCACTTTAAGTTTGTCAGAAATCACTACCCTTAAGAAGGGAAAGGGAGGACACGATGGAAACCTTTATATATGTTACAGGAGGAAGAAGGGAAAGGGAGGACATGATGGAAACCTTTATATATGTTACAGGAGGAAGAAGGGAAAGGGGGGGGGACATGATGAAAACCTTTATATATGTTACAGGAGGAAGAAGGGAAAGGAGGACATGATGGAAACCTTTATATATGTTACAGGAGGAAGAAGGGACAGGAGGACATGATGGAAACCTTTATATATGTTACAGGAGGAAGAAGGGAAAGGGAGGACATGATGGAAACCTTTATATATGTTACAGGAGGAAGAAGGGAAAGGGAGGACATGATGGAAACCTTTATATATGTAACAGGAGGAAGAAGGGAAAGGGAGGACATGATGGAAACCTTTATATATGTTACAGGAGGAAGAAGGGACAGGAGGACATGATGGAAACCTTTATATATGTTACAGGAGGAAGAAGGGACAGGAGGACATGATGGAAACCTTTATATATGTTACAGGAGGAAGAAGGGAAAGGAGGATATGATGGAAACCTTTATATATGTTACAGGAGGAAGAAGGGAAAGGGGGGGGGACATGATGAAAACCTTTATATATGTTACAGGAGGAAGAAGGGAAAGGAGGACATGATGGAAACCTTTATATATGTTACAGGAGGAAGAAGGGAAAGGAGGGACATGATGGAAATCTTTATATATGTTACAGGAGGAAGAAGGGAAAGGGAGGACATGATGGAAACCTTTATATATGTTACAGGAGGAAGAAGGGAAAGGGGGGACATGATGGAAACCTTTATATATGTTATAGGAGGAAGGAGGGAAAGGGGGGACATGATGTAAACCTTTATATATGTAACAGGAGGAAGAAGGGAAAGGGAGGACATGATGGAAACCTTTATATATGTAACAGGAGGAAGAAGGGAAAGGGAGGACATGATGGAAACCTTTATATATGTTACAGGAGGAAGAAGGGAAAGGGAGGACATGATGGAAACCTTTATATATGTAACAGGAGGAAGAAGGGAAAGGGAGGACACGATGGAAACCTTTATATATGTTACAGGAGGAAGAAGGGAAAGGGAGGACATGATGGAAACCTTTATATATGTTACAGGAGGAAGAAGGGAAAGGGAGGACGCGATGGAAACCTTTATATATGTAACAGGAGGAAGAAGGGAAAGGGAGGACATGATGGAAACCTTTATATATGTTACAGGAGGAAGAAGGGAAAGGGGGGACATGATGGAAACTTTACATATGTTACAGGAGGAAGAAGGGAAAGGGAGGACATGATGGAAACCTTTATATATTTTACAGGAGGAAGAAGGGAAAGGGGGGGACATGATGGAAACCTTTATATATGTTACAGGAGGAAGAAGGGTCAGGAGGGAAGTGTTATTAGAAAAAACTGAAACTGAAGAGGACACAGTGAAAGAGTAGTAGAAGCTTGGAACAAACTACCAGCAGATGTGGTTGGTAAACCTACAATAACATAACCTGCCTGGTATATACACATATCTATCCTAAGATAATAGGAAGGGAAATACTAACAGGACAGACTAGATGGACCGGGGGGGGGGGGGGGGGGCTTCATCTGCTGACAATCTTCTATCTTTCTATGCTAGTGATACACCGTTCTTTTACCGTCGCAGACGTTAAACATAAATAAATAATTAATGGTAAATCATCTTGGCATTTATTACCGCTCGCTATCAATACCTTGTCTGACCCAGTCACAATAATCTTGGCTTCCATTGCCTCTTACTATGCCAGCATTAAAGTCTTATTGGTGTTAATTACCATTCGCTCTTTATGCTAAGTGATCCTAACAAACAAGGATCCTTATTACTACCCCATGAATCTCCCCATGAACCGGCCAGTCATGTAGACCTAATAGTAGAGAGTCAAGTGTGTTACTGCTGAGAGCCAAGGGTTAACTCATGCAGAAATGGATCTTTATGGCAGGGTTAAGTATTCCGGCTCGCTGTAGTGTTTATAGGCTGAATAATGGGAGAAGACAGGAGTCTCTGACTATTATTACCTCTTTGTTGTTACATTTCTATAGGGCCAAGTGCTGACCATCTGATTTTGTGCCAATAGGAAGCTTCCATGTGTTCTAATTTCTTAGTTTTTGTTGAGTGAACGGGCTCATCAGTCCCGGCACTGACTATAAGGATGCACTGACTGCTGTACATGTCTATTGTTTGTACTGAACAAGCAAGAAATGCAAGCGACCCCCCACTGCCTGAAGGAAAACCAGAGGAGCCGGATACATTGACGACGTCCTCATTCTACACCAGGCAGGGGAGCAGTCCTCTTCATATACATACACATCTATAATGCAATCTTTGGTTCCATATACTTGATGCTAATAGTAGGGTTGGATGATAGAGATATAGAGGGTTCTGGGACTGGATTCACATTTGCATATGGATTCTTCACAGGAAGAGAAGCTACACTGTTCATCTGATAAATGAATCCCCAATGGAGTCACATCAATGCAAGCGATGTATCCATTACCCAGATCCTTTACATCATGGCAGAGTATGAACGCGGCCTCAAACGCAACAACGTCCCTATTAGTCCGCAGGGATATTAGAACATATTATGGAGCATTGGGTTCTGTGGCTCCTGCTCTCACTTGGTATGCTCCACGTCTTCTGCCCCCATTTCCATAGTGTCCCGTTTTGTTTGCTCTGATATATGGGGACGTTACGTTAATCAATAGTCATTTATACTAAATCTACAATTTTACAATGCGGCTCAATACTGGATGAGCCGAGATTTGTCCTTATGCCAAACGGATCTAAATTGAAGATGTAGGTGATGCGCACGTTATCGACCATCGCGATATTTCTGGTAATACGTTATGTAAAGGAAAATCTATAGGCAGAGTAAGCAAACACCTTCCTGGCGACCCGTTATATTAACTGCATATATTGTATTAACGGAATTGTTTTCTACAAATAAAAAAAAAAAGTCAGTGCAGACGAGCACTGATCTCTGTGCAGACGAGCGCTGATCTCTGTGCAGACGAGCGCTGATCTCTGTGCAGACGAGCGCTGATCTCTGTGCAGACGAGCGCTGATCTCTGTGCAGACGAGCGCTGATCTCTGTGCAGACGAGCGCTGATCTCACTGATCGGGACGTGTAAAAAGACCCTTAAACTATACTTTAAGAGTATTAGCGTCCATTTGCCCTTGCTAATATCTAAGCCAGCTTGGACCTTGTGTAGATTTTAGCTACAAATAGTAACATAGTTAATAAGGTTGAAAGAAGACAAGAGTCCACCACGTTTAACCTAAGGAAACCCTTCTGTGTTGATCCAGAAACGTTGTAACTGTTGTGCATCTGCAGGCCGTACCCCCTGTGCACAGCTGTGCCCCCTTACTGCCCCTTATGGTGTGAGTGGCACAGAACTTATGGCAGTGGCATCTGGCATGCGTAATAATACCCCCCCCCCCTTCCTTTCCTTACTGTCTTATTGTTCAACACTGATATTACATTGGCCCCATCAATAATATAATCTAGCAGATCGGCGCTCATTACCTGAGCCTATTACACGGCTTGATTATCTTTTAACAAGGGCTGCATGGACATCGTTAGCGATGTCCATGCAGGCCTTTGCCCTATACTGTTCATACATTACGTCTCCATGCTCCCGGGCTCCTCCTGCCTTCTGTTCCCTTTCAGCAGCTTCTCTGAGCTGACAGGCCGCTCAGCCAATCACTGGCCGTGACCGCAGTATTTTTTAATCGTTAGCCGTTAGCCGTGCGTTGCTATTACACGTAGCGCGGTCGGTGTCTGATGATTTTAGGTCTGAACCTAAAGAAACAATCAGTCGATTGCTTCATCGGCTGATCGTCGTTTCTATTACACAGAGCAATAATCGGCATAATTTGGTCAATTATCGCATTATATACCAACATTATAACAAAGTCTGATATAACGGAAAAAAAAAAAAAACACGAAACTTTTTAATGTTGCTTTGCAGCTGAAGCTGATTTCCTCCCAGCATCATAGTAGTAGTGTCTGTTTCAGCCATGACATGGATTCTGGACCCTGAAGGATCCCATTAACGTTCCTCAGGTCTGTGGGGGTTCTGGTGGATTTGGCAGCGTTATTAGTTCTGCAGACTGCGCTATTCTTCTTGGAAAAATATCAGAATGGCTGATGCAGATGAGAATGTTGGCGGAGCCGTCCATGGATATTTAGTAGTGTATGTTTATTCCGCTGGATGTGTTCTATAACATTTAGCCTTGCAATGATGTCATGTAGCTTTTAAAGGGGTTCTCCGGCGAATATATTTCTCTTTCAAATCAACTGGGTTCAGAAAGTTATATAGATTTGTAATTTACTCCTATTTAAAAATCTCTATTCTTCCAGTACTAACAGCTGCTGCATGTCCTGCAGGAAGTGGTGCATTCTTTCCAGTCTGACACAGTGCTCTCTGCTGCCACCTCTGTCCATGTCAGGAACTGCCCAGAGCAGGAGAGGTTTTCTATGGGGATTTGCAACTCCTATGGACAGTTCCTGACATGGACAGAGGTGGCAGCAGAGAGCACTGTGTCAGACTGGAGAGAAAATACCACTTCCTGCAGGACATACAGCAGCTGTAAGTACTGGAAGACTTGAGATATTTAAATAGGAGTATTTAAAATTACAAATCTATAAAACTTTCTGAACCCAGTTGATTTAAAAGAAAAAAAATTGTAGTAGTATTTGTAGTGTTTGTGATTGGATCGCCATGTCGTAGATTCCCTGACATCAGATTTGAGTTTCACAGGGATTTGCAGGGGCGACAGTTACAGGATTTTGTATTGAAATCCTTTCAAATAAAGTTAAATAAATTATTCAGTTCATTATAATTATACTGTCCCGGTAAATAATTTAGCCTTGTGTCCGTCAGATATTCCGAGTCTGGCCGCGCCTCTAAGGCTGATGGAACAGCCGGGATTTATTTCGATGACGTTTCATCGTCTTATCTTTTTTCATGCTTCTGCTGTTTAATTAAACTGGAGAGAATCATTTAGTCAGGTTGATGCTATCTGGATTGTGTTTGGTCTGATTAGAATGGTGCGATTCTGAGAAAGCTGGAACGCAGCCCTGGATATTTGTTTTGTGTACAGGGCCGGGATGATAAAACAGATGGGTGCACAGAATGTTTCCACACTTGAATTTATATCAATGTGACATGCACCATGCATTAATAATCAGGATCATATACTTCAATTAGCTTTGTCTCTGCTGTGACTGGATTGTTAAGACATTCGCACAAATAACACGGAGCCTTTCGTCCTATCGTGACTGCGCGGGATGGAAACATTTGGAAGAATCTTTTTGGGGAAATATCTTTTGAAATGTAACAGACAGAAAGGAATGCTTTACATATGGCCACGAAGAGGACACTTCTGTAGATGCTTTTCGCTACGGCAAAAAAATAACAAAATATATATTTTTTTTTTTGAAACATTCAAAAATGTAAGATTTCAAATGGATTCAATAAGTCCGGGCAAATAAAAAATAATTGGAGGGGGCAGGGCTTGGGGGGAACATAGGTAAGAACCTATACTTACCAGTCCTGGTGCCTTTTGCAGCACTACGCCCGTTCCTGGACCCCTGCCAGGATTCTCTATATCTCCCCCTTCCCCCGCTACGTCACTGACTGGCTGAGCGGGCTTTGTCCCACCCTGATGTTCTAAAGTAATTGAGTGATGACATCCAGTGGGGTCTAGGAGCATCATGATGTGGTGCTGCAAGGGCATGGGGACAGGTAAGTATAGGTTCTTTACTATGTTCTCCCCACCCCTGCCTGCAGTGTAAGTATTAAACGGGAAATATCAGCAGATTAGGCGACTCTAACCTGCTGATATGTTCCTATTGCACAGGAGACGTAGAGGAGGAGGATATGTGTCTTACCATCCTCCTCAGTGCCGTTCTGTTGCAGTTAGCGGTGTGCTCCACAGTCCGGTCAGATCATTAGCACCGATCATTAGCTGCAGGCTGTGGGGGCGGGCAGTGCTCCTAACAGCCTTACCGGACCCTGAAGCTAACTGCAGCTGAACGGCACCAAGGAGGAGGGTAAGAGACATACTATAAGAGACATACTATAAGAGACATAGTATAAGAGACATATTATAAGGCACATACTATAAGAGACACACTATAAGAGACATACTATAAGAGACACACTATAAGAGACACACTATAAGAGACATACTATAAGAGACACACTATAAGATACACACTATAAGAGACATACTATAAGAGACATATTATAAGAGACATACTATAAGAGACACACTATAAGAGACACACTATAAGAGACATACTATAAGAGACACACTATAAGAGACACACTATAAGAGACACACTATAAGAGACACACTATAAGAGACACACTATAAGAGACACACTATAAGAGACACAGTATAAGAGACACACTATAAGAGACACAGTATAAGAGATATAGTATAAGAGACATAGTATAAGAGACATAGTATAAGAGACATACTATAAGAGACATAGTATAAGAGACATAGTATAAGAGACATAGTATAAGAGACATAGTATAAGAGACATAGTATAAGAGACATAGTATAAGAGACATATTATAAGAGACATACTATAAGAGACATACTATAAGAGACACACTCCCCTGCGAGTATGTAAACCCCATCCCCCCTATACCACTGCTGACCAGTGAGTACTTGACCTGTCCACGCTCTGTCCTGCTTCTGTAGCTCATACGTGTGTTTTTACTTTTTTTTTAGGACTGCTGTATGTCCTGCAGGAAGTGGCTTATTATTTCCAGTCTGGAGAGCAGGAGACGTTTCCTATGGGGATTTGCTGCTGCTCTGGACAGTTCCTGACATGGACAGAGGTGGCAGCAGAGAGCACTGTGTCAGACTGGAGAGAATACACCACTTCCTGCAGGACATACAGCAGCTGATAAGTACTGGAAGGCTGGAGATTGTTCAATAGAAGTAAATTACAAATCTCTGGCACCAGTTGATTTAAAAGAATATTTTTTGTGTGAACAACCCCTTTAAGATTCAGTTCCAGTCTGTCCATACATAGGCTTCAGCAGGTTACACAGCTCAGCCCCAGTGAATTGAAGGAGCGAGTAGACTTGGCCATAGAGGCCGTCAATGAAGCTGCTATGGAGCATGTCAGAGGACGGGCCCAGAACTTTCTTTGACTTTTCGTCTCTATAATTCCTGCAATATAATGAAATCAAATATCAAAGACCCAAACGTGGCGAGTTACACCTGGTCACATAGTAATTGTACCGGAGACGGGGTTATTCCGCTTATTTTCGGAGTATTCCGGTGTATACAAGGGACGTGCAACCTCTTCTGTTAAGTGATACTTTATAATTAATGGACTTCTGTGAACGCATGTTTGTAGCAGCCGAGAATTGCCGCAACAGCAGTTTTTCCAACATCAATTCCTTAGAGGGATTCACGGAAAACTCGGAAAGCTGCTAAATTGTGTCAGCTGTATATAGATAGATAGATATTTTTTATTTTTCCAGAAACATTAAGTAGTCAGGATCATTTTAACCCTTTTCCTTCTGGATTCACAGTTAGGCTATGTTCACATGCTGTATGAAGAACGTCCGTTATTTAGCACTCATAGCAACGGCCATTGTTTTAAATGCAGATTGCATTGAAGTCTATGGACAACGTCTGGAAATAATTGACTTGATCATTATTTCGATACGATGGCCTAGCCTAGGGCTATGTTCACACAGTGGGGGAGATTTATCAAACTGGTGTAAAGTAGAATTGTCTTAGTTGCCCCTAGCAACCAATCAGATTCCACTTTTCATTCCTCACAGATTCTTTGAAAAATGTAAGGTGGAATCTGATTGGTTGCTAGGGGCGACTAAGACAATTCTACTTTACACCAGGTTTGATCTCCCCCAGTGTGTTTTTTAAGACAAGAACGGACATTGTTGGCCATTAAAAAAATTGCCATTTTTGCCTTAAAATAAGGCACTGCTTTGCTCTCTGTGGGAACAACGGCCATTGTTCACACATTGTATTGAACAACGACCCTTGTTCCCCTACGGCCGCAGAAATAATTGACTTGTCAATTATTTGCGTCCGCTAATGCAGGAACAATGGTTATAGAGTTGGGCCTATTGGTTTGAACAACCCTGATAGGTGTGTGTGTGTGAGTGTGTGTGTGTGTGTGCGCTCCGGGTGGTTTTGTGGTTATCCCCATTTAGTCTACAGATATTGCACCAGAGGGCGGCCTTCGCTTTCCTTCCAGTTCCTTCAGATAGTATAAGAGGCCCCAAAATTTAATGGTACTGGATAGCAACAGGGGAACTGAACTTGGATTTTGTAACTTCTAGCCATTTTATTTTTGTCCATTGTTATAGGGGCAGCTATTGTGCCTGAACAACATTTAGTGACATGCTTTACAGCAATACTCATAGACATAGACGCGATGAATATCTCCGGACCCTATTCTTGTGCAGGTTTCTGAGCATGTTCTGTGACCTGTACAAAGGTCATTCTACAGGGGTGGTGGGTGGGGCTAAGCTGCTTCTGTGATCTATATCTATGGGTCCTATTCCATAGGCCGATGGGGGCCCGATCAATAATGTAAACGAGCGTCGATGTGTGCTTGTTTACTGGACCTATTTCACCGCCTGATAATCGTTTAGTGAGGGCTTCAGGGACATCATTACCAATGTCCTTGCAGTCCTTGTTTAAACAGCATACATTACCTAGCCATGCTGCAGGGCTTCTCCTGCGCTCCTTCTCCCCTGGTCCCGCGCGCGCAGCAGCAGCTTCGGAGCGGCCTATTTGAGCTGACAGACCGCTCAGCCAATCACTGGCCAGGACTGCTGCGGACAGTAATTGGCTGAGCGGTCTGTCAGCTCAGACAGGCCGCTCCGAAGCTGGTGCAGCGCGCGCGAGACCAGGAGAGAAGGAGCGGAGGAGAAGACCTGCACCATGGCTAGGTAATGTATGCTGGTTGTGAAATCGTTGGTCGCTATTCCACGTAGCGATGCGCGGTCGGTGCCTGATGATGGTTTGCACCTAAATAAACGATCAGCCGCTGACACGATCATCGGCTGATCATTGTCTCCATTCCACCGAGCGATAATCGGCCGAATCGGGAAGATTATCGGTTCCTGAACTAGGCCCCTATTGGTGTCACCTTTCCCTTTCTGTACATCTCACTTTTCCACATTCTCCTCCTTATCATATATATCTGAAGAATACGACGGTCATCCTACACAATAAAACACGGCACAGAAAATACAGATAAGGCGTCATTATAATGTAGTGTCCCTTGAAGCACTGATCTATAGATAAAGAATAATATATGAGAAATCGGATAAACCCCTTAGAGGCAGGGTCGGAGGTTTGTACGGTGTAAATCGTTCAGTGTTATTACTGCAGGACGGGTTACTATTATAACGTTATTATATTATACGCCGCTGATGCCGTCCCACACCTCACTTATTACCGTCTTACATTGCCGCATCCGAGCTGCCGGTGTTAGCCGATCCTCCATATAGTATAATATGGCCTTTGCTCTTGCTCTTCGGCGCTCCGTCCGGCGATCTCCTAATAAAACCGGGGCGGTGATTGTATTATAATGGTCACCCCTGGGAGTCTGACTCCGCAGCAGCAGATAAATAATCTAAACATAAAATCATTATTATTTAGTAGATGATTAATCAGAGCCGGGACGGCATAACCCCCCCCCCCCCCCCAATGCCCCAAAGGATAAACGGGTCCGTCGTTGCGGCTTCTTATCCCGATCACTCTCATTTCCCATTCTGACAATACACAATCACTTTGTGCTCCATGTGCTTCTCATGTATTGATCATGGATGAAGAACCTTGTGTAGGTGACAAAGCTTTTAGCACTTGAGATGACCTGGTGGGATTTCTTTCACACTGGACCTCTCCAATTGGCTTTTCATCTCCTCACCACATACAACATTGATGGCTTTTTGTAGTTTTAGGTTGTAAATCGTTACTGTAAGGACAATATGGTTAAAGGGAAGGTGCCACCTAAATGTTCTCTTACTGATCAAAGTCAGATACTAAAACTTGTTCTTTTATTCTAATCTTTTTTTATTCTCTGACTGTAATTCTTTTTATTTCACTTTCTGTATATTGTTTTGGGGGCGACCAGCTTGCCTGGGCTGTTCTTAACAGCATTTAGTGACATGCTTTACAGCAGGGATGGGGAACCTTCGGCCTTTCAGCTGTTGCAAACTACAATTCCCATCATGCCTGGAAAGCTTTGGCTGTTCAGGCATGATGGGAATTGTAGTTTTGCAACAGCTGGAGGGCTGAAGGTTCCCCATCCCTGCTTTACAGCAAGACTCATGGACATAGATGACAATAGACAGAGTCTGTCCCCTTAGATCAGTGCTTCTCAATTCCAGTCCCCAGGCCTCACCAACAGGCCATGTTTTGAGGATTTCCTTAGTATTTCACAGGGGATATAATTATACTCAGGTATAATCACAGCTGTTCTTTGTATAGGAAATCCTCAAAACATGACCTGTTGGTGAGGCCTGAGGACTGGAATTGAGAAGCACTGCCTTAGATGAATGTGAGACATTACTGAGCGCGCTGTGACCTGTGAAGAGGTCGTTCCACAGGGAGCTGCTATTGTCTCCTCTTTCTACTGGTGTCACATGATGCTGCAATGCTGTACAGGTCACTTTACAGCAGCCTCCTCTTATCACCACAGACACAACAGGAAGTCTCAGCTTAGTTTAAGCCCCAGTGGTAAAAATGAAAACTGCAAGATCTCAGGATTATTTTATAATATATATATATATATATATATATATATATATATATATATATATATATATATATATATATGATAGAAAAATTAGAAAAAATGTCACCAAAAAACCTTTAAAAATATATTTAACATAAAACTATTATTTAAACAGAGAAGGGGACGTTATTGCCCCCATATAACTGGGATGTGACTCCTAATAAAATATTTTTAGATCTTCTGTTTTACTATTTATTGGGCATTTAGTGTGTGAAAAAATAGTGAAAGCTTTATACTTTTTATCACTTAACCCCTAATACATATTTGTGTTTGCCATTGTTTTCATAAGGGGTACTCCAGCGATTTTATTTTTTCTTTCAGAAAGTTATATTGATTTGTAAATTACTTCTATTTAAAAATCTCTAGTCTTCCAGTACTTATCAGCTGCTGTATTTCCTGCAGGAAGTGGTGTATTCTCTCCAGTATGACACAGTGCTCTCTGCTGCCACCTCTGTCCATGCCAGGAACTGTCCAGAGCAGCAGCAAATCCCCATAGAAAACCTCTCCTGCTCTGGACAGTTCCTGACATGGACAGAGGTGGCAGCAGAGAGCACTGTGTCAGACTGGATAAGTATGGAAAAAACTTGAAATTTTTAAATAGAAGTAAATTACAACTTTATATAACTTTATGAAATCAGTTGATTTGAAAGGAAAAGATTTTCGCTTTAATATATTGCATGGTGTACTTAGAGGAAGAGTGCCAGGGGGAAGAGGAGGGTTGATGTTTATTCCATTAGTTTGTTAGGCCTTTTATTATTAAAGGTCTAAAATTCTAAAATTGCCCGACTTACTGAGCGAATCCACTGTGAACATAGGGATGACAAGGGATGAATTGTGTATGTATATATATATATATATATATATATATATATATATATATATATATATATATAAAATCTCCCACCTGTATCAGGTGTCACCCAGTCTGCAGCTGCATGATATCCTGTGCAGATGATATTCCGGAGAAAAGTATTTTTATCACTATGAGGAATGGAGCCCCTTCACAGCCACCATAAAACCCTGACAGATGGTTGGTGATGGGTTATTCCCATCTGTGCCGGGAGCCGCAGCAAAACCTTATTGACATGAATGGGGATGTAGTGCAGCTCTGTACACACTGGGTGGTCAGGAGCTCAGTGTGGAAAACATTCTGCAGATGATTGGGGGTCCCAGAGGTCAGACCCACCTGAGGGACATAGGAGTACCTCTTTATCTATGGCTCCATGCTTACTCTGTTCCTTCCATTGGTTCCTAGAAATGGTGTGAACATAATTATGTGTTTTATCAATTGTTAATTACAACAATCAGAGAAATTATTAAATGGAAACAGAGAATTGTCGTCAGGTAGAGCCCCCCGGCCGATCTAGTCCACCCTATTAGTTTTCCCATCCTTATTATTTTAGGATAGATATATGTATATACCAGGCAGGTTACATTCTGTTGTTGTAGATTTACCAACCACATCTGCTGGAAGTTTGTTCCAAGCATCTACTACTCAGGGGCGGATTAACTTTACCATAGGCCCCGGGCTGTTCACCAAGCCTGGGCCCCCCCACCCCACTGTAACTATGGAAGCACTAGCCTGGCGTTCATAGTACAGGACAGATAATGTCATGATGTCCTGATTTGTGCAAAATTGCCATAAAAAACAGTGTTTTTTTGAAAATCATGGCGGAACTGTAGCCAGGAGACAGTACACCACTTAAAGTATAAGTTTTTTTGGGTGGCCATGGGCCCCCCAGGAGCTCAGGGCGCCGGGCTGCCGCCCAAAACGCCCCTATTATAATGCACTACTGCTACTACTCTTTCAGTAACGTAATATTTTCTCTCGTTGCTTCTGAATAACCTCTCGCTGTCTCCTCTTGTTCTTACAGTAACAGGAAAGTAGTTAGAGATCATCTATCAATTGTGATTGCTCAAAATGACAAATCATCTTTTAAACCAATGTCATAAGTAGGGATGAGGGAATTTACAGTACTGGCAAAGTGCTTCGCTTGGCTCGGCCTTTGGCTCATCACCTGGATGTATTTAAACTCTGTGCCACTCCTCTCTGAGTGCCTGGAAAAGCTGGATCCAGTCCTGGTAAACTTCTCCCACTTTTCCAGGACTGGATCCGACTTTTCCAGGCACCTGGGGAGGAGCGACACGGAGTCTAAATACAGCTAAATGATGCGCCAAAGGCCGAGCCTAGTGAATCACTCAGTGCTAGCTTTTTATCTTTATATATGGAAGCTTGCTTGAGGTGTGAGACCATTACCATGCTCACTGTTATGTATCAATCCTCATCAGAACTCCTCATAGCACACAATAAAGCAAGCAGCCGGAGCCGCTCGCTTCATAGTGTGCACTGACAGGGTTTTCAGTGACATGTCAGTTCTTTGCGGCGCCGCGAGGGATCCCGGCTGGAGTATATACCAGCAATTTTCTGTACCAGACTTAAATAGAAGTAAATTAAAAATCTATATTACTTTCTGACATCAGTTCATTTTAAACAAAAAAAGTGTTCTCCTTTAAACCTTTCATCCCTGAAGCCATTTATGACTTTGAATTGAACAGAATGGGATGGCTCCCAGGAAGACCGTCTCTGGCTTCTCTAGGCCCTTAGTTTCTCCACAGCAATAACTGGAGTTGGAAACAATCTCAACCTTACAATCCCCAAGACTGATTTAAAAAGTAATGAGCTCTTATAATTGTGACTTATTTGTTCTAATATTACAGCCAGACGTAATAATGAGCCATGTCTCCTGCTTAACACTTAACAATACAAGCGTTTATAAGATATCTTGCAAACAGCTGCATCATGCCCGAGCTCTGAGCGGTCTATGGGATACGGGATGTATACAGATAGCTGGGAGCCAGATCCAGGTGTTTGCGGGCCCTCGGGTGACAGCGCCTCAGTGGGCCCCTCATTCATCCACACACTATGCACACTTACTTGAGACACCACAAACACACCTTAGTGACACAGAAACTGACTGACTAATACTGACAGACTCTGACTGACTGACACACACTGACTGAGTCTGAAACTGACAGCACTTATAGCTCATTCCTCTCCCTCTTCCTCTCTGTGGGGCTGTTCTCCACACTGTCTGGGGCCCCTCTCCCTCTCTGGGGCCCTTCTCCCTCTCTGGGGCCCTTCGACCTCTCTGGGCCCCTCTCCCTCCCTGGGCCCTGGCGCTGTCCTGGCTAAACCCTTTGCTGACCGGCCCGCAGTAAAGCCATATTCAAAGAAATACTACAAGTACAGACTAGATGGACCAGGGGGTCTTTTCAGCCGGCATTCTTCTATGTTTTCAGTACAAGTACTTGTATATGATTGATTCATAGGATAACTGCTTTTGCCCAAACATTGTGTGTTATTACCTGTCAAAGGGAGGCCATCGTCTCCAATAGCATGACCCACCTGGCATCATTCATGGGTTGCAATAACTACTCATATAGAATTTCCTGGCCTCAAAAGTTTCTGTCAAACTAGCTCTGACATCAATGAGACCCGGTGAAGCCAATGGTCATTGAAGTGTTTTTGTTCTGGAATCATTCTGTATATGGAGGAGTAGGAACCCCAATCCAAAAGTGATGGCTAGGTCCCTACGAGTGTTGAGTGAACTTGTCGAACTGTTCTCGTTCAGCAACGTTCTCCGCACCCGATTACTTGGCGTTTGACTCCCCGCAGCTGCAGAAGTTGGATGCCAGGAAAACATGGATATAGTCTATGACCTTTGGCTGTATCCAACTACTGCAGCTGCGGGGAGTCAAATGCCAAGTAATCGGGTTTGGAGAACGTTGCCTAACCCAAACAATTGGACAGGTCTGCTCAACGCTAGTCATTAAGATTTCCAGAATAATGGCCCAGTCGTACACATAGTTTGATCACTCACATCTGTAGACTTGCAGTGAGTGTGTTTTACAGCCAACTGGTGTGCTCCTCAGTCCAGGCCCAGATCTCTGTCTGGTCTCATTGTCATTGTCACACGGCCATGAACACTCCCCAGCTCCACCTAGAGGCATTGAGCCATTCCGTCTGGTCAGGTGCTAGGGACCAAATGACTGCCCGTCCTGACTGCTTCTCCTTGTACTGCTGGATGGCCGCTCATAGCAATAGTTTCCAGTTTTATCAACCAATGTAAGAATGGTGACAAAATGTACACAATGGTTTCCGAGCTACCACCCCACACACCAGGGGGCGCCAACCTAACATTATAACTCAGTATGGGGTGGATATGACAGATCAACTCTATATACATGTTTAAAGAATAACCACCACAAATCTCTTCGGCTTCATGTATAAAAATCTCACAATTTTATTTTAATGCTTTTAAAAATCCCACGCGTTTCCAACCGGACGCTCCTTCATCATGGCTTGTTCCAATCTTGTCCTTCAATATAATATGATGCACATATGTCCCAGCTTGTTCCGTTACATAAGACTGTTATCCCTGATATGGCGTGAGTAACACATGGTGCGTGGATATTCTGGATATACACTAAAAGGCTACAAATGTTATCTGAATTATAGAGACACTGTTAGTAGGTTTATGGGTGGCATAAACGAGTGACAGAAACTAAACAGAATGATGTGTCACTTACATTGTTCTGTGCAGCTGATCCAGAGATCTCCTCCTGAATAACATGTAGTCCTTTCCATTATGTGTGTGTGCTCAGTAGTCCTTGATATTTATGGGCACTAGCTCCCTCTGCCCATCGGCTCGCTGTTGGCAGTTGTCTATCTATACAGTGTGTACATATACTGTATATAGGCAGAGAGCTGGAGGGTGAAGGGAATGGCACAGCATGAAGCTCATTCTCCTGCATATTAGGAGAACGGTTGTACAGAATAATGTAAGTAAAACACTGATCTGTTCTGCATTTCTGTCACTAGTTTATGCCGCCCTCATTTAAGGCGGAATATACCTAGTGACAGATTCCCTTTAAGAAATCGTCCCACAGCTTTGTAGACTTTATAGACTAGTGAATATATAAATGGTCGAGCAACTTTGCAGGTCTTTTCTGCAAGCGAAAGATAAAAACTCAGCTTAAAGGGTTTTTAGAAGCAAAATCTCTTTAGTCCATTTAGGTTTTTCGCCTATCATTGGATTTGTAAATTATTAATTCTTTGGCTGCTCCGAGGGTCACGTCTTCCTACCATTTCATTAAAAGACAATTTAGAACATTGTAAAAACAACAATTCAGGTACCAAATGTTCTTTAAGGAACTCTTAGTGTTAGTGCAATTTCATAAAACCTTTTCACATGTCACCTGTGGCCTAGCTATAGTAGTCACAAAGGTCGCAGCTGTGACCGGGCCCATATATCATGGAGGCCTCTCACCACGTTAAGGTTGAATGCTTATGTCTGACCTGCTAAAACTCAGCTCCAATACTAAGCAGTATATGGAGGTCTGTGCAGCCGCACTGACAGGAGCAGAGGTGGGACACAGGTCAGAGGAGTAAAGTGGCAGCACTGACAGATGCAGTGGAGAACTGGGAGAGCATTAACCCTCTGGCGCGTGCATAGTGGCTCAATAAACTGCGGCCATACAAAGTCCCTAAGGCTGCATTCACACAGCCTGTAGAATTGTCCATGGTTGCGGATCCGTGACCATGGACAATTTTAAGGACCGTTCAAATTAATGCAGTCATTCACACGATCTGTGCCACCATCCGCACCGTGAAAAAATAGGACATGACCTAGTGCGGATCGCGGCACAGATACCCCCGCCGCCCTCCAACAGAAATGACAGGAGTGCAGAAGACAACTACTCGCCTACTCCCCCTGTGCTGGTGAACGTGTGAGCCTAGTGAGCATGGTACCTTTTAAAAATGTGTCCGTGGAGTGGATTATGTACATGGTCTCCTACTGTAATGAAGCATCAAACAGGAGTTGTCGCTCTGCATTTGTGCCGCACTCTGGCACACCTCACCCCTCCTTTTTCCTCTTCTTCATGAATAATCAATGCTGTCCGGCCTCCTGCTCGCTCAGCTGTCAGCCAGTGTATCTTAGTGTTTGTTTCAGACATGAACTTCCTAGAGAGGACTGATCTGCAATCAGATATAGTTGAATTTCCAAAACTAACTGTGTTGGAGCTGTGGTCTAGAGGTAAATTACCCATCTAAAAACCATTACGTTTTTTTTTTTCTCCTTGGTTGGATTCCCCTGACGGAAATGAAATACAGCAGTTATTTATTTTCTTTTTCTCATTATATAATTTTGAAAAGTGCATAGGATTCACAATCCGATTCAATTTAATTTTAAAATTCATTTTTTTTTTTAAATATATAAGTTAGTAATAAGTAACTATATTTCATTTCCATCAGGGAAATTGAACCCAGGAATAAAACTGTTAGTGGTCCAACACAGTGCAGTTTTAACTATATGTGATTGCAGATCAGTCCTCTACAGGCAGTTTATGTTCTGAAACAAACACTCAGAGTCACTGGCTCACAGCATGCACGTGCAAAGAGGAGGAGGCCGGGCAGCAGAGATAATTCCTGAGAAAGAAGGAGGAGGAAGGAGGGGTGAGATGTGCACCAACGCTGAGCCTCAACTCCACATTGACTCTTCATTGAGCTGTGCAGAATCCAGCACACTGTCAGCACCTTAGGTAGGGCCTGGGGGCTGACAGATTCCCTTTAAGAACAGAATGCAGATAAATTATGCTCTTTATAAAGAAGTAAGTGGCAACAGGCTAGGTAATCTTGGGGAAAGAATTACCTTTTCACCAGTTGCAACAATAGGGTGCGGTTCTATCCTAGCAATGGCAAAGGAAAAAAACATCCATTTTGAATCTGATACAAAAAGATACAAGGGATACAACAGATTCAACAAAGGCACCCCCTCTCCCCCACCTTTTGTACACTGCTGCCCTTCAAAATCCAATTCCCTGATTGGGTGGCATTGAGAATAAGCTTTATGAATCCTTTAGGTCAGTAAATAATATATTGCTTTTATGTATTATATGTGTTGTTACCATTCAAGAGCATTTCTATGTGATTTCACAAAAGATTGATCTAAAAAAGAAAGCGATGCCCAACATATTGCATCTGGGTAATGTGAAGTGATGGGCATTACAGCAAGGCAGCAGGAGATCTCCGTGAACCTTATATTGTAGGAGAAAAAAGTATCCCGGGGATCCTAATTGACAATAAATTGAAAATGTAATTGCCAGTCCGGCCGCAGCACTTGGAACGCTGTCAGGCTGCAAGACAAGAATTGCCAAGAGGCTGAACAATAGCAATATTCCCCTTCTATCATCAGCCAGTGACTGGGGATGTCTGGAGACTTAGTGCAGTGTCAGGGGCTGGATTACGGGAAGGAATATTGATTCAAAAAGAGAGATGGGAGCTTTGGAAACCTAGAAAACTCTTCAATAGATTAACCCATTAGAAACCTCAGAGGAGAGGCCGAGCATTCGTGATCGTACGAACATAATAGTCATGTCTGCGGCAGCGTCCCGTGCTCTGGGCCCACTTCCCTGACTCCTCTCTCCAGGCGGAGCCCACATGCCAGGGCCCAGCACTGCCTCCTCTTCGGCCTCGCGGAGCACTTTACCCGTCTGCGGTCCTGCTTCCTCCGGCTCTGCTCAGGCTCTCTGAGGGTTAAAGGGGCAGTGTGGCCTTAATTGGTTAATTGTACTAAAGCACTTATCTATAAATTCTTGACCCTGTCCTGACTCCGCATTTGTGGTCCCAGTTTTCCTGCCCGTGGTTCCTGCTCTGTGAGTCCTGCTGATATCCTGCCTGCCTATGTGTTTCCAGCTGCACCTCGCCTGACTGCGCTAGCATGTCTAGCCAGGGGTGGCGACCTGGGGGCGTCTTCTGCCACAAAAAGTCTGTCCCACCTTGCGGTGGTCTCTGGTGAAGTCCAGCGGCCCATTAGACTCTGCTCCTTGGTGCGGCTTTCACCATCCCGCCAACTCCTGCCATTACAATAATGGTGTTGCACAGATGTTTACAGTATCCAGCTGCTTGTCTCCAGACCATGATTATTAATCTGATATTGTTTGTTTGGAGGCTGGGGGATGTTTATTTGAATGAACTCCATTTATGTTCTCAAACCTGTTTTAAAGGAGCCAGAAACTATTCAAACATAGTAGTATACATTGTCCAAAATGTTGCTTCTTAGTGCACCTGCTGAATGTATGGTGGCAGCAGGCTACCATATAGTGCTACCATGATAGTGCTCCAGGCTTATCCTTTCAACCACCTGCTTACCAAGGAGGCAGTACATTTTATTTAGTGTCATTGTCGTTAATTTTAAAATCTAAATCAACAGTAGATGTGATATAAAGCAAGTTTACAATATACATTTATTATTTCTTTTGTTGTTATCATGATGTAAAACAAGGCTAAACCAGAAATGGAGGTCCAGTCTCTTGAAGGCTGCTATATAACAGCTATACCTACTGTATCCAGGTCCAGTCTCCTGAAGGCAGCTATATAACAGCTATACTTACTGTATCCAGGTCCAGTCTCATGAAGGCTGCTATATAACAGCTATACTTACTGTATCCAGGTCCAGTCTCCTGAAGGCAGCTATATAACAGCTATACTTACTGTATCCAGGTCCAGTTTCCTGAAGGCAGCTATATAACAGCTATACTTACTGTATCCAGGTCCAGTCTCTTGAAGGCTGCTATATAACAGCTATACCTACTGTATCCAGGTCCAGTCTCCTGAAGGCAGCTATATAACAGCTATACTTACTGTATCCAGGTCCAGTCTCATGAAGGCTGCTATATAACAGCTATACTTACTGTATCCAGGTCCAGTCTCCTGAAGGCAGCTATATAACAGCTATACTTACTGTATCCAGGTCCAGTCTCCTGAAGGCAGCTATATAACAGCTATACCTACTGTATCCAGGTCCAGTCTCCTGAAGGCAGCTATATAACAGCTATACTTACTGTATCCAGGTCCAATCTCCCGAAGGCTGCTATATAACAGCTATACTTACTGTATCCAGGTCCAGTCTCCTGAAGGCAGCTATATAACAGCTATACTTACTGTATCCAGGTCCAGTCTCCTGAAGGCAGCTATATAACAGCTATACTTACTGTATCCAGGTCCAGTCTCCTGAAGGCAGCTATATAACAGCTATACTTACTGTATCCAGGTCCAATCTCCCGAAGGCTGCTATATAACAGCTATACTTACTGTATCCAGGTCCACTCTCCTGAAGGCAGCTATATAAGAGCTATACTTACTTTATCCAGGTCCAATCTCCTGAAGGCAGCTATATAACAGCTATACCTACTGTATCCAGGTCCAGTCTCCTGAAGGCAGCTATATAACAGCTATACTTACTGTATCCAGGTCCAGTCTCCTGAAGGCCGCTATATAACAGCTATACTTACTGTATCCAGATCCAGTCTCCTGAAGGCAGCTATATAACAGCTATACTTACTGTATCCAGGTCCAATCTCCTGAAGGCAGCCATATAACAGCTATACTTACTGTATCCAGGTCCAGTCTCCTGAAGGCAGCTATATAACAGCTATACTTACTGTATCTAGGTCCAGTCTCTTGAAGGCAGCTATATAACAGCTATACTTACTGTATCCAGGTCCAGTCTCCTGAAGGCAGCTATATAACAGCTATACTTACTGTATCCAGGTCCAGTCTCCTGAAGGCTGCTATATAACAGCTATACTTACTGTATCCTGGTCCAGTCTCCTGAAGGCAGCTATATAACAGCTATACTTACTTGTATTCAGGTCCAGTCTCCTGAAGGCAGCTATATAACAGATATACTTACTGTGTCCAGGTCCAGTCTCCTGAAGGCAGCTATATAACAGCTATACTTACTGTATCCAGGTCCAGTCTCCTGAAGACTGCTGTATATTAGCTATACTTACTTGTATTCAGGTCCAGTCTCCTGAAGACAGCTATATAACAGCTATACTTACTGTATCTAGGTCCAGTCTCCTGAAGGCAGCTATATAACAGCTATACTTACTGTATCCAGGTCCAGTCTCCTGAAGGCAGCTATATAACAGCTATACTTACTGTATCCAGGTCCAGTCTCCTGAAGACCGCTATATAACAGCTATACTTACTGTATCCAGGTACAGTCTCCTGAAGGCTGCTATATAACAGCTGTACTTACTGTATCCAGGTCCAGTCTCCTGAAGGCTGCTATATAACAGCTATACTTACTGTATCCAGGTCCAGTCTCCTGAAGGCAGCTATATAACAGCTATACTTACTGTATCCAGGTCCAGTCTCCTGAAGGCAGCTATATAACAGCTATACTTACTGTATCCAGGTCCAGTCTCCTGAAGGCTGCTATATAACAGCTATACTTACTGTATCCAGGCTCAGTCGCCATTTTTACCAGGCGATCCTCGGGCTGTCTCCACCTTCTCCATGCAGGGCCGGCCTTAGCGTCGATGGCGCCCTGTGCAGAATGTTCTTTTGGCGCCCCCCCCAGGCTGATTGCCGGTCCCATCCCCAGCCTGGTAGTTTACATACTTAGTGTGTTGGTCTTTTAACAACATTTCTGTCTATTTAGCCATTCATTAAAGCGGTACTCCAGCGGGGAAAAAAATTCTTTCAAAGTAACTGGTGCCAGAAAGTGGCAGAGATTTGTAATTTACTACTTTTAAAAAAATCTCCAATCTTCCGGTACTTATCAGCTGCTGCATGTCCTGCAGGAAGTGATGTATTCTCTCCAGTCTGACACAGTGCTCTCTGCTGCCACCTCTGTCGATGTCAGGAACTGTCCAGAGCAGGAGAGGTTTTCTATGGGGATTTGCTGCTGCTCTGGACACTTCCCTGACATGGACAGAGGTGGCAGCAGAGAGCACTGGAAAGAATACACCACTTCCTGCAGGATATACAGCAGCTGATAAGTATGGAAAAACTTGAGATTTTTAAATAGAAGAAAATTACAAATCTATATAACTTTCTGAAACCACTTGATGTGAAAGTATTCCTTTGGTCCCATGACAATAGGCCTCTCAGTAGCCAGCCAACACCCTGCTATTTACTGGCGAGGGTTAATAACCCCCAAAACAGCTTTCTGTGGATGGGTATCCTTTCCTTTTGTAGATATTTTTGGCTATAAGAGTCCATTTACACAAAAAGATAATCTGCCAAATATTTGAAGCCAAAGCCAGGAATGGATTTGTAAAGAGGGGAAATCTCAGGCTTTCCTTAATGACCTGATCTCTGTTTATAGTCTATTTCTGGCTTTGGCTTCAAATCTTTGGCAGATAATCTTTCAGTGTAAATGGACCCTAATGCTGGGTTTACACGGAACGATTATTGGCCCGATCGTACGATTAACGATGTCGGAGTAACTATTATCGTTGAGACGGTACAATGTATCGTATTGCAATAGTTTTGCGATCGCGCGCCTGCAGCCCGGCCCCCTGCTCGCAGCCCGACCCCATGCTCATCCGCAGCCTGGCCCCACTGTCAACCGCAGCCCCCTGCACCGCCCCGATCGCCACCCGCTCCGATCACCGCCACCGCCGCTCCGATCGCCCTGACGCCGCTCCGATCGCCGCCACCGCCGATTTAAGAACAAGATAAAAGATAAAAAAAACGATTTCTCGCTTGTCGTTCGATCGTTAGTTGCGTTTACACGTACGATTATCGTTCTAATTCGATCGTTATCGTGCAAATTCGAACGATAATCGTTCCGTGTAAACCCAGCATTACTCTAATCAATGTTCTAAGACTCTTAGTCGGAGGGAAACACCGACTTGAAGGGAAATCCACCTTCCCAATACAGGGTGAGAGTTACTCTGCGTATCCTTTCTGCTCAGAATTCCCAATAGAGCATTTCAGTCTCCACATTTTTTTAGGATTCTCTCCTCATGGAGAATTCGTATTCCTTTGGTCCCAGCTGCATTGGAGCTATGGAAGACATGGCTGAGGTGGTCTTCCCAGCATCTATGGCAGAGCTCAGTGCAGTAAAGAATCTCGATAAAACCCACGTGTTTTTGCCACAAGCGTAGATGTTTTCGCTAAAGAAACTGTTTTTAGAATTTTTTTTTCACAGTTTTTACAAGCGATTTATAAAAGTGTAAAGTTCTCTCCAGTTAAGGAAATCACAACGATGAAGCTGGCCGTGTAAAAGAAATTATCCAACCCGCCAAAAATGGGAATTCCTATAATGTCTGGATGCTGCACAAAATCATCAATGCTAGGTACGCCAGTCCTAAACTCTGAGATAAAGAATTGGTTATTTTTGAAGAATCGATATGAAGGAACGTGTCACATAATGCTTTTTTTTTTTTTGCCGGCCGTTATTTCAGGATCAAATAATGTCCATTATTTCAAAATAATGGGCAATATTTAACTACGAAATAAATTTGACTGTGAATGCAGGCACATTTGGTCTGCAATCCCATTATCCACTGAAGTCTATACAATGTACGGCCGTCAGAACAGCCATACATTGTGCGCCCGTAGGGGAACAATGGCCGTTGTTCAGTACAGTTGTTCAACAGCCGTTGTTCCCATAGAATGCAATGCCGTACGTTATTTTAAGGCAAGAATGGACGTTGTTTCAATCATCAACAACGGAAGTTCTTGTCTTAAAAATTACACTGTGTGACCATAGCCTAAGAAAGACGTTGTGGGAATATATCCCTGCACTCTTTTATTACCCTGTTGCTCCTCCTGGAAATGTGCAAATGGGCCCATTCACACATCACTGTTATACTGTCCACAATTACGGATTAATAATTGCAGACAGTATAGTGCCCATTCATTTCAATGGACCCTTTTACACATCTATTATTTTAGGGATCCATAAAAAAAGGGCCAGATCCCCTATACCTATGAATGGGCCCATGCAATTGTGGGTGACTATGGATCTTTAGTGCGGCCTAAAGTCTTTAATGGGTTCGTATTCCGGCCACTGAAATCTTAGATATCGTATCTCATCTTCATATTGGGGACCTGGCTGTCCTCACTGAATAGAGCGGTCAGTTGTCATGTGCTCCATTCATTTATTTTATTTTATTTTTTTAAAGGGAATGTGTCACCAGAAATTGACTTATTGTACAAATACGGTTTTTATGTTATACATATTTTTTAAAAATTTTTAGTGATTTTTTTTTTCAAATTTTCCAGTTTTCTATCTATATTATATAATAATCCTGACATCTTCCAGTTTTCATTCTCACCACTGGGGCTAAAACTAAGCTGAGACTTCCTGTTGTGTCTGCAGTGATAAGAGGAGGCTGCTGTAAAGTAATCTGTACAGCATTGCAGCGTCATGTGACACCAGTAGATAGCGGAGACAATAGCAGCTCCCTGTGAAATGACCTCTTCACAGGTCACAGAGCGCTCAGTAATGTCCCACATTCATTTCAAGGGGACAGAGTCTGACTATTGTCGTCTATGTCCATTAGTCCTGCTGTAAAGCATGTCACTATGTGCTGTTAAAAACAATTCCCCATAACAATGTACAAAAAAAAATTACAGTCAGAAAATAGAAACAGATTAGAATAAAAAAACACGTTTTAGTATCTGACTAAAATTTAGGTGACACCTTCCCTTAAAGAGAGCCAAGTACATGCTTGAGTAAATAAATAGATGGAGTGCATGATGACCCACTGGTTTATTTAGCAGGGGGAAACTGGTTTCTGTCTCCTAGATCACAGGGGTTTCCAGAGTTTGGATCTACTGTGATCAGACGCTCATCCTTCTGAATAAAGGAAACATTTTTAGTGTCTGGAATATCCCTTTAAATACACTGTGTGAGAGCTTTCCCTCCTTTCCTTTTTCTTTAATACCAACATATTCCACAGTGCTCTACAGAGAATGAATATACCAAAGTGACTCTAATGTATATTATGATTCAACACAATGCACCTGACTATAAATCCTCAGGAAATCTTACTATCATTTCTCACGCTGGATACATTTGTTTCTGTTATTTACTTATTAGTTTAGTTATTTTTGCTACAATGAATCCTATTTATACATAATAACAATAACGCTGATTAAACTAATGGAACCAGAACTGTAACTAATTACCAGGGAATCATCAGTTCTAGGATTAGAAATCTGAGAAGTCGTAGTCGCCCTGTCCTCCTATATATATGTGTCACCTCCTGCAGCGTTGTTTACAGTTATTTGTAGCATTACTTATGTATCTCGTGTCACATTCATCCTCACTACAAGGCCGGATCTGCTCCTATTACCCTGACAATGCACAGCAATAGAAATGCGGACACTTGTAAGGACTGATAAGAAACAATACAAACACCGATTGATGTGGAGGATTTCGGGTGGGATGTGCCTCCTCAGATTTTCATGGTGATACTGATGTGCGGTTTACGGTTTTATTGACTTTGGAAGGAAGCGATGGCGGAATAAATTGGCTTTATGTTATACAATGTGACAGTGGGATGATATTAGTGGGTTTGTGCTGGTCACTTCCATAGCGTGCGGCCAAGGTCAGGTCTCTATCAGACTCATTTTCCAGCCCTCAGTCTTGAGAACCTCATTTTATTCTTCAAGATTCCGGGTTTAATCAAGCGCCATTGCCATAGAGAGCGGCATTTGTTTATTCTTTTGTTCTACAAATAGTCTGCATCGAATTTCCGAACTCTGAACGACAAGGTTTGGGATTCGGCCTCCTTCCTCCACACTGTGAAGTTCTCAGCATATGGGGGCAGATTTAACCATAGATTTAAGGTATTGTAAATATAAAAAATATATTAAAACATATGATGATTGAGCTCAAAGGGGTTCTTAAAAGATTAAATAAACAGCGCCACTCATGTGCTCAGCTTATGTGAAGTACTGCAGCGTACTTGCAATCCAGTGAATGTAATACTATACACAGCCTGAGAACAAGTGTGGTACTATTTTTACAGGAAAGCAGCTATGTACCATCAGGTACATTCACTTTAAGTATTACCCATGGATAGAATGGCACTGGTGCGGAGAAGCCTTTTTTTTTAATCGCGGCCCAATTCCTGTGTAAGGTGCCATTCTGTTCTCGAACGCAGTACCCGTGAATAGAATGACGCTGTATGGGAACCAGTCTGCGGTTAAAAAAAAAGGACTGCGGCACTGGCTTCCCTGCTCACCACTAGGTATAAAACTAAGCTGAGACTTCCTGTTGTGTCTGTGGTGATAAGAGGAGGCTGCTGTAAAGTGATCTGTACAGCATTGCAGCGTCATGTGACACCAGTAGATAGAGGAGACAATAGCACATGTCTCACATTCATCTCAAGGGGACCGAGTCTGTCTATTGTCATCTATGTCCACGAGGCTTGCTGTAAAGCATGTCACTAAATGCTGTTAAGATCAGCCCAGGCAATATGGCCACCCCCATAACAATGGACAAATAGTGAAATAAAAAGAATTACAGTCAGAAAATATAAACAGATCAGAATAAAAGAACAAGTTTTGCATCTGAATCTGATCAATAACAGAAAATGTAGGTGACTCTTTTATATTGACCCCCCCTTTAACATTATGCTTCAGTAAAATCTTAACTGGCTCATAGAGAATACATATGTTCTGGCCCCCCCTCCCTATAATATCCTTCACAGCTGTACCCTTAAGATATTCTTTCAACCGCAATCATATGAAAATTCTGGAGAGCGAGAGAGAGAGGGAATGTTATGTTCACAAATAACAGCATAACCTT
The DNA here is from genome assembly GCF_027789765.1 of Dendropsophus ebraccatus. Classification (NCBI taxonomy): domain Eukaryota; kingdom Metazoa; phylum Chordata; class Amphibia; order Anura; family Hylidae; genus Dendropsophus; species Dendropsophus ebraccatus. The sequence goes on along the minus strand of NC_091456.1, from coordinate 7,379,281 downwards.
TCCCCTAGGACCTGAAGATAACAGAGATTTCTCAAGCTACCCTGTTGATGTAACAGAATCCCCAGTGCAATCTCAGACACAGGCTGCGGCATATACCCAGAGGTCACCGGTACGAGGCAGATACAAGCCGCAGCCACTATCCATATACTGGGAATAGATTACCATGGCTGATGAGCAAATCAAGTCAATTTGTATCGGTCATTAAAACTGGTGGAAATCACCAATGAATCTTAATGAAGAGATAGAACTCCACTCAACGTCTACATCCACTTTTCCTATACACATTGAGATTACCAAAGAAAGAATAATTAATGTATCTTATAGAACTGCTAAGAAGGCAAACTACTTGGAGATGAGAGAATAGAGAGACGCAGGGGAGAGTTATTAGGATTGCTTCTCCACACGCCAGACATAAACCGAGAATTATAGAATTTTTTATGTTGTTTATTTTTCTAATTTCTGTTTCCTTTCTATATTATAAAATAATCCTGATATCTTGCAGTTCTCACTCTCACCACTGGGGCTAAAACTAAGCTGAGACTTCCTGTTGTGTCTGTGGTGATAAAATACCTGTGAGTCAGCATTATTACCTTATATCATTTTAATTTTCTTTATTAAATTAACAGAGTTGCCATTAGAATCTTAGTGTGAGAAACCTAATAAAATTAATGTGGGGTAAGCAGATTGGGCCTTGTGCATGAAAACGTAAAGTGTGCTTTAGATTAGATACTAAGAGCAAATATAGATTTAACCTCTCTCCAGCAGACCCAACCTCTCTCCAGTAGACTCAACCTCTCTCCAGTACACCCAACCTCTCTCCAGCAGACCCCACCTCTCTCCAGTAGACTCAACCTCTCTTCAGTAGACTTAACCTCTCTCCAGTACACCCAACCTCTCTCCAGTAGACTCAACCTCTCTCCAGTACACCCAACCTCTCTCCAGTACACCCAACCTCTCTCCAGTACACCCAACCTCTCTCCAGCAGACCCAACCTCTCTCTAGTACACTTAACCTCTCTCCAGTAGACTCAACCTTTCTCCAGCAGAGCCAACCTCTCTCCAGCAGACCCAAACTCTCTCCAGTAGACCCAACCTCTCTCCTGAAGACCCAACCTCTCTCTCCAGCAGACCTAACCTCACTCCAGCAGACTCAACCTAGCAGACTCAACCTCTCCAGTATACTCAACCTCTCTCCAGTAGACTCAACCTCTCTCCAGTACACCCAACCTCTCTCCAGCAGACCCAACCTCTCTCCAGTACACTCAACCTCTCTCCAGTAGACTCAATATTTCTCCAGCAGAGCCAACCTCTCTCCAGCAGACCCAACCTCTCTTCAGTAGACTCAACCTCTCTCCAGTACACCCAACCTCTCTCCAGCAGACCCAACCTCTCTCCAGTACACTCAACCTCTGTCCAGTAGACCCAACCTCTCTCCAGCAGACCCAACCTCTCTCTAGAAGACCCAACCTCTGTCCAGCAGACCCAACCTCTCTCTAGTACACCCAACCTCTCTCCAGTACACCCTCCTCTCTCCAGTACACCCAACCTCTCTCAAGCAGACTCAACCTCTCTCCAGTAGACCCAACCTCTCTCAAGCAGACCCAACCTCTCTCCAGTAGACAAAACCTCTCTCCAGTAGACCCAACCTCTCTCCAGCAGACCCAACCTCTCTCTAGTACACCCAACCTCTCTCCAGTACACCCTCCTCTCTCCAGTACACCCAACCTCTCTCCAGTACACCCTCCTCTCTCCAGTACACCCAACCTCTCTCCAGTACACCCTCCTCTCTCTAGTACACCCAACCTCTCTCCAGTACACCCTCCTCTCTCCAGTACACCCAACCTCTCTCAAGCAGACTCAACCTCTCTCCAGTAGACCCAACCTCTCTCAAGCAGACCCAACCTCTCTCCAGTAGACCCAACCTCTCTCCAGTAGACCCAACCTCTCTCCAGCATACCCAACCTCTCTCCAGCAGACCCAACCTCTCTCTAGTACACCCAACCTCTCTCCAGTACACCCAACCTCTCTCCAGTACACCCAACCTCTCTCCAGTACACCCTCCTCTCTCCAGTACACCCAACCTCTCTCCAGTACACCCTCCTCTCTCCAGTACACCCAACCTCTCTCCAGTACACCCTCCTCTCTCCAGTACACCCAACCTCTCTCCAGTAGACCCAACCTCTCTCAAGCAGATTCAACCTCTCTCCAGTAGACCCAACCTATCTCAAGCAGACTCAACCTCTCTCCAGTAGACCCAACCTCTCTCAAGCAGACTTAACCTCTCTCCAGTAGACCCAACCTCTCTCCATTAGACCCAACCTCTCTCCAGTAGACCCAACCTCTCTCCAGCATACCCAACCTCTCTCCAGCAGACCCAACCTCTCTCCAGTAGACTCAACCTCTCTCCAGTAGACCCAACCTCTCTCCAGCAGACCCAACCTCTCTCCAGCAGACCCAACCTCTCTCCAGTAGACCCAACCTCTCTCCAGCAGACCCAACCTCTCTCCAGCAGACCCAACCTCTCTCCAGTAGATCCAGCTTTTTTACAGCTGAAATTGCATTTTATACTTTCATTCGAACCCTGATTTACTCAAACCCAAAAGTGGGAGAGGTGCCAAAGCCGAGACTATAGTAGAAAGATCTGTACCCTTTTCTGTGCGTTTGGACCAACTCTTGACTGATCAAAATAAGGAGCAAATATTGATGAAAATACTAGGTGTGAACCCATCTTAAGGGGATGTTCACACACGCTGATGTGTCATTATGTTAATGCAATGAAGGAGCACTGGATGGCAGATAAATGATCAATTACTGCAATTAAATTATGCATTCACCTTGTATTTTTGTTGCGTTACTGCGTGAGTGTGAACACAGCCTTAGTATGTGTGAACCTACTCCAAAAAATATATAATGTAATATGAGTGGCTGTTAGCAGCATCAGTCTTATTTATGTTACATCCTTATTAAGACTAGGAGTACTAGAGTTTCTGACATTATGTGAAAGATTTTTACTATGAATATGGATTTTAAAGAGGCACCATCATAAAATATGTATTTTGTTAAGAAAAAAACTGGTGTATTGGACTTTGTTTCCATTGCTTTTATGTTTTAAATATTATTAGAGAAAGGTGCTGCATGAGCTGTGATTAAAGGGGTACTCCAGCGAAAATCAACTGGTTGCAGAAAGATATACAGATTTTTAATTTAATTCTATTTAAAAATCTCCTACCTTCTAGTACTTATTAGCTGCTGCATGTCCAGCAGGAAGTGGTGTATTCTCTCCAGTCTGACACAGTGCTCTCTGCTGCCACCTCTGTCCATGTCAGGAACTGTCCAGAGCAGCAGCAAATCCCCATAGAAAACCTCTACTCCTCTGGACAGTTCCTGACATAGACAGAGGTGGCAGCAGAGAGCACTGTGTCAGACTGGGGAGAAAACACCACTTCCTGCAGGACATACAGCAGCTGAATTACTGGAAGATTAGATTTTTTTTTTTTCAAATAAAAGTAAATTACAAATGTAGATATCTTTCTGAAACCAGTTGATTTGCAAGAAAAAGATTTGCACTGGAGTGCCCCTTTAAGGGCCAGAGAGAATATTCTGTACTCTCATAGAACACCATGCATCAGATGTAAGGAGACACGAACCCTTTCATGTCACAATGTAAATGGACGGCTTGGCTTAGCTCATTTCCAGTGTTTCATGTTCTAAGCAATATTACATTTAAACAAATGCCTTTGTGTTAAGTGTATTGGATTGGTTTCTAATTGAGGACTGTGCGCACTGGGCGATTCCTTTGTACCTCATGGAGCGAGGCCCGGGCTCCTCTGTCATACGGATGGGGATTAGTAAGACAAGCTGCTGCCGCCTGGGCTTTGATTTGCACTTCAGTCCATTCCAATTACAATGTGAGACCATTGCGGTTAATGGGGGAGCCCCAGCTACAAACATACATTCACTTCTAACCTCTCCAACCATACTCATTTCTTACTGTGACATATAATAGTATAGTTTATTATATAGTTGCAGTGTAATGGAAATACAAACATACAGGAGGAGATTTATCAAACTGGTGTAAAGTTGAATTGCAACCAATCAGATTCCACCTTTCATTCCTCACAGATTCTTCGGGGAATGAGAGGTGAAATCGGATTGGTTGCTAGGGGCAACTAAGACAATCCCAGACAATCTTTACATAGAACATAGGAGATAGCGGTGGTCTGATGCCGCTGATCCTATTACACAGAACAATGGCAGCAGGTTGTTGCTAGGCAGATCATTTGCGTTTCAGCCTAGCAACGTGCATGCCGGCTGATCGATGTCTTCTTTTACGTTTTTTAACGATAAACGATCGCAAACAAGATTGTTTATCGTTTACCTGAAATCATTCATTTACACAGAACAATAGTGGTTAGTTATGATTGTTACTACGATCGTTTCCTCCATCTGATCCCAGCAAATGAAGGAACAGCTTGGACGTACAGCAAACGATTAGTGACCGAATGTGGAATTACAGCGAACGATGAACAATGATTTTAGGGTCAGATCTACATGAATAATCAACGACACACCAACAATTTCTCAATCGTTGCCTGCAATTATGCGGAACGATTAGCGTCTAAATTCGAATGATATAACGATTTTCCGCACGATAATTGTCCCGTGTAATAGGGTCCTTAGGGTCCTATTAGACAAAGCGATTTTTACCGATTACCGATAAACAATCATAATCGAGATTGTTTATTGTTAACCTGAAATCGTTCACCATATTATTCAGAACGGTAGTCGATAATTACAGTCGTTATAATGATGGTTACTGTGATCATTTATTCCATCTGACCATGAATATAGTTTACGATGGGTGGAGAGTTTTGGGAGAGGAAGGAGAAAGTGATATGTGGACTGAAAAGTGACGGGTGAAGAGACGGAAAATTGTGTAAGCTCTCGGATATATAATGTAAAACACAAACTCAACTATGGGGATTTTAAAGGGTTTAAATTGAAAAAATTGATAATGAATCATTGTTAATAGAGATGAATAAAGCGGGCTTAGGGTGGGTCCGTATACACCCACTTCCTGGAGAAGGTGGATACCTACCGAGGACCGTCTGGAAAACATGGATATAGCCTATGGCTTTAAGGGGGTCCTTGGGTGTATCCAAGACAGTGGGATTCAGAAGCCAATCGTTCGGCTTTGTACGGCACTTACGGAGCCCAAAAGGAAAGTCTTGCTCGTATGTGACTGATAAGTATTGTGTTAAAGCTTTGGCGGTCCGGGCCTGATGGAATTTGTAGTAAAAGAGCTGGAGAGCCTGAGCCTGACCCCCCCCCCCCCCCCCCGATGTAAAATGTTCATGGATGCTGCTGGGACCCGACGTGGATGCCGAATGACTGTGATGAATTGTTATCTTGGCTAAAACTGTGATTACTGTATGAATAGGATTCCCATTTACTGTTGACCTGAAGGTGCTGGGGCCTCCATGTAGACTGGTGGGTTTAGCCAGTGGAACCCTCAGCGTGATTGGTACGGAATATCTGTGGCGTCTGTAGATACAGTCAGCCCGTTTTGCATTGAAGAAGAAGCCTCATAGACTTATGATATTTTGGTGAACGGCTGGCTCCATAGAGGAGGGGGATGGAGTGAGTAGTCGTGGACACTTAGTTCAATATTTAACTTCTTTTCCAAGTCCCCCGTGGAACTGGGCTTTCTAATAAGAACGTGAGAATGCCGTGCTATGTGTCCCCTATATAACACATATGGCCCACCGCTGTCTATGGCTATGTGTCCACTATATAATACCTATGGCCCACCGCTGTCTATGGCTATGTGTCCACTATATAATACCTATGGCCCACAGCTGTCTATGGCTATGTGTCCACTATATAATACCTATGGCCCACAGCTGTCTATGGCTATGTGTCCACTATATAATACCTATGGCCCACAGCTGTCTATGGCTATGTGTCCACTATATAATACCTATGGCCCACCGCTGTCTATGGCTATGTGTCCACTATATAATACCTATGGCCCACCGCTGTCTATGGCTATGTGTCCTATATAACACCTATGGCCCACCGCTGTCTATGGCTATGTGTCTACTATATAATACCTATGGCCCACAGCTGTCTATGGCTATGTGTCTACTATATAATACCTATGGCCCACCGCTGTCTATGGCTATGTGTCCACTATATAATACCTATGGCCCACAGCTGTCTATGGCTATGTGTCTACTATATAATACCTATGGCCCACCGCTGTTTATGGCTATGTGTCCCCTATATAACACCTATGGCCCACTGTTGTCTATGGCTATGTGTCCCCGATATAATACCTATGGCCCACCGCTGTCTATTGCTGTGTGTCCCTTATATAATACCTATGGCCCCCCACTGTCTATGTGTCTTATATAATACCTATCGCCCCCCCGCTGTCTATTGCTATGTATCCTATATAACACCTATGTCCCCCGCTGTTTATTGCTATGTATCCTATATAATACCTATGTCCCCCGCTGTTTATTGCTATGTATCCTATATAATACTTATGGCCCCCCGCTGTCTATATGTCTTATATAATACCTTTGGCCCCCCGCTGTCTATTGCTATGTATCCTATATAATACCTATGTCCCCCGCTGTTTATTGCTATGTATCCTATATAATACTTATGGCCCCCCGCTGTCTATATGTCTTATATAATACCTTTGGCCCCCCGCTGTCTATTGCTATGTATCCTATATAATACCTATGTCCCCGCTGTTTATTGCTATGTATCCTATATAATACCTATGTCCCCGCTGTTTATTGCTATATATCATATATAATACCTATGTCCCCGCTGTTTATTGCTATGTATCCTATATAATACCTATGGCCCACCATTATTTATTGCTATGTATCCTATATAATACCTATGGCCCACCATTATTTATTGCTATGTATCCTATATAATACCTATGGCCCACCATTATTTATTGCTATGTATCCTATATAATACCTATGGCCCACCATTATTTATTGCTATGTATCCTATATAATACCTATGGCCCACCATTATTTATTGCTATGTGTCTCCTATCCATATTCAGGGTACAGTAAGAATAAATGAGAACTTCACGATCCTTTCATCCGCACTGTGTAATGTCATCAGAAAGTGTTTGTGACATGCGCCTCCCTTCTCCGTAATGTTTGCCGTGGTCGGTGATGCGAGAATAATCTCTGGTTCAGTCAGATCCAAGAAAGTGTTGCAGATTTACTGTTCCACATACATCAGTTTGTCACTTGTGGACATTGGAGCACACTTTATAGCGCAGAGTATGCAAAATGTATGCACCGTGCTAGACCGAGTGCCGAGCAGAAGGAGCGCTTCCCCTATGTGCCTGCTTGCTGGTCATCTCCTGCAGTTACATGTATACATACATATTTCAGTGAACACATGGCTGCATGTAAGGGAATAATACACTGGTTCATCACAGTTTCTCCAGGGAAATAATATAGAAAATAATTGACTGCTGCATATCCCATTTAACCCTTTCAGGACCGGTGTAGATAGTGTCTTAAAGGGGTATTCCATTCAAACATAACATTTGATATATTGCTGCCCATGATGAGACTAACAATTCCTTCCATACTTGTTATTATCTATTCAGTCTGCTTCCCCCAGTTCTTAGCTGCTGCTTACTGCTGAAAATACAAAAATCTGTGTGTGAGCTTTTCCCTCTCTCCCCCTCCTCCCCCCTCCCTTCTGAGACGGCTGATGTAAACAAGTCCCTGGCAGGCTTTATCTGCAACATTGTAGCCTCTCCCTCTATTCTTTTCTATTCTCCAGGGTTTACTGCCTGGATCTCGGCAGATGTGGCGGCTCCCTGGCTATCAATGACAGCTGGGTGCCGCGGATGGAGCGTGCGCCGGCTTCTGCTCCGGTTTAAACCCAGGACGTATCTGTACGCCCCTGAGCTGCAATGCTCTGCAAAAAAGGACGTACAGTTATGTCCTTGAGTCTGAAGGGGTTAAAATATACAAAAAGAGTCTAAAATCTCTTCTGTTATGTGTTGCATACAATAAAGACACGACTGTATATGATGTATTTAGTTTTTTAGAACTGTTGGCTAATAAGTTAGTTGATTGGTTAATTGATTGTCACAGAAAACAACAACAACAAAAAAATATAATATATATTTTTGTGCGCAACTATTCCCTAAATCAGGGGTAGGAACCTCGGCCGTCCAGCTGTTGCAAAACTACAACTCCCATCATGCCTGGCCGGCCAGAGCTTTAGCTGGAGAGCCAAGGTTCCCGTCCCCTGCCCTAAATCTCTGCTGTGGACATTAGACTCGGGATGCAGTGATGGGATTAGATATGACGGCCTAGGATCACATACATGAGCATTTTATTAGAAGAGGAAACGTTACCTCCAGACATGCAATCTTAATGGGCTTCTTTTTCTACAGTGATTGTACTGCCATTCATTTGTACGGGCTAAAGACTGTGAGTTGTTGTTTTTTTTTTTAACAGCATCTAGTTAGAAGCTAGACATATCAACACCAACATATGGCTATTACTGTAGAATTACCCAGAAGGAGATGCAGTAGTCGTCTTGGCTGCTTTGCTGATGTAGTTTGTATGCGTTTTGTCAATGCTCAATGCTCTGCGGATGCCAGACCGTTCTGCTGACCGTGCACTTCTGACTTAGTGGTAGACACTCTGATGTGGACTTCAGCCCCCCCCCCCCCCAATAGTTAGGCTGGGCTCCATACACAGAATTCTGTTCTGTATTTTTTTCCCTAATCAGGAATGGGTCCAAAACACAGAGGACGGTGGATATCATTCCTATATGGTTTTCCTTTGTTTGCTCCACTCTTGGTTTTGGCCAAAAATATTGACTAAAATGAAGACCACATACCGACCTGGATACCGCGAGTGATCCCAGGCACGTGAGTGTAACTAATTCTGGAACGGCTACAGATACTGGTGGATTTCTGCTATTTAGCACTAGTATGCAAGCAGTGTCGGACTGGCCCACCAGAGGCCCCCAGCTTTAGAACCTGCACAAACACTGACTGACCTGTTGTTTCTCACCGGTTCTTCATTGGTGGGCCCCTAGGATCATTTCCTCTGGTGGGACCCAGATACCCCAGTCCGACATTGTATGCAATGTCATATATGACGCTGTTGTCCTCGCTTTTTTTTATTGCTATTAATGCTGTTGTTTTAGTTTCCTGTCAGTAGATGTTTGTAGGGGGTTTGGAATCTCATTTTGCTAGTTATACCAAATGGACAGTATAAAGGCAGTGTAAGCTGGGGGCATAGGAACCAGGTCGACTCTATGTGCTAATGCTAGTTGTATCTGTAAGGTCCTAAAAGGGGGTGATTTAAACCTTTACTGTAGGATAGGATTTTTTTTAAATTAATGATTAAACTTTTTATTTTTTATTTTTGCACACACAGTAATTTGAAGAACCCCTGGGGGACTTTTATGTTAACTACACCCTCTCCGTCCCTCCTTCCCACCCACAAGCGGTTTAGGGGGGGGGGGGTCAGATTGTGGGTAGAGAGTCGCTTTAAGCATAGAGACTCATGTGGGCCAGAAGAACTGCACATGATACATGAGGCAATATGGTTTGATGAAATCATATACCGACATTCTGGCGTTGGTTGTTAAATATAGCCGAGAGGCACTAATGCAAGCCATGGGTATGAGATGCAGCAACTCCTTTCTCTCTAGGTCTGTGTTTTCTATGTTAACTATACTTATTTCTTATTTAGAGATCAATGCAGTATACATATTCTGCATTGATCCATGAGATCAGTGCTCGATTACAATGGCCTTCTAGAACCCACTGCAAATGAGCACTGAACCTGGATCAGTGTCATTGCAGCGCTGACCGCCAGCTGGGAAAGAAGCATGGATCGCCCCTCTGCAATGACATTGCGCGGGGGGTGGGGTTGGGGGGAGAATCCATCCACTATACCAGCACAGGTGAGGATTTATAGACATTTAAATGCAGCTGTTAGTTTTGTCTAATTAGCAGGCATGGCGATCGCCCCGCGCCCGCTAATAGCCGCCGTCCCTGGCTTTCCCTTTTTATACAGTCTGCATGGCACTCGTGTGCGCGTCTTATTCTCCTGTTACAGTTTCCATGTTATATTACACCATTCAATCACAGCGAATTTAATTAGGATTTTATGATCCCGATCCAGAGAAAAAAAATACAGATACGTGATGTCCGAGCGAAAAAACAAATGTCTACAAAGTCTTCAGGGTTCATTAACCTTATTAATAGGGAAACCTGGTGAAATGAACCCACTTGTATGTCATCCATAAATATAAGCGCAGCCTGTGATCATGGTTCACTGATCTATAGCGTGCAGAAGCCCCTTTGGCTCTGTGCAAAGATTTCTGTTACTAGAAATCTGACATAACAAATCAAAAGGCCATTCAAATCGATGACAGTGCTGGTGTGCATAGAATGCTGTATTAGATGTCTGGAAATAGAAAACTCAGAGCTTGTGCCAAAGGGATTTAAAGGAAAAGTCCGGCCTCATCTTACTTTTAACAGGCGACAGGGAAGAGAGTAACAATAAAGTATCGCTTACCTCTCCCCATGCTCGCCATGCGCCACCTGACCAGCCCCGGGACCCCCGCCAGAAGGCATTTTCCCCCGAGCTGTGATGATGTCACAACTTGGGGGGAAATGCCTGTCCTTGCTGATGGACAGCTGCTCAGCCAATCAGAGACTGGAGCCGTGTCCTGCTCCAGTCCATCGATCCATCGTGATGTCTGCAGCGCTGTCCCGTTCCCTTGCTCGGCAGATTACATCTAGGAAACATTCCAAAATGTATCTGTCAGATATCACAACATGACCTGGACGGGGTTTAATAATAAGTCGGTGTATATTAAATATTCCAGGGCTGGACTGGCCATCCTGCTTTTTGGGCAAATACCAGATGGGCCGCTATCCTGCTTGGGCTGGTGTCCTCTGCCTCCTTGATCTCCTTGATTTCCTACTTAATACAGGGGGCGCTGTTAGGGCCTCTAAACAATCCTTTCTGCAGCTAGCCACACAGCTTCTGCAATGAATGAAGCTTTCCTCTGCACTGTTTCTTACTGTCCTGCAGTCTGGATAGTAGAAGGGAGGGTGTGGGAAGGTTTACAGCTTCAGCAGGAGAAACTCCACTCGCAGTCCTCTCTTGTACTGTGCCCCATCCTCTTCCTGATGACCAGTGACCTTTGTAACTGGTCATGGGCTGCTATCCTACTGCTTTAGAAGACTGCTTTTTCAGAAAGCAAAGGGTATGTATGTGTAAATGCAGTGTCTGTGTGTCTTTTATATGCATTGTTTGTGCATATGGATTTGTATGTATATCTGTATATGCAGTGTTTATGCATATGGATTTGTATGTATTTCTGTATATGCAGTGTTTGTGCATATGGATTTGTATGTATATCTGTATATGCAGTGTTTCTGCATATGGATTGGTTTGTGTAGTGCACTATACCTACCTGATTCGTGTCGACCCTGGCCGCCATCTTGGGGACAATGACGTCTTCTTCGGGAGGCCGGCCGGACCGCACCAGCCCTCCTTCATGACCCCCCTCTGCCGCGCCATCAGCTGCTCAGCCGCGATTGGCTGAGTATAACTAAGCTCAACCAATCGCGGTTGAGCAGCAGATGACGCGTCCCTCATGGCGGCCCCCCTCTGCCGCGTCATCAGCTGCTCAGCCTTGATTGGCTGAGCTTAGTTATGCTCAGCCAATCGCAGCTGAGCAGCTGATGACGTGGCAGAGGGGGGCCGGCATGAGGAACGGCTGCAGCGGTTCGGCTGGTCTCCTGAAGATGACATCATTGTAACAAGACAGCGGACGGGGGTCGACAAGAATCAGGTGAGTATAATGCACCACACTTCTGGGTTTAGCGTGGGTGGGGGGGAACACGGGGAAGGGGGCCATTCACTTACATAACATACATTACAAAGTTGTATAACTTTGTAATGTGTGTAATTTTGTGAATAATTGCTTAGCGCCGCACTACCCCTTTAAGTAGTGATGCAGCAGCATCACTACTAACCCTCTGGGGCTGTACAGTAAGGAGGGGTGCATATTATTATTATGTGCTGTTCTATATCGGGGAATTAATGATCATGATCATTATTAGTGGCAGCCATTATCAATAGACGTCAGCCTTCCCCTGATATAGGGCAGCATGATCCCGCCGTGGCTCCCACTATGTTCCATAGTCTATATGTGAAACTGAGCACAGAATATTGGAAGCTTCTAGTATTTTTGACTTGGTTACATTGTATTGGAACAAAGGCAATTTTTTTGGTGATCATGTCAGATCAAATTGTCTCAGAAATCGTCCGCCCCAATCGGATGTACAATATCTCTTGTGAGTCACAAGCTCCCAATACAGAAAATTGTCACACGACTTCATAACGATTGGATCCAGCGCCTTTAGCTCTGTGTTCAGCACCATGGACAACACACGTCCAATTGCTGTGCGCCACAATGAATAGTGTACAAGCGGTATTATAAATCTGATCGCTGCAATCGATTTCTGAGGCGGTTCGGTTCTTGTTTGATACTCTACATGACCCCCTTATTGTTGAAAAATCTTGCCCTAGATACAATATGGCAGCTTTTAAGATAGCAGCTATATTCCAGCCATAGCGTAAAGGATAGCGCCCCCCTCTTACTTGCTGGGGTATTCGGCTATGACATTTTTCTTTTTGTTTGTGAAATAAGAGGGTGTATTGTGACACTTGATTCCCCCTGTATAAATAGATGTGCGTCACATTACACATGCAGTATAAGTACATATAACACACATACATCTATACATCTGCATCAAATGCACATCTATACATTACACACAAATACAAATTCCAACACAGATTGCATAAAATTCCACCCACACATATATGTATATACATCTTAGACACATATAAACACTTCACACCTATAGAGCATAGACATCACACCAGTTAAGTACATATATGTGTGTGTGTGTGTATATATATATATATATATATATATATATATATATATATATATACATAAAACCTCCTAATAAGTATAGTGAATGACATTGATTATCAGGACAGTGGTGCTGACAGCAAGTATACGGTCAGTTCTTGAAGTTGATGCGTTGTAATCAGAAAAAAATGGACAAGTGTAATCTGAATAACTTTGACAAGGAAATATTGTATTGTATTGTATTGTATTGTATTGTATAGATGGCTCGGTCAGAGCATCGCCAAAAAACCTTGCAGTGTACCGTATGCTGTGCATATAAATATTGTAGCCAAGCATTCTACCTATGAATAATGAATATACTGTGCATGTTATAACATATATTACCCGTATAAATAATACATACACACATGTACATCACGCACACACACTATAATAAATAAATATATATATATATATATATATATATATATATATATATATATTATACACACATCCACACACACATAACAACAAACACACACAAACACACACACACACACACACACACATACACCACACACAAGCCTATACTTTATCTATTGCTCAAAACATTGAAACGATTGAAAGGTGAAGTGAATGACATTAATTACCTTGTGACAACTGCACCTGACAACTGAACCTGACAACTGCACCTGACAATGGGTCGGAAATATAGTGGAGATGGAGATAAAGGCACCTTTAGGCCTCATTCACATGTTCAGTGATTTTTTTTAGGTCCGCTTTTTTTTTTTACTCTGCTTGCCTACTGAGCCTATTACACGGCTTGATTATCGTGCAGCAAGGGTTTTGTGAGTATGTGTATGATATAGTGTTAGTGATGTCCGTGCAGCCCTTGCTGTATATAGTCAATAGTAAACTGTATGCATTACCTCTCCACGCTCCCCGATGTCCTTCTGACTTCTCCCCACTCCCCGCAGCCGCCGGTACAACTTCAGAGCAAGTCCCTAAAGTGACAGGCTGCTCAGCCAACCATTGGCCGTGGTTGTTCCTTCCCTGACAGTGATTGGCTGAGCAGCCTGTCACTTCAGAGATTACCTCTAAAGTAGCACCAGCAGGTGGCGGGAGAAGCCAGGAAGACACCGAGGAGCCTGGAGAGGTAATGTATACAGTTTATTTTCTTTACAGATTCATCAGCCCTCGGCCGCGCATCACTATTACAGGTAACGACACATGGTCGGCGACCAATGAGTTTAAGTCCAGACCAAAAGACACGGTCCGCCTATGATCGTTGTCATTGGCTGTTTATTGTCTTTATTACTTTATTGGCCCGATTTGGCAGATTATCGCTCTGTGTAATAGGGTCCTTAGTGCCCATGCTGTGTCCACCAATGGAAATGCCTACAATGGGAAAGTCATAACTTTACTATGAAGAAGTGAAAGAATCTTTAGTATTAGGATAGCAAGAGAGAAGGAGCACTGGGCAGGACTGAGCATCCTACTTCTCCGTCCTACCGTCTCTTCTCTTCTTTTCCATTCTTGTCCGTGAACAGTCTGTATCCTGTATCATGTTACAACAAGAAGCTTTGCTGGTGTCATTATTATTATTATTATTATTATTTATTTATTTATTTTTTGGAGGGGACAGAATTCTGTGTTGATGTTAGAGAAATTTTAATGTAACAATCAAACATTATGTTATGTTTTAACTTTATACAGTTCCAGACATGACAAATTAGTTATTTGTATCCTTTTTACTGAGCATTTCTATTGGATGTTTATTTGATGTTGTCTTTTATGTTTGCCTTCTATACTACACTGTAGAATCTTGGGTTAGTTCTTTCCTGTTACTTGTGCTTTGTTAGTAATTTCTGGTTTCTTTGCACTGTGACCATTTTTGTATTAATTTGAAGCCTACGGAGAGTTATTACATTGACCATATCATTACCTGTTTTCCATAGATTCTGAAGAAAAATGACAGACACCGTGATTGGAAACTCTTCTACCCGTTGGATGTGTCCCAATGACAGACAAATGGGTCTTCGATCCAAGTAAGTCTTCTATTTGATTTTCTTTGGATTCTGTGAATTATTTATTTAACAATTAGAAATAATTAATTCAAGAGAAGAGTTCTATTTTATCCCGGGTCAATAATTCTATTTTATACGGGGTCAATATGAAAGAAAACAAAACAAAAAACTAAAATAATTGTGCATGCCACTACACAATAGAAAACAAATATGAAATGTGGTTATTAGAAGAAAAGTGAATATAAAACAATGTAAAAACAGATTAAAAAGAGGCAAAAGCAGGTGGTAAATAATGGACAGGTTCATAATTAATTTACGGCCGTTACTCTATACGGTGTGTGTGCTCTGCCGGACAATTCCCTATTGACTTCAATGGAGTGTATTATTATATTAAAAAGTGCAGATGTATTTTTGACGGAACCTCATAAGACTCATAAGTGGGTTGGTGTCAGTTAAAGGGGTTCTCCAGCAATAGAAAAACATGGCCACTTTCTGCACTTTCTAAGACAGCCCCTCTCCAGTTTGGGTGCAGGTTTTGCAGCTCAATTTCATTGAAGTGAACGGAGCTTAACTGCAAACCTGGAGTCAAGAAGGGTGTCCTCTCTAGTAGAGTGGCCATGGTTTTCTAACACTGGATAACCCCTTTAAGTATGATAAATTTAAGACAAAAAAATACATTTCTGTCCCTTTAAAGGGGTAGTTTAGCAAAAAAAGAAGAAAAAAAATATTTTAAATCAACTGATGCCAGAAAGTGTCAGAGAGTTGTAATTTACTTCTAATAAAAATCATCAGCTGCTGTTTGTCCTGCAGGAAGTGGTGTATTCTTTCCAGTCTGACACAGCGCTCTCTGCTGCCACCTCTGTCCATGTCAGGAACTGTCCAGAGCAGGAGAGGTTTTCTATGGGGATTTACTAGTGATCTGGACAGTTCCTGACATGGACAGAGGTGGCAGCAGAGAGCAGTGTGTCAGACTGGAGAGAATACACCACTTCCTGCAGGACATACAACAGCTAATAAGTATTGAAAAACGCGAGAATTTTTAATAGGAATAAATTAGAAATCTCTGTCACTTTCAGGCACCAGTTGATTTGAAAGAGAACATTTTTTGCTGAACTACCCCTTTAATTGAAAGGGATGTTTTTGGCTCCGCAATTGTAAGACGTCTTAATGAATTTTGGCTACAAAACGGACTGATCCAATTAAGTGTTTAACACATTTCTTGGGAATAAACGCATTTACTTTTTTTTTTAAGAATTTCATAAAAATGTGCATATGTTATCAAACAAAACCGTTCCTTGTTAGACTCCGCTCATTATTCCTTATTATTAATTAGCAGCAGGCAATTAGCATTTCATTAAGATATCAGTTTTATGCCGATATTTATGACTTGATAAATCGCTCCGCTTTGCGTTGAACGCTTCCCTGTGCTCGTAGCGTCTTTAATTCAATTAATTGCTGTGTTTTATTGGCTGTTGTCAGAAATGAATAAATTGCGCTCGTTTCAGGTAGTTCCCATTCATCATCTTTGATTAGTTTGCAAAAATGCCCCATTTACCTAATATAATTGCTCTGACGCTTCTCAGTTTTTACGGGGACGCTGTTTATCATTCGCTTTCTGTAGTTTGTGATTAACTGTATCACATGTTCATGTCTATGGAATATGGTCCAGTGTCTCTGTGTTAGAGGGAGAGCCGGAGAGGAATAGAAATTGAGCAGCAGACATTTGCCTTCATACTGTATGCCCTGTTGCATGTGTGTGTATATATATATATTAGGTATTATATGGGGTTTTACAGAGATTGTCATCACAGACTTCACTCCCAACATTTGACTCCCAGTGTCTGGAGAAGATGGATGCAGCCTGGAAACATGGATTAAGCCTATGGCTTCGCATTTGACTCCTGGTGGCTGGAGAAGATGGATTAAAGTGTCACTGTCGTATTTTTTATTTTTTTTTGCAGAAATAAATAGTCCAGGCGATTTTAAGAAACTTTGTAATTGGGTTTATTAGGCAACTATGCCATTTTCTGCATTCAAAAAGCCTTTCCCCATGTTCCCCCCCTCCCTTTTCATTCGCTGCTCATTATCAGGAAATCTCGACTCTTTTACATCAGTCGAGCCCTGTGTAATCTATGGAGGGGGGAGGAGGGAGATTACACAGTGGGACCTGCATGAAAGCCGGTATTCAGAGGTCCGAGAGGTCAGTGCTGACTTCTGAGGAGAGAGCCCAGTAATGTAGCTGTAAATTAACTCTTTGTTGTCCTGTTTTGGTGCCTCATCTCCCTCCACCCCTCCCCTCTCCATAGAGAACAATGAAGACAGAAGGGGGGGGGAAGCTTCAGACTGCTTTTCCATGATAAAAATGCTTTTTTCGGCTAATAAACCTAATTACAAAGTTTCTTAAAATCGCCTGTACTATTAATTTCTACAGAAAAAAATTCAAATAAACGACAGTGACACTTTAAGCCCTAGCGCTGCCTCTATCCTCTCCAGCCATCGGGAGACAAATGCAGAGTCATAGGCTTTCTCCATGTTTTCCAGGCTGTCCTAGGGCAGCCTCCATCTTCTCCAGCCGCAGGGAATAGGCTTTCTCCATGCTTTCCAGGTAACCTCAGGGCTGCCTCCATCCTCTCCAGCCGCAGGGAGACAAATGCCAAACATTCAGGGGGTTTGCGAACCCAAACTTTCTGTAGTTTTGCTCATCTCTTTTCACAATCTGAATCAGACACACAAACACTCACACCTAAAAGGGGCAATGTCAGGAAGAAAACTAGGTCTATACTGATGCGTTATGTTAAATGTAACATATTTCAAATTTAGAGGTATTTCTTAAAATGTATCATTTGAGAGATATAGACTGACTAATCCCCCATGTGCTGCTTAGCTTGATAACCTGTTGGCCCTAGTGATGGACCACTAGGCATCCACTAGGTTGGGTCACTCATGCTCAGTTCAGTCGCAGTCACATGATCTGCCCCATTAGTACTGGCAGTTGGTTTTCACAAGCATAGGGCATTGTGGGAAAGTGTCTGCACTGTTACATGACAACATTAGGGTCACAGGTCAGAGAGGAAACCAGGAAGTGATCAGATGCATAGGGAAAAAAAGATGGTACAGGAATGTTAGCTTCTTTATATATAAGTGTGTATGTGGTGCACATCTGATTCTACCTTCTTGGCTTCGTGACACCACCCCTTTGGTAGTTATAAAAAAAATTCCTTTTAAATCAACTAGTGTCAGAAAGTACCAGAGATTTGTAATTTACTTCTTTAAAAAAAATCTCAAGTCTTCCACTACTTATCAGCTGCTGTATGTCCTGCAGGAAGTGGTGTATTCTCTCCAGTCTGACACAGTGCTCTCTCCCGCCACCTCTGTCCATGTCAGGAACTGTCCAGAGCTGTAGGAAATCCCTGCAGAAAACTTCTCCTGCTCTCCAAACGGGAAAAAATACCACTTCCTGCAGGACATACAGCAGCTGATAAGTACTGTAATTTTTTTTAAAATAGAAGTATATTACAAATCTGTATAACTTTCTGGCACCAGTTGATTTGAAAGAATTTTGTTTTGTGAAAAACCCCTTTAAAAAATTCAAGAAAACAGGAAAAGCAACAACCAACATTTTTAGAAATGTAAATAGCTTTTTTGTAACTGAAATACATGATGTTTTTTCTAGGAATGTGAATTGCGGTTTTTGCTAATGTTTCTTTTTTCCCTTTTTACTCTTCTGCTCACAGTGATAAAGGACAGTAAGTATTCTGCTTTTTGTCGTCCATGATGCTTGTTTCTCCGAGTGTTTGGCTGCACGGGACACAGCGACTCCCGTTACATTGTATCTGACGCCAATTTGAATATTACATCATTCAGAATAAATAATTCACAGCTGCATACAGGATTTATGATTACAGTATCATTATATAACTCCCCATACATATGATACATCTGGCAGATCTGAGGCTCGGTTTCCCTTTTGCCGCATGAATTTCATTCTGGACCCGGCCATGTCAGCTGGGACAGATCCACCAATCCCAATGACATGGGACAGATCCACCAATCCCAATGACATGGGACAGATCCACCAATCCCAATGACATGGGACAGATCCACCAATCCCAATGACATGGGACAGATCCACCAATCCCAATGACATGGGACAGATCCACCAATCCCAATGACATGGGACAGATCCACCAATCCCAATGACATGGGACAGATCCACCAATCCCAATGACATGGGACAGATCCACCAATCCCAATGACATGGGACAGATCCACCAATCCCAATGACATGGGACAGATCCACCAATCCCAATGGCATCGGACAGATCCACCAATCCCAATGACATGGGACAGATCCACCAATCCCAATGACATGGGACAGATCCACCAATCCCAATGACATGGGACAGATCCACCAATCCCAATGACATCGGACAGATCCACCAATCCCAATGACATGGGACAGATCCACCAATCCCAGTGACATCGGACAGATCCACCAATCCCAATGACATCGGACAGATCCACCAATCCCAATGACATCGGACAGATCCACCAATCCCAATGACATCGGACAGATCCACCAATCCCAATGACATCGGACAGATCCACCAATCCCAATGACATCGGACAGATCCACCAATCCCAATGACATGGGACAGATCCACCAATCCCAATGATATGGGACAGATCCACCAATCCCAATGACATGGGACAGATCCACCAATCCCAATGACATGGGACAGATCCACCAATCCCAATGACATGGGACAGATCCACCAATCCCAATGACATGGGACAGATCCACCAATCCCAATGACATGGGACAGATCCACCAATCCCAATGACATGGGACAGATCCACCAATCCCAATGACATCGGACAGATCCCCCTAAATAGTAAGAATAGTGCTGCAGACGATGCTATTCCTGCCATTACATAGCAACACAGACCAGATGGAGCAGAGACTGCTAGTAATGTGAAGAGACACTAAGAGGAAGATGTGACTTACGTTTTCTTCTTACTTTCTTTGGCTTTTGCCACTTGGAACATAACATAAATTGGGAGAGGGAAACTATCAGCAGGTAAGATGAAATCTATGTCCCTATTGCACAGGAGACGCTGAGGAGGAAGGTATGTCACTTATAGTATGTCTCTTATAGTATGTCACTTATACTATGTCTCTTATAGTATGTCTCTCAGCGTCCTCCTCTTTCCGGTGCAGTTAGTCGTGTACTTCGCGGTCTGGTGAGACCATTAGGAGCACTGCCCCCCCAGCACCGATCTGCCGAGCCGACCGGGGGTGGATTGACGCCATGGGGGCGAGCATTGCTCCTAACAGGTGCCCCAGTGTTCCTAATATTCTCACTGGACCGTGGAGCAAACTATTAACTGCACCGAAACAGCGTCTCCTGTGTAATAGGAACATATCAGCAGGTTAGGTTTCGAGAGGAGGCCATGCCTCCTCCCTGCCTTGCCTCCTCCGTGCCATGCCTCCTCTATGCCTTGCCATGCCTCCCTTCTGCCTTGCCTCCTCCGTGCCATGCCTCCTCTCTGCCTTGCCCAGTCCGTGCCATGCCTCCTCTCTGCCATGCCTCCTCTCTGCCTTGCCTCCTCCGTGCCATGCCTTCTCCATGCCATGCCTCCTCCCTGCCTTGCCATGCCTCCTCCCTGCCTTGCCTCCTCCCTGCCTTGCCACCTCCCTGCCATGCCTCCTCTCTGCCTTGCCATGCCTCCTCCCTGCCTTGCTTCCTCCGTGCCATGCCTCCTCTCTGCCTTGCCCACTCCGTGCCATGCCTCCTCCCTGCCATGCCTCCTCTCTGCCTTGCCTCCTCCGTGCCATGCCTCCTCCCTGCCTTGCCTGCTCTCTGCCTTGCCATGCCTCCTCTCTGCCTTTCCATGCCTCCTCTCTGCCATGCCTCCTCCCTGCTCTGCCTCCTCTCTGCCTCTCCATACCTCCTCCCTGCCATGCCTCCTCTCTGCCTTGCCATGCCTCCTCTCTGCCATGCCTCCTCCCTGCCATGCCTCCTCTCTGCCTCTCCATACCTCCTCCCTGCCATGCCTCCTCTCTGCCTTGCCATGCCTCCTCCCTGCCATGCCTCCTCTCTGCCTTGCCATACCTCCTCCCTGCCTTGCCATGCCTCCTCCCTGCCTTGCCATGCCTCCTCCCTGCCTTGCCATGCCTCCTCTCTGCCTCTCCATGCCTCCTCCCTGCCATGCCTCCTCCCTGCCTTGCTATGCCTCCTCTCTGCCTCTCCATACCTCCTTCCTGCCATGCCTCCTCCCTTCTCTGCCTCCTCTCTGCCTTGCCATGCCCATCAGGCATACACCACAGAAAAGGGTAAATTTTGTGCATTTTCTGTGGCGTACACAAGGGGCACAGATTGATAAATCAGCTACATGAATTGTTCTACATTTTCTCTACCTGTGCGCCCCATCCATAGATCCCCCATATGTATATGCCTCCGTAGACCATTCCTGCATTGCTAACCACTAGTGCAAGTACCGACCTGATTAGAATCCCCTCACTCCCCAGTGATTGGATGTAATGCAGTGTTATATCGTCTGTGTATGACTTATACGACATTACCGTACAGTAATAATCAGATATAACGTAATGTTCTCCTACAATCACATGAAGGCGTAACGTGGATCATAAATATAACATTATTGTGATGTTCTTTCTTGTAATACTCAATGGCTACAGATGAAGTCCTTTATTTTATTTGATATTAGAATATGGTTGCAGGCAGCATTTAAAGGGGTAGTTCACAAAACAATTTCTTTCAAATCAACTGGTGCCAGAAAGTGCCAGAGATTTGTAATTTTCTATTAAAAAAATCTCCAGTGTTCCAGTACTCATCAGCTGCTGTATATCCTGCAGGAAGTTGTGTATTCTTTCTACTCTGACACAGTGCTCTCTGCTGCCACCTCTGTCCATGTCAGGAACTGTCCAGAGCAGGAGAGGTTTTCTATGGGGATTTGCTGCTGCTCTGGACAGTTCCTGACATGGACAGAGGTGGCAGCAGAAAGCACTGTGTCAGACTGGAGAGAATACATCACTTCCTGCAGGACATACAGCAGCTCATAATTATGGGAAGACTTGAGATTTTTAAATAAAAGGAAATTACAAATCCTATATAACTTTCTGAAACTAGTTGATTTGAAAGATTTTTCTTTTCCACTGGAGTACCCCTTTAAGTCAACACGGGAAAAACCCTGATGGTGTTGACATTAGCAGAATCACATAAATTCATGGCTCAATCTAACCTGCTGTTAATAGTCCAGTTTAGGTCATTGGTGCTGGTGCTATTTCCTTGCCCCACATAGGTCTTTTAATGCTACATGAGCTTCTCTGACCTGCCTCCTAAATCTGCAGCCTTATTACAGAGCAGTGTACTCCTGGGATAGATCCCCTATTAGCCGCAATGGCTCCACATCCCCCTGTGCTGATTGACTGTTATGTATATACTGTATACTGTGCATTGCCTATGAGATGGGGCACAGTTAGAGGTGAATTATCTTCAATGGCACGATCCTGTGTCACCAC
Organism: Dendropsophus ebraccatus; assembly: GCF_027789765.1. Classification (NCBI taxonomy): domain Eukaryota; kingdom Metazoa; phylum Chordata; class Amphibia; order Anura; family Hylidae; genus Dendropsophus; species Dendropsophus ebraccatus. The sequence continues at coordinate 7,356,749 of NC_091456.1, read as the reverse complement.
TAACCCGAATCTCTAACATGATGTGATGCCATGCCTCGCTCAATCCTTTGTATGAAATAGATTTTAAAAACAAGGAATGATTTTATTTTTGTTACTAGAAATGTGATCCTAATGAATCGGCTACTGGGAGTAAATCGCAAATGGTTAGGAACTCCATATGCCACATTCACATAAGATTTGGTTGTAAAAAAGGAAAGGCATTCCCACATACATTGCGGCATACCCAGGGCATTCAACCTTTTTTCTAATGCATAAACTCGTACAAATTTAATAAAGTGTATAAAATAGCAATAAGTGATAATAACTAATCACAGCCCAGTCTCCCTATAGTAGATGGCCCCCTGTGTAGGTTCCCCTATTGAAGATGGCCCCCTGTTTGGTCTGCCTATAGTAGATGGCCCCCTGTGTGGTCTTCCTATAGTAGATGGCCCCCTGTGTGGTCTTTCTATAGTAGATGGCCCCCTGTGTAGGTTCCCCTATAGAAGATGGCCCCCTGTTTGGTCTTCCTATAGTAGATGGCCCCCTGTGTGGTCTTCCTATAGTAGATGGCCCCCTGTGTAGGTTCCCCTATAGAAGATGGCCCCCTGTTTGGTCTGCCTATAGTAGATGGCCCCCTGTGTGGTCTCTGTATAGTAGATGGCCCCCTGTGTGGTCTTCCTATAGTAGATGACCCTCTGTGTGGTCTCTGTATAGTAGATGGCCCCCTGTGTGGTCTTCCTATAGTAGATGACCCTCTGTGTGGTCTCTGTATAGTAGATGGCCCCCAGTGTAGTCTCTCTATGGTAGATGGCCCCCAGTGTAGTCTCTCTATGGTAGATGGCCCCCAGTGTAGTCCCGCTAGTGTAGTCCAGTGTAGAGTTTGGTGCACACACAATTAAATAGTGCATGCACTCCGGGACAGTCCTGCAGCTGCAATTCACTTGCGAGGCCCCAGACTGATGTGCAGGATAAGATCACGTGTGTGTGTGTGTGTGTGTGGGGGGGGGGTTGGTGGCTGTCAGTCCCCAGAAGCCTCGGCCACCGGGCGGCTGGCCAAATTGCCCACATTGTGATCTACCACTGATGGTACCTTACGTGTAATCTATATCCTTCAATTATTGTACTGTCATACACCGTGATTAAACATAGAACACAAAGATGGTTACAAGTAATGACGCAGATGAGTGTTATAGACAGGTTTCCCTCCATAGTGTATCTTCATAGGTAGCTGCAGTGAGTAGATTGCCTGGATACAATATCACCCCCCCCCCCTGGTGTTTTTCCTCTTTGTCTCATTAAAATCTGAAAGTGAAATAGATTTTTATGTAGATTTGATGTAACGGAGCTGACAGAATAATCACAATTGTTACAGAGAAAAAAAAAGGTCAAAGCAATTAACTCTAGAAGAAGGGAATTAGCTGAATGTGGCCCCCTGCGTGTAGTCAGAGTGTCACACAATCACATGATGAGAGCGTAGATGTGTCTGATACAAGACCAAGCAAGCAACAGGAAGACCAAGAAGCTACTCGCCAACAAAGTAGTAGAGATCAGGGTCGGGGAATAAGAAATTGTGCAAACTCCATTAAAGCCAATACAGTGATACCTTGGAATACAAGTAAATTGGTGTGAAAGTGTTGTCTAGGATCAGCTAACAATTTATTTTAAAGGGAAACCATCAGCAGGTTAGACGAATCTAACCTGCGGATAGCCCTTAATGGGCACGGGGCCCGTGGAAGACTGTAGCAGATCAGGAGCTTGGGAAAGCCTCTGTGATTCCTTGTATCAGATAATAAAAGCATTTCTCTACATCCTAAAAGCACAGACAGATATATGGAAGGTACCAGGTGTCTCCTTGTCCTAACATCATCTAACATTGTCAGCAGTTTGGAACATGAATTACAGCTGACAGATTCCCTTTAGGGTGCCTTCACACCTACCGGATCCACAGCGGATCTCACTTCTACGGATTCAAATTGAGAACCGCTGCGGATCCGGTATCAATTCACCCCTATGATAGCACATATTCGCAGCGGTATTGACATCCCGCTGTGAATATGTGCTTTAACTCCCTGGTGCCCGCAGCCCCGCCGTCGCATCCCCCCCATCCCGGCCACATCCCCCCATCAGCCCATTTCCAGCCCGCCGCCGCGAGCATACAGTACCTGCTCGGCGGCGCGGCTGCTGTGAGACTGAGGGAGCCTCACTGCAGCCGCGCCGCCGAGCAGGTAATGTATAGTGTGAAGGTACCCTTAAGGGAACTTGTCAGGAGAAGAAGCATTATAAAACCGGTTGAAACATGTAATACTTTGTGTCCCGGAGGGTGTAGGCCCATGTGTGCCAGAGGGTGTAGGCCCATGAGTGTCGTAGGGTGCAGGCCCATGTGTGTGTCGGAGGGTGTAGTCCCATGTGTGCTGGAGGGTGTAGGCCCATGTATACCGGTTTGTGTAGGCCCATGTGTGCCGGAGGGTGCAAGCCCATATGTGCCGGAGGGTGCAGGCCGATGTGTGCCGGAGGGTGCAGGCCGATGTGTGCCGGAGGGTGCAGGCCGATGTGTGCCGGAGGGTGCAGGCCGATGTGTGCTGGAGGGTGCAGGCCGATGTGTGCCGGAGGGTGCAGGCCGATGTGTGCCGGAGGGTGCAGGCCGATGTGTGCCGGAGGGTGTAGGCCCATGTGTGTGTCGGAGGGTGTAGTCCCATGTGTGCTGGAGGGTGTAGGCCCATGTACACCGTTGGTTGTAGGCCCATGTGTGCCGGAGGGTGTAGTCCCATGTGTGTTGGAGGGTGTAGGCCCATGTATACCGGTGTTTGTAGGCCCATGTGTGCCGGAGGGTGCAAGCCCATGTGTGCCGGAGGGTGCAAGCCCATGTGTGCCGGAGGGTGCAAGCCCATGTGTGCCGGAGGGTGCAGGTCGATGTGTGCCGGAGGGTGTAGGCCCATGTGTGCCGGAGGGTGTAGGCCAATGTTTGCTGGAGGGTGTAGACCCATGTGTGTCGGAGGGTGCAAGCCCATGTGTGCCGGAGGGTGCAAGCCCATGTGTGCCGGAGGGTGCAAGCCCATGTGTGCCGGAGGGTGCAGGCCGATGTGTGCCGGAGGGTGCAGGCCGATGTGTGCCGGAGGGTGTAGGCCAATGTTTGCTGGAGGGTGTAGACCCATGTGTGCCCGAGGGTGTAGGCCCATGTGTGCTGGAGGGTGTAGGCCAATGTGTGCTGGAGGGTGTAGACCCATGTGTGCCAGAGGGTGTAGGCCCATGCTGATATGTTGAAAAATTTTTGAACTGGCAGGCATTGGGGTAATGTCACCATTGAGGGGTGATAGACAAGCTGGAAGGCATCCTATGTAATCCACTGCTTATCCCCAGAGTATATGTGGATGACACGGACCTCTCTGGCCCCAATACGTGTGATTATAGCCGTGACATTGTATTGTGGAGAGTTGCTCGCCCCAGCCGGAGCTCTCTGGTCCATGATGGGGCTCAGTATCAGAAGAGGTTTTACACATTCTGATGGTTTTATAAAATTTTTACTCCTGACGGGTTCCCTTTAAACTATTCTGAGACCTACTGTTTGCTTTTGACCTCCTCACTTCCCTACTCTCTATAGACTTCAGTATATATGCAGTACAGTCATTACGCACTGGCAAGACGCTGACATACTGACCTACTTTCCAGGTCCAACATTTAAAGTGATAACATTGGATCTTTGTGCAGTTTGATGATCACACGGGGGCAGGCATTGTTACTGTATAGTTATAAGAGATATATTGCACCTGTGTGATCATATAGGACAGAATCTAATCCCTAGAGATTAGAGATTAACCCATGAAAGTCCTTTCCCTACTGAATAGCTACCGGTAGAGATCTTGCAAACTATTACACAGGGTATTACTATACTCTATATAATATTTTATTCTGCAATAAATAAACTTTTTTTTAATGGAAACTAGAATATAGCTCAGCCAGGTTGTGGTGACGACAGTGCCGGTTGGGCACACAAGTATGGTGGCACACCTGCTTTTATTTTAGATAGGCTGGCTATATCCTTTCCCTGTGATCTGTAACCTGCCTGCATGCGAGGGGGTACCTTGGGTCAAGTTATGACCCACCCGGACTATTGGTACCGCCACCCATAGAAAGGGGAGATGACCCAAGGAAGATGCAATGGCTGTGTAGGTGCTTAGCAAATAACCACTGAGTCCAGTTAAAATAAATAAACTCTTCTTTACTGCATGAAGGCTTAATATAGGGATATACAGTAGGATCTTGACTTGATAATATACTTGAATCTATAGTGACCCGACCTGTGCTGAGAGCTCAAGGAGAGGTACAGCCGTGCTGACTGAGTTGCGTGATGAGAGGTAAAAGAGGTTCAGAGAGGTAGAGAGGAGGATGTTGTGAGAGTCCAAACCCAGGGTAGAAGTGTGCTCTGCCAGAACTTTAGAAGGAGACTAAGTAGAATACTTGAAAGTAGAGAGAATACTTGTGCCCGTGTTTTGACTCTTTGGTCTTTGCACCACCTATGGCCCACAAGTAGAGATGAGCGAACCTGACGGATTTCTGGTTCGTACGAACCAGAAATCTCGGCATCTGACTCCCGCTGTCTGCTGGCTCTGTGCAGCGGGTGGATATAGCGTAAGGAACGCCAAGAAAACTGGGATACAGCCTATGGCATAGGCTGTATCCCAGTTTTCCAGGCGTTCCTTAGGCTGTATCCATCTCTATCCATTTCGCTCATCTCTACCCACCAGTGTCAGGCGACCCATCCTAGAGGGTGACACAAGCCCCAGATCTTTTTACCTGGGATGAGCAGAGTGGTCAGAGTTCTCTTATCACACCCGTGCTGCGAGATAGAGTACGTAGGCTTCTAGCAACTTTGCTCTATCCGGATCAGTTACTCTTTCTTCAGGATACTGTCCGTATTGCATAGTGTGGAAAAGAGTGCTAAGGTATCTCATGTGTGTCCGTTCACTACAGAGACCGACCCAAAAACTGAGTAAAGGTGTGGCTATATTTCCTCTCCCCATGTGACTTCCTCCTACAGCGTCTGTAACATGCTGTAAGTGAGTGAGAAGAGAGTGCAAGAGAAAGAGAAGGATAGAGATAGGTAGAAAAGAGAAAGAGCTCCCATTGGTGCACAGATCCTATAAACAATATCCCTTTAGTTATCTACAGCGGTGCAATACTTAGGTACACAATATACATACTAGCGACATCTAGTGGCAAAACTTAGGTACTACTTCATTACCACTTTTACTTTGAAGTACTGTACAGACTTTTGCGAGGGTTGTAAAGACAAGAAACACCCGTGGTGGGATACCACATATCCATGCTGTGTATAGGCAGTCACCTGTCAATCAGTAGCTGGAGGGGTGTGGCAAGAATCATATTCTCCTGCATATTAGGAGAACAGATGAACAGAATGATGTAAGTAATACACCAATCTGTTCAGTATTTCTGTCACTAGTTTATGCTGCTCTTATTTAAGGCAGAGTAAACCTAGTGACAGATTCCCTTTAACCCCTAGACGACCCTGGACGTACAGTTACTTTACGGGTGTCTGTCACCAGACAACCCTGGACGTAACTGTATGTCCTGGGTCTCTAAGGAGCTATATATATAATTGCTTAAAAAAGAGGATTTTATAAAAAAAAAAATATATAACATTAGAGAATCTGTGTAAACCTGCATATGGTTGTGTTCGGACTGACCTATAGAATAATAGTATCATGTCGCTGTTACCATATAGTGCATTATGTAGACACAGGAACCTCCCAAACGTTACCATATTGCATTCTTTTTTACGATTTCACCAATTTATATCTTCATAAATAATATATTTGGGATTCCATCATACATGTTATGGTAGAATGAAAGACGCCATTACACAGTACAACTATTCCTGTAAAAAACAACAAGCCCTTACATGGCCTGTAGATAGAAAACTGAGAGTGCTGGAGCTCTTAGAAAGGGGGCTTGGTCCTCAAAGAATTGGGCTTGGTCGTCAAAGGGTTAAGCATTGATTCTGAGTTACACTACGGCCGCAAGACAGCCACACTGTATATGGACTTTCAATGATTTCTGGCCTCTGTTTAGAAACTGTATGAACAGCGGTCGTAGCTTGCATTGATTTGCATTGATTTCAACGTTGTATAATTGGCAGTAACAACCGTTCTTGTCATAAAAAATACTTAGTGTGAACATAGCCTAAAAATCATTTTGAACCTTGTCACATCGGAGCCTTGCAGGGATTGCAGATTGTTCATGTTTGTATCTCCCAGAGCAATGTGAAGGATATTGCTTAACCAGTGGGCCATAGTGACTAGGAATAGGAAGGAAGAGTGAAATGGCGGGTTTTATGACGAGACACAGATGGTTTCTTGTGGAAGTAATAAGGCAGAGCAAATAATGATAACCTAGATCTGGTAATTGCCTTCTAATGCAACAGGGAAGTTCTGGGACATCATTTCTATCTGTGTCATGAACAGGAAGGATAATTGTAATAATTACAGTGAGAATTCATGTTATTGCTGAATGACATGGCGCATGGCAAGAATATCGCCTTCAAAAGGCGCAATTCATAGATAAACATTGGATACAAATGGGTATTTCTAATGTTATTATTGCTATATGTAAATATGGCATAAATCAGGTTTTTCACTAGAAACGAATGATAAGTGAGAAAAATTGCCACAATCACATAAAATCAGGACTAACGGCTGTATGTAACTTAAAGGGAAACTAACAGCAGGTTAGAAGACTATAAGCAGCTGTTACCTTCCCATAGGGCTGGGGAATCTGAGGAGCAAAGGAATCTCCTTACCATCATCTATGGGACCATATACCAGAGTCCTCTATTTTATTATGTTAATCAGGCGTTTCACTGCACTGGGAACAATACTACAGCTCACGGTGCTCTGATCTGCCCTCCTGCCCACCCCTCTTTGAGTATTAAAGTGTAGATCTCATGTAAATGTCATATCTCAGAAGTCAATAAATATCAATAGTACAAGCAATTGTAAGAAACTCTGTAATAGGTTTTATTAAGCAAAAGTGTTTCCTTCTGTACTCAGTAAGCTGTTTTCCTACCTCCTCCCTCACTGCAGAAGAAGCAGGATTTCTGTGTCCATTATGCCCTATGGAGAGCGGAGGGGCAGAGGGGGTGAGTAAGCACGGAGAGGAGAAAAGGGAGCCCTGCACAGCACAACATCCTGCAATCTTCTCAAACCAAGCTCCCAGATAAGCACCCTTCTGACCTGTGAATCCAAACTGGAGGAGCTGCTTCTCTCCTCTTGCTGCTCACTCATCCCCCTCCACCCCTCTCCCCTCCATAGGTTATAATGGAATCAGCAAACCCGTCTTCCTTTTACTCCTCAGTAGTGAAGATGCTTTGCCTGATAATGGACAGATAAGAAGTGTGTGTGCGTGGGGGAGGCTAGGAAACAGCTTTTTGCCTACTAAAACTGTTACAGAGTTTGTTAAAATCGCTTGTACTATTGATTTTCGCATAAAAAATGTAACAAAAAATGTTAACAAAAAATTCTGTACTCTATTTTTATGGAGAGGGGCAGGTGGATTGGTGCACCATGGGCTGTAGCCCCGCCCCCAGTGCACCAAATAGACCAATGAACACATTAATAGGGTGGACGATTACAGGAAAACAGGGCTAAGGATGAAGAGATTTATTTACCCATGTCCTAGGGCCTAAGCAGCCTCAACTGCATTGACGCCCAGGAGCTTGGTTCTTTTGCCTGCTACCAATATCTCTGACTTAAGGGCCTTTTACAAGGGCCGATGATCGTTGAGGAGCATTGCTAGAAACGCTCCTGCGGCTGATATAATTGGCCCATGTAAAAGGGACAGTGATCAGATGAGGACCGGGCCCAATCCTCGGATTATTGTGTCTTTTGAACCTGCTAAAATTTATCAGCATTGGGCACATATCTTCTTGTGTAAACAGTGTTATGTGTGAAAGATAATGATAAAGAGAAACTGACAGCACAGGCATGTATCTGTTGGGGTCTGGGATATGTGTATATCTGTGCTGTCAGTTTCCAGATCACACAAGCAGCAGTGTATACTTACCATCAACGTTGCTTGTGATCCAGGTCTGCAGTCCAGAGAAAGCTGGGCCTGAAGATACAGATGGCAGAGTTGGTAGAGTGGGATGCTGGATTATAAGCAGTGCAGATGGTAAGTATACTCTTATACTTATGATGATCTGGAAACTGACAGCACAGATATATACATGTCCTATATACATATCTGCTGTCAGTTTCCAGGGCTGCACGAACGATCCTTGGATTGTTCGTGCAGCCTGGCCGCTTGATTTGTCGTGCTATGTACATGCGCAGCAAATGAGCTGCCGATCTTGCTTGCGCTAGTTTGCAGCCCCAGTGGCCAACAAATCTTTACGTCTAATGGGACCTTTAGTGATTGCTTCATAAAAGAAAATATTTCCGTACAATAGACCTAGTGAAGTTGTTGTATAGTATAGTAGTAAGTGCAAATGCACCCTCTAATCGTGAACCCCCAGATTGCCAAATGGGAACAAAAATGAAGATGACCCTATTTGCTAATAAAGATTGGACAAATAATTTTTCTATTCCTTGATCCTGTTTGGTCAGTGAGATGAATTGTGTGACCCGCTCCATGACCTGGAAGCCATTACATTCTTCTTTGTAGTTGTTCTCCATAATTTAGGGAGTATTCCTACCCGGTGACTCTAGCAGCATTGACTATAAACATAGACCTCTGCGTTTTTTCTGCTGCTTTTGCACATAAGATCAATGTTATTCCGCACTGCTATAATTGCTTTGTACTTTTGCACTAGTACTGTCTATGGATAGACCTGTATACACGAGCCTGGGCCAAATCCAAGTCAGGTCAGGGGAAGGGGGGGGGGGGGGGGGGGGGGGGGGGGGGGGGGGGGGGTGAGGGTCAGGGGGGTGGGCACAATGTTGTGTAATTGGGGAGATGAAATATAAATAAGCAGATAAGGCCCGGACGGAGGAACGGGCCGCTGCATAATCATCCATATTCTTTCCCTTTCAAATGTCAACAACCATTTTCATGCTTCCAGATCTTACTTAGGAAGTGGAAATAATAGATGCTGAGGGCGAGCTAATGTGTCATGTCTGGCTGAAAAATATTGCTATACCTTTATTAACCTTATTGCTTAATTCAGTAGAGGGTACATTAGAAGAGTGTGGAGTGTGGAGTGGACCTCATTGCAGATTTGGATAATATTGATCTGAACATTGTAAATACTTTTGCACAGGGCCGATCGGGCATTGTTATCATTGTGCACAATACAGTTTAATAGGTTTATGTATTATCCAAAAAAAATAGACCCTAGTGATAAGTGGCTGAATTCAGTGTTGGCCCTAAATGGGTTTATCATCTGTTGGATTGTAGCCCATTACTGTATCAGAGCCAGGGCCTACCGGGTACTCAGACAGGTTAAAGCCAGCGCCTACCGGGTACTCAGACAGGTTAAAGCCAGGGCCTACCGGGTACTCAGACAGGTTAAAGCCAGGGCCTACCGGGTTCTCAGACAGGTTAAAGCCAGGGCCTACCGGGTACTCGGACAGGTTAAAGCCAGGGCCTACCGGGTACTCAGACAGGTTAAAGCCAGGGCCTACCGGGTACTCAGACAGGTTAAAGCCAGGGCCTACCGGGTACTCGGACAGGTTAAAGCCAGGGCCTACCGGGTACTCAGACAGGTTAAAGCCAGGGCCTACCGGGTACTCAGACAGGTTAAAGCCAGGGCCTACCGGGTACTCAGACAGGTTAAAGCCAGGGCCTACCGGGTACTCAGACAGGTTAAAGCCAGGGCCTACCGGGTACTCAGACAGGTTAAAGCCAGGGCCTACCGGGTACTCAGACAGGTTAGAGACATAAGACCATGCACTGCGTTTTTGCAGTCCGTTTAACCGATCCATTTTCAAACAGCCAACCGCTTTTTTTTGTGTACACTAAAAATAAGGGGAAAAAAACATCTATTTTGATCCTTTTTTTTTTTTTTTTTTTTTTTTTTTTAAATAATGGAAATCAATGGAAAAACTGATCCAAATGGATTGCACTGGATTGCATTTATTTTTGCAACCACCCCATAAAACATGTACGCTAGACTGCAAAAACGCAGTGTAAACCCAGCCAAAGCCAGCCTGGGCGCTATCTACATACTAGTCAACTGTAACCTAAACCGAAAAATGTAGAAAAGACAACTGGCCCCCCGGATAGTAGTGAGATAATCCTTTATTAGTGAAAAGTTCACAGAAAGTCACAATACACAACCCCTAACCCACAAAATCACTTAAAATGCCCTCATAGTGGGGTACCTAGGTAATTGTAGCCACCTCAACCTCATCTTCACTGGGTATAGTGGGTCAAATCCCTCTCAATAGATATTGCACTCTGACTGGCCCTGTAATCTTGTATATCATTATAAGGCTACAGTATGTTAACACAACGCAAGTTCAGTATTAATCACGGCCGTTGTTGCCGATTTTCAACAACGGCCGGGATTAATACTGAACTTACATTGTGCTGCAGGCTGAGGGAATCCTGGCCAGGGTGTATACACATAGTACATATATACATACACATAGTATACACTCCGGCCGGGATCGCTAGCAGTCACGCAAATAACTGACATGTCAGTTTTCTGCGGCCAATATTCATTGAATAGCGGCCGCAGAGAACCCGTCAGTGCACACAATGGAGCGTGCGGCTCTGGCCGCACACTCCATTGTGTGCAGTGGGTAATTTGGATACCAGATCATTAGTAGCGAAGATCATCCGGCCGGTACTGCAGTACTGGCCTGGATGATCATAAGTAACACCGGCCGTTCTGTGATCCGGCCAGGTCACAGAACAGCTTGTGTTTTACTAAATATGAACATGGCCTTAAAGTGCTAGTGCAAGTATAGAGGTAAACAGTACTGTGTGAAAAGACAATGAAGTGTAGGCTGAGGCCGGGGCGTACGCCAGGGAGAAGGTACAGTATGCCTGCCCTATGCGTCGCCTGCCCATTAGGGGCGCAGCAAGGCTGGGAGGAGGCATGGCTCAGATTTATCTTCATACAAATCTACACCTGCTGGAAGAATCGGGCACGGGGTTGGATGGGTTTATTAAGGGACATACACCTCTTAGTAAATCCAGCCAGGAAAAGGGGCGTGGCTTTATTTAAGACCGACATACTCGTACACCAATCTTCATAAAAGTCCTCAAATGTGATCATGTAAAGTGCAGAGTTAATGGAATGACACCTGATGGGGTATATGGAACCCTACGCTACGTTCCATCCACTTAAGTGGAAATTTGTCTGTGTACTTTCCACTAATACTATTTGGGGGGCTGATTGGCTTTCCTCCACATACTGTAAATACATGTAAACTATGACTCATAGATGACTAATGTGTATAATATACACTTATATAAAACACCTGTCATTAGAACCGACCATTGTCATGCAGAAACATACTGCCGCTTGCATCAATAAGAAAGAACCAAACAACGTCCTGCGTTATAATCTGATGGAGTATAGTGGGGGCTTTGGGATTCTGGGTCATAGTGCCTGCAGCAGCCAGATATCATTGGCACTACCATATACTGATTGGTAAATATTCTGCTCATCTTTGTAGACACGATGCCGGCTGGTCCGTACACCCAACAAATCAGGGGGAACGACAGAGAAAAGAAGACCTGACCGATGAAGAGAAAGAAATTATCAACCGGGTTATAGCAAGAGCTGCCAAAATGGAGGAGATGGAGCAGGAACGAATTGGGTAAGAGACACCGTTATCTGTGCACGTCATATGGGTGGGATGCTTATTTTTTTTTGTTTAAAGGGGAACTATCAGCAGGTTAATCGAAGGTAACCTGCAGATATGTCCCTATTGCCCAGGAGACGTTAAGGATGATGGTACGTGTCTTACCTTCCTCCTCTGTACCGTTCCGGTGCTATTAGCAGTGTAATCCTGGGCCCAGAGCACCGTTAGGAGCACTGCCCCGCCCCTATAGTGCTAAGCCAGCCCACTCCTTCTAATGATAATTAATAGAGTGGGTGGGGCATTGCTCCTAACGGTGCTCCGGACCAAGGATTACACTGATAACAGCACGGAAACAGCGCCAAGGAGGAAGTTAAAAGACATATCACAATAGGGGGCTATCAGCAGGTTTGATTTGTCTAATCTGCTGACAGTTCCCCTTTGAAGGCACGTTAAAATCTATAAGAAAATTGCAATAATCATAGTTTCATTTTTTTTTTTAAATTCAAGTTAATTCATATGAAAACTGTGAATTAAGCCAAACCCAAATAATTTCCGACATTAGACCCCGACCTTCAATTAATTTGGTCCCCAGAATTGATACCCAAAATCCGACCCCTAAATTAATTCTCAATCCAAACACCTGAATTAACTCCAGAGCAGAATTCGAAATCAGACATGAGTCCTGGCTCATCTTACATGGGCCGACTGGCTGAACACGCAGTCAAATTGTCGTAGAAATGCTTGCTTCCGATAATCGATAGCGAACTAGAAAACGCTTGCTCGTGGACTGATCACATCTTTTGTGCGGCCAATAACATAATCATCAGCCGCACAACCCCCCGTGTAAACTGAGAATATGCGGCTGACAATGATAGATTAGATGGCTGTTCGTGTGGCCCAAATATGTGATTTATCGGGAAGTGTGAAGGCGCCGATCACCATGATCTACACTTCTTATCTTATCCCATCTAAAAGGGTCTTTTGGTGTCAGGTGGTGCATGTCTCTAGATGAAGAGAATTTCAGCATTTATCTGTGGGTGGGTGTCTCTATATAAGCAGGGTGTCAATTACTGTTACTGCCAGTTTTCTGGACGTTGAAGTCCATGATGTGTCTGGCAGCTTCTGGTAGTTACTATGTATGGATATGCCATTGCCATCCATGGGAGTTTGTTGTGCAGTTTGTTGGCCGGAGGCTCATTCATGTCCTTCAGGGTAATGTATTTCTATCTATAGGGAGAGATGAGCAAAGTTCATTGTGTGAACTGAAATGTTCTGTGTGGCGGCTATTCAATGAATAGCTGCCGCACAAAACCGACATGTCAGTTTTTTCTGTGGTCGGATGGAATCCCGGCCGGAGCGTATACTATGTGAATATGGTCTGGTCGGGATTCCCTCTACTTGCAGCACAATGTAAGTTTAGTATTCATCACGGCCGTTGTTGCAAATTGGCAACAACGGCCGTGATAAATACTAAACTTACGTTGTGTGAACATGGCCTATGGCTGCATCCCCCTCCTCCAGGCAGCAGAACGCAAATGCTGATTGTTCAGGTTTTTATAAACCTGAATTTTCGACAAGTTTGCTTATCTCCTCTATCTATAGGTATAACACACTACATGCTTAGTTAGAAATCTAGTAAACTTAAAGGGGTATTCTGAGTATAAGTTGTTTATCCTCTGTATGGGGGGATAAGTGTTTCCAGACATCAGACACCCCCCCCCTCCCGGATCCTGTGTGTCTGTCTGGCAGCTGCGACCTCTGCCCCCGGATCCTGTGTGTCTGTCTGGCGGCTGTGACCTCTGCCCCCAGATCCTGTGTGTCTGTCTGGCGGCTGTGACCTCTACCCCCGGATCCTGTGTGTCTGCCTGGCGGCTGTGACCTCTGCCCCCGGATCCTGTGTGTCTGTCTGGCAGCTGTGACCTCTGCCCCCGGATCCTGTGTGTCTGTCTGGCAGCTGTGACCTCTGCCCCCAGATCCTGTGTGTCTGTCTAGCGGCTGTGACCTTTGCCCCTGGATCCTGTGTGTCTGTCTGGCGGCTGTGGATGCCGGGTTAGTGACAGGCGGATTGTAACCCCTAGAATTCTAGAACGATTTCTGCGTTCCAATCAGACCGACAGATTAAATCTTTTAAGACAATTAAGGCAAATAATGACTCCCGAAATGAATGATGGGAAGAATGATGACCTCCTGCTCGCATAAGTTATAAGAGATTGGATTATAATTTACAGCTGTTTATGTGAAGGCAATATTGTAACATATATATATATATATATATATATATATATATATATATATATATATATATATATATAAATACCTTGAAAAACATATATACCTTGTAATGGTAATGTTTTGAATGCTCTCTGCCTGCCCCTCTCTTTCTCTGTCTGCCCCTCTCTTTCTCTGCCTGCCCCTCTCTTTCTCTGCCTGCCCGTCTCTTACTCTCTCTCTGTGTCTCTTTCGCTGTAAGGGCCATTTTACATGGGCCGATATTGCACTGTAAGCGAGCACTGATCTTGCTGGGCCCATACACGGCTCGATTATTGTGCAGTGAGGGCTGTGTGTGTGTATATATATATATATATATATATATATATATATATATATATATATATAGTTAGCTCCTGCTTCGGTGTTAAAATGACCTGCCCAGGCTCCCCCAGTGTTCTCCAGTCTTGTTCCTGTGTTCCCCACTCACCACAGCTGTCTCCACCATTTCCAAACCCGTCTCTGAAATGACAGACAGCTCAGCCAATCACAGGCCGAGATGGGACAATGTCATGGCCAGTGATTATGCAAAAAAAGAGCCTGTGGAGCCTCATTTAATAGTTTCGAAACACAGGCCCAACCACGTATCCCTCCGGGAAGGACCCAGCCAAGGGGCGGCTCCTGTAAGGAAACCACCAAAACCACAATATTACGTGGCCCTATAAGTCATTGTAATGACGGAGGGATATCTGACTGCTCCTGTGTTTCAAGACTCTTAAATGAGGCTCCATATTTTAAATAGAAGTAATATACAAATCTATATAACGTTCTGACAGCAGTTGATTTTCCCTATGGAGTTCCCCTTTAAGATGCATTCTGGTACCTTAGAGTCTATAGCTTTACATTTTTCAGAATTTATATTGCCCTGCTTGATCACATATTACTTTTATTACTCCTTGGATGCTTGTACATCATTTTAAGTTTAAAGCACATAAAGTGCATGATGGTTTTCTAGTATTAGTGTTGCGGAATCTGATGGTGCTAAAGAAATAATGGGGGAGAGTTATCAAACATGGTGTAAAATGACACTGGCTCAGTCGCCCCTAGCAACCAATCAGATTCCACCTTTCATTTTCTGAAGAGTCTGTGAGGAATGAAAGGTGGAATCTGATTGGTTGCTAGGGGCGACTGAGCCAGGTCTACTGTACACCATGTTTGATAAATCTCCCCCTATATTCCTATTATACCTGGGAGTCACAGCAGCATTAGACACAGGTTATTTATAAACCGATCTGTACTATTATAAGGGACCTTGTCATCTGACTCACTATGTGACTGATCCATCCATCTTTATTACTAATAATCTGAGCGCTGATCGTATTATTTCCATACGTTTTTAAGAAGGAAGGTGCTAATGTGTCCTGACATGCTGGGGCAGGCGTAGCGTGCAAATCCGCCAGCAAATCCATCAACAGCTTGATAAATGACTGTATATTAAACCCCCTGAGGACCGGACAATCGCTTCCGGGATTTCCACTTTTCCCCTACGATGTACACAATACTCGCGCTGTGATGGATATTATGATTGAATAGATTCTGTCCTGTCTATATTAAAGTGGGACTCCGGAGGAAAGCTTTTTTCCTTCGAACTGGTTTCAGAAAGTTATAAAGATTTGTAAAAAAAATCTCTAGTCTTGCAGTACTTATCAGCTGCGGTATGTCCTGCAGGAAGTGATGTATTCTCTCCAGTCTGACACAGTGCTCTCTGCTGCCACCTCTGTCCATGTCAGGAACTGTCCAGAGCAGGAGAGGTTTTCTATGGGATTTGCTGCGGCTCTGCACAATTCCTGACATGGACAGAGGGGGCATGTCAGACTGGAGAGAATACACCACTTCTGCAGGATGTACAGCAGCTGATAAGTACTGGAAGAATGGAATTTTTTAAATAGAAGTCAATTACAAATCTATATAACTTTCTTAAACCAGTTGATTTGTAAGAAATAGATTTTTGCTGGAGTGCCCCTTTAAAATGAAACCGTCTATATATTATCTGCAGCACAATGTATTATACCTGTTGCTGGAACAATCTAATTTCTAGGACATGTTGTATTAGGTATTCCCTGGCGTTCTGCAGACAAGGAAGCCTTCTTCTCCGGGGAAAAGGAACAGGAGAGCACCGGTTATAAATTGGTCTCTGAGAGACACTTGCGCACCACCTGCAGAGACGACATTAATACCGTCTATTTCTGTTCTGTCATCTATAACTGTCACTTATCTCAGACCAGCGAGGAGAACAGTCTGCTATAAACCTGCACAGCGCTCGCTCCTGACAGTATTATCTGCTCTCCAGTCATTGATGACAGGTCGACTTACTGACTTGGAGCAATTGAATTAGTCCAAAATGTTTTCCACATATTACTTCTTCACTTCAACAGTAAGAATCAGGACAATGTATATTGGCTGTTGGTCCTGTCTTCATCATGGCTGACTGCTAGACCTGTAACCAGTGGACTGTATCATAATATACTGGATGGGGTGCTTTGTTTTAAGTTTATGGCAATTACTACTACATAAATTTGTGGCACTCACCACTTAAGGTTGAAAACAAACCTTTATTCTATTCATCCACACAGCAGAAAAAGAAAATAAACTTGCGGCACTCACCATCTTCATACAAATGCTTTTATTCCACAAAGGCGTGCGGTGTGGATAGAGCTCGGGTGACGGTCCGTTTCCCGCACTGCTTGTGCTCTTCCTCTCCCCCCACAAGAAGTGCGGGAAACGGACCGTCACCCTAGCTCTATCCACTGCTCACGCCTTTGTGGAATAATAGCATTTATGTGAAGATGGTGAGTGCCACATCTTTTTTTTTTTTTAACATTATTTTATTAGGTAGGCAAAAACTTTTTTCTGCTTGTTGCATCAGGTGAACTGTTATATGTAGAGCACCACCGAAAGGTGAAAGTGACCCCAGCCATAGATGATTAGCATGTCCTAATTGCTGTCACCTGTTAGGTGTAGAGGCGCACTACAAGTGCCCTAGTGTGTAGTGCCAGGATAGCTTCTTGTAGGCGGTCAGCTTGTGTTAGCAATTGCTAATTTACAAACTATAAACTATAAACAATAAATATATATTAAAAATATCTTTTAAATACCGAAATTTTAAAGGGAATCTGCCATTCTGGGGACCGAAGGAAAGTGCACCATACCCTGTAATAAATATTTTCATACTTACCCTCTTAGTCCTGGTGACGTTTTGCAAGCCGCTCCTGTTGCAGAAAAATCCTTGAAATCCTGGAATCCTTGAAATCCTGCGGCTATGTATTGTTCACGGTCTTCAGCGCATGTGCTGTCCATGAATAAAGTGTGAAGCCTCTCCACTGTACCGCACATGTGCTGGAGAAGATTGGGGAAGATTACCTGTGCACTCGTCTCCAATTAACTATGAACGTTGGATTAATCTCTGCTCATTTGAATATTGAGTGGGAAAAGAAGAATCAGCGATTTCTCCAAAATGGGATCATTGTAACAACGAGGGTAAGTATGAAAATCTTCATTACAGGATATGGCGCTCTTTCCCTCTGTGTCCAGCATACTAGGTTGCCTTTAAGTGTTTTTTCATCACCAATATTGTTTTTTTTTAATCTATTTTTTGTTTGCTGTAATAAACAGAGGTCTAGGCAATTCGTGTGATTTACTTTACATTTGTTAAAAAACAAGCAAGCAAAAAAAAAAAAAAAAAAATAGAAAAGAAATCAAACAAAAAAACAGCCATTTCCTAGTACTAGTTGTGTTCTTGCAATTATACAGTGCGACCCGATGTTTGTGTTCACCATAATCTGCCATTCACTTTCCTATATGGCACATCTGATTATGGGTAATTGAATTAGAGCATGAGTAATAAGAAAAATGTAAAAAATACCAATTTTCTGATCCAAAACAGTAACAACTCTCTTCTGCCCCCAGTTACTAAAATCCTCACCTTAGTTCCTCTAATATGTAATAATGTCCCCTAAGCGGTAACAGCCTTTTAACCCATAAAATAATAAAACCTTTACTGATGTACTGTATCCCAGATCCCATAATTACAGCAAGTCACAGAAGTCTCGGCACTCACTAGTGAAGTCTGCTAAAATTTTATTGTAGGTCCGGCATGAAACAATACCGGGCGCGTTTCAGCTTAACACCTTTTTTAAAAGGCGCTAAGTTAAAACGTGTCCTGTATTGCCTCATGTTGGACTTGCAATACAATTTTAGCAAACTTGACTGGTGAGTGCCGATTATTTTTATAGTTGTCCATAATTAGAGCAGCTGAGGGCTTTTCTGTCCTGTGATGTCGGCAGCTCTAGAGGGCAGTGAAGAGCAGCGGCATCATCGTACTGATATCTTGGTCCTCATTTTCTAGCTAAAGTGGGGACCGGGGAGCTATGGCTCCATGCTCTTTGGTAGATGTCAATTATATCTGCACCATGAAGGTGTGGATAAAGTTAAAATTAGGGATCCTTTGGGGATCTAGGAAACCAGTCCAAATGGGTGGTCCCAAGTGCAGTTGCCCAGTTTGCCCTGACCCCCTTCCCCAGTGCTGGCCCTGGTGCGCCCTGTAATTTTGTCTAGTACTGTAAACCTAGTTACATTGCATAGACTTTTTCAGCTTATTAGCTATTCCAGGCATTCTGCTTCTAAGCTGTATAAATAATTAAACAGAAAATCTGGTGTGCTGCTCATATCTTACCTGACAGCAGACTGATGCAGCATATAATATGCTTAATGAAAATCTTTCTTCCAGTGCACATGCTTGTAATTGCTTTCACTCCATAGGATAGATGTGTGTATGATTTCTGACTTCAGAATTTAGAGACTGAAATGATTTTGTGCAGACCGTCTCCCTTTAAGGACTCTTTAATTATATGAGATTCCACTCATACTAATATCCATAGATAACTACTCTATACATACAAATAGAATTTATTTATGTTACTGTATGGGAGATATACTTATGGGAAAGTGGCGGTATGCATATACTTATATACTTGCTGTCGGTTTCCAGTTACCTACTGAGTGGGCATCCCCTCGGTACCTTTCACTTCGCTGTGTGATCTCACCTCTTTGGAAAAAAGTTCTGTATTGCTGGCTGAGTCTATGACACTGTTTTTGCCAGCAACCGATCTGTCTTCAGGTTGTCTCCACCTCCTCCCACCAAAATGATTGACAGCCGGCTCATCTTCGGCTGTGCTGGATTTTTAATGTGAGGTGGTTGTCAGTCATTGTTGGGGGAAGGTGGGAGTGGCCTTAAGACAGAGTGGTGGTGGGGCAGGCTCAAAGTGTCATAGACCCGCCTCTGTGACACTGTGGCAGACTGCGGTCGGGTGGTGGTGGTAACCCTGCCTGTTAGTGTTTTGTCGTGACGCCAGTGCCGATTGGGCACACAGGTATGGTGGCACACCTGCTTTCATTTCGAGCGGGCTGGTTACAGCTTTTTCCCCTGTGGACAGTGACCGGGTTGTTGCGGGGTCCCTTGGGCAATTACCATGGTGGTCCGGAGTGGAGTAGTGACCCACCCAGGCTATTGGCACTGCCACCCACAGAAAGGGGAGATGACCCATGGAGAGTGTAATTACTGTGCTGAAGAACCACAGAGTCCCATTAAGATAAATAGAATCTTGTTTACTGTTAAGATACTTGATACAGGGAAATACAGTATACTTTCATCTTGATAAGTTACTTTACACTTAAGAAACCAGATCTGTATTGAGAGTAGAAAGAGTGACACAGCCGAGCTGACTGGGTTGCGTGCTGAGAGGTAGAGATTAGAGAAGGATCAGAAGAGTAGAGAGGAGGATGTCGAGAGAGTCCTAACCCAAGTAGTACTGTGCTCTGCCGGAACTTCAGAGGTAGAATACTTGAAAGTAGAGAGAGAATACTTGTACCTGTGTTTTGACTCTTTGGTCTTGGCACTGCCTATTGCCCACCACTGTCTGGTGATACATGCCCCAGACCTTGATACCTGGGATGAGTGGAGTCGTCAGAGTTCTCTGATGACCCCTGCGCTGCGAGATAGAGTGCATAGACTTCTAGCAACTTTGCTCTATCTGGATCAGTTCCTTTACTTTGTGTGAATACTGTCCTGCGCTGTATTGAGTCTGATCTTGCTGTTTGGGAGTATATATATATATATATATATATATATATATATATATATATATATATATATATATATTTTATCCATTGTCTGCATGATGTGTGTGTATATGTAGATTTCTTTGGCTCAAATTAAACATTTATTCCAATAAAAGTACATTATTTTTGATTGGAAAGGGTGCAGTTAATCTGACATGTTTTTCTTGTACTTTTTAAGCTAGACAACTTCTGTAAGGACTCAGTATAAACATATTGACAGCTACATCTCTGAAACCCTATAGGAAGGACTACATTACAGTCGGTTTACATTACACTCTATTCCATTAGGATAACGATAGGAGGACATATTGGGATCAGGAATGTACTTATTAGATTAAAGTCGGTTCTACCATCAGAGATGGACTTGATTACACCAATAAACCTAAATGAGATTCATTTCCATACATTTCCAAGGCGTAAATTGAATTGAAAGTAAATTGTTCAACAGGAAAATCCTATTAATTAGTAATAGAATAGATGTCCCAGGGCTGATTGTCTCAAAGTCTGATGAGCCATAGTGCATAATGGAGAGATTTATAGTGCGTTGGGAAGCCTCATACTTCTTATACATGTTTAGTTTATATCAGGGCTCCAGACTAAAAAATTTACCTAGGAGCCATTGGCTCCTAACCTGAAAAATTTAGGCGCCAAATAGAATATTTGGTCGCCAACATTTTAAAACATGTAAAATTAATGTTATGTTAAATGGGACTTACTGTGTGCAGAGGCCACGGCAGCCTCCTCCTCCTTTAGATTCTCTCTTTTCTTAGTTTGAAAACGTTCAACATGGAAACTTGCAACTTGACAACCATATACCCCCCTGCTGTCGGTGTGTTCCCTCAGCCAGCTGCCATCTTACCGGCAATGATCTACTATATATATATATATATATATATAGCCCCCGGCAGCCGATGACATATAGCCCCTGTGGCAATGTATATGGGAAGTGGTACTGTGCAGTGTATACATACACACACACTGAGGGAAGTGGTACTGTGCAGTGTATATACATACAGACACTGAGGGAAGTGGTACTGTGCAGTGTATACATACACACACACTGAGGGAAGTGGTACTGTGCAGTGTATATACATACAGACACTGAGGGAAGTGGTACTGTGCAGTGTATACATACACACACACTGAGGGAAGTGGTACTGTGCAGTGTATATACATACAGACACTGAGGGAAGTGGTACTGTGCAGTGTATATACATACAGACACTGAGGGAATTGGTACTGTGCAGTGTATATACATACAGACACTGAGGGAAGTGGTACTGTGCAGTGTATATACATACAGACACTGAGGGAAGTGGTACTGTGCAGTCTATACATACAGACACTGAGGGAAGTGGTACTGTGCAGTCTATACATACAGACACTGAGGGAAGTGGTACTGTGCAGTCTATACATACAGACACTGAGGGAAGTTGTACTGTGCAGTCTATACATACACACACACTGAGGGAAGTGGTACTGTGCAGTCTATACATACAGACACTGAGGGAAGTGGTACTGTGCAGTCTATACATACAGACACTGAGGGAAGTGGTACTGTGCAGTCTATACATACAGACACTGAGGGAA
The DNA here is from genome assembly GCF_027789765.1 of Dendropsophus ebraccatus. Taxonomy (NCBI): domain Eukaryota; kingdom Metazoa; phylum Chordata; class Amphibia; order Anura; family Hylidae; genus Dendropsophus; species Dendropsophus ebraccatus. The sequence continues at coordinate 7,335,027 of NC_091456.1, read as the reverse complement.
GTGGTACTGTGCAGTCTATACATACTGTGCACTGAGGGAAGTGGTACTGTGCAGTCTATACATACAGACACTGAGGGAAGTGGTACTGTGCAGTCTATACATACTGTGCACTGAGGGAAGTGGTACTGTGCAGTCTATACATACACACTGAGGGAAGTGGTACTGTGCAGTCTATATATACAGACACTGAGGGAAGTGGTACTGTGCAGTCTATATATACAGACACTGAGGGAAGTGGTACTGTGCAGTCTATACATACAGACACTGAGGGAAGTGGTACTGTGCAGTCTATACATACAGACACTGAGGGAAGTGGTACTGTGCAGTCTATACATACAGACACTGAGGGAAGTGGTACTGTGCAGTGTATACATACACACACACTGAGGGAAGTGGTACTGTGCAGTCTATACATACAGACACTGAGGGAAGTGGTATTGTGCAGTCTATACATACAGACACTGAGGGAAGTGGTACTGTGCAGTCTATACATACAGACACTGAGGGAAGTGGTACTGTGCAGTCTATACATACTGTGCACTGAGGGAAGTGGTACTGTGCAGTCTATACATACACACTGAGGGAAGTGGTACTGTGCAGTCTATATATACAGACACTGAGGGAAGTGGTACTGTGCAGTCTATATATACAGACACTGAGGGAAGTGGTACTGTGCAGTCTATATATACAGACACTGAGGGAAGTGGTACTGTGCAGTCTATATATACAGACACTGAGGGAAGTGGTACTGTGCAGTCTATATATACAGACACTGAGGGAAGTGGTACTGTGCAGTCTATACATCCCCCCCCCTCGCACCCCACACGCACTGACTACCGCACCTGGCCACCATCACAACAGACACTACCAATCCCCCGCCCAGGCCGCGGTCCCCCCACACACAGATTAGTGGCCGGCCGCCACCTCTGCCGTCCCTCCGGTTGTACTCACCCACTATCTAAGCTTGGTGCCGCTGGGGTGCACTTGAAGAACCGCCGGGTGAGGAGAGGCGGGAGAGAGGCGCTGGAGGAGTGTGGCGCCTCTGCGGCCGTCTGTCCAATGAATGACGGACGTGCTGGATGACGTCACTGGAGAAGCGTGTCCCCGCACACGTCATCCAGCACGTCCGTCATTCATTGGACGGACGGCCGCAGAGGCGCCACGTGATTCGGCGCAGCGTGCGGAAGGCGGAAGTCCTTAAAGGGACAGCGCGCCGCCGGGGCCAGTCGCAAATGGCGCCCAGATTAATAAATCTGGGCGCCATTTGCAAGATGTCAGTCGCATTGGCGACCATTTTGGTCGCCATCTGGAGCCCTGTATATAGGAATTGCCTTTGTGAAAGATCGAGAAAAACAACTGAGCTGATACCTTTATAATGATGAGCTGAAAGAGATGATGACAAACGGTGAACTTTCCAGACTACTTAAAGGGGTCGTCCTATGTTAGACAATTTTTAATGTACTGCTGCTGTTAGGGCATGTTCACACTGAGCACCAAGGTGCGCAAGCCCTCCCATAGAGAAACAGTCACACCTCGGCAGGCAGGATTCCGTGGCAGAGAGCTCCGCTGCAGAATTCGAACACATTTGCTCAGTGTAAACATACCCTTATATAGAAAACAGAAAATAAGCGTATACTTACCTCTCCATGCTCCCCCGGTGTCCTCCCACAAGGTGATCCTCGCTAATCGCAGCTGCCTAGACTTCTGAGACAAACTTGTCTCGGAAATTAGTGAAGTTAGTGACACAGATAGTACTTTAGGGTTGCGGAAGTCTCTGTAGTTACTTAGGTAGGTGTAGCTTGTAGTTGAGGCTAGGGGGGACTACCGGGAGGGGGTCTGTCCAGTCATGTACTGCACTCTGCTGAGGGGATTCTTACAACTTTGACTCGTGTTGCGAGACTTTTTGTATAGAGAGGAAAAAATCTATAGTCATGGCTCTAATGTTCCATCTAATGCTGGAGAGAACACAGAGTGCCAGATCTAATATGTGCCCCGGGGTCGCACGACCAGATGGAGCTAATCCCTCAAAATTACATACAGGAGGAACGGCACATTGGTTCTGGGACGCTGGAAATAGAGGCTGCCGGTCACTTACCTCCCCGGTTTCAGGGCCGGGTCTCGGATCGCACCGCCCCGTTCTCTTGTCCGGCTGCCGCTTCCTGGTCTAAGTTGCAGCTTGAGACGTGACGTCTCAAGGCAGCTCAGCTGTTCAGTGGCCGAGGCGGGAACTCGCTACAACCACTGAATATCTGAGCTGCCTTGAGACGTCACGTCTCAAGCCGCAACTTAGACCAGGAAGTGGCAGCCGGACAAGAGAACGGGGCGGTGCGATCCGAGACCTGGCCCTGAAACCGGGGAGGTAAGTGACCGGCGGCCTCTATTTCCACCCCTTCCCTGGCCATACCCTAAAAATAACCACAGCTCGGAGTACCCCTTTAACCAACCTTTGTAGGGCTTAACATTACCCTTATGAGCTTTTGTCATGAACTCTCCGACTCGCGCACAATTCTTTGTGAGCTCTATAACTATATCAGCAATGCACCCGTATTCATCCGTAGTTTTGCGGATTCTCAAAAAGTGATGTTGAATGAAACCAAAAGGCTGCGAGTTACGCCGTGTAATCGGTTAATTACGGCCCGGACTAGGGAATGTCAGTATTTTTTCGGCTTAAATCACAGATCCGTAAACTTATGGACATGTGAACAAGCCCTATAGAAATCAATGGGACCTTAGTTTACTCCTTATTGTGGACTGGCAATTATGAACAAGAATTGTGGCCGGGAAAGTGGCCCAAGAGGTTAAACCAGTTTGGAATCAGTATGGTAAAAAGTCATACACCCTTCTATTACACAATGAGTTGTTTTCATTTACAAAAATCCAATAGAAATCCTGGAAGGGCGGTAATAAAATGGAGTCAGAGTAAGAAACTGACTGAACATAAACTTATCTGCAATGGTGGAATGAAGACATTTTGTGCATTGCTCCCTAGTGGGTAAGGCCATGTTCACATGGCGTAAGAGACCCGGTCGGGTCACGGAGCGGCCAGTCTCTGTAAAGATCATCTCGGCCGGCCGGGTGATCTTTCCTGCCGCAGAGTTCTGTTGCAGGCGCATCAGCACGCACCCACATCAGAACTCCTCACTGTACACTATGGAACGTGCGGCCGGGCCGCCCACTGACAAATACTGACATGTCAGTTGTTTGCGGCGCCGCGAGAGATCCAGGCCAGAGCGTATACTATGTGTATACACTCCAGCCGGGATTCCATACAAAACTATGCAACATAGCTTTCCGTAAAAAGTACGGCTGTTGTTGCCGATTGCAACAACAGCCGTACTTTTACGTTGTGTAAACATAGCCTAAGACAGTATATCATAATCCTGCAAAACTGCTCCATGGCGCTCCCTGACTAGCTGGATTTCTTCCCGGGGTCCAGATGTTTCTAGCAGCTCTTTCCATAGTAATGGGACCTTCTTAGGGGAAGATACAAGACACGGCCACTAGGACTGATAATCAGCCGGCCTGGAGCCGTAAATATTTGGTGAGAAGCCAACTCTGCTTTGTGCCAAGGAATATATTTTTTTACTAAGTTCTTCATTTCGAGGCCGGCACAGTCAGAGATAGGAAAATTCCCAGTGAAATGTAATTTTTTTTCCTTTAAAAGACCAGAAAACGATGGGCACATACTGGGAACGACGGTGCTGAATGTATTTTCTTAATTTAAATTCATACTGTGGATATTATAGGAACGGCGTTAGTGGTTTCTTCAATGCCTACTGTGCCCATTGTGGCTTCAGGTAGCAGCATTGGTTGTAAAGGTTTTGTATTTTTGGGTAAAAATTGATTGAAGTGGTGGTTCACAAAAAAGATTTATTTATTTATTTTTTTAAAAAAAAAATATTTGTAATTTCTATAAAAAAAAAAAATCTCAAGTCTTCCAGTACTTATCAGCTGCTGTATGTCCTGCAGGAAGTGGTGTATTCTTTCCAGTCTGACACAGTGTTCTCTGCTGCCATCTCTGTCCATGTCAGGAACTGTCCAGAGCAGCAGCAAATCTCCATAGGCCTAGTTTACATAAATCCGGATCGCCGGACTGGCCGTATGGAAGAACGCAGCATGCAGCGTTCTGACGTACGGTCCGCTAGGCTATCCAGTACCACATCCACTAAAGTCTATGGGGCGCCGGAGGCATGCCGTGGGCAGACGCATGCATTATGCATCCTCTGGCTTTTGCCTCCGGCGCTCCATAGAGAAGTCCCTGTCCCTGCCCCGACATTAAACTCTTGTGACCCCTGGCCCCCCCCCCAGATTCTCTATACAGTGCAGCACCATTTAGGACAGGAGTTGCTCTAGAGGACTCCCATGTAAAAGTTGTCCACGATATTTTATCTCCTGTTCTGGTGCTGCCCCCTATATAGATGGCCCCCTATATACTGGATTTTAAAAAAAACGGATGACAACTAAAGGAATAGACTGATTGCAACCGATATAAACTGATGGCAACTGATGGTTTTTCATTAAAAATGATATAAAACCTGATGACAACTGATGACCTTTTTGCCATCAGTTGTGATATCAGTTTTAGTCAGTTTTTTACAAAAAACGGAAATGGATGCATCTTATATATGTAAACCAGGCCATAGAAAACCTCTCCTGCTCTGGACAGTTCCTGACATGGACAGAGGTGGCAGCAGAGAGCGCTGTGTGTCAGATTGGAAAGGATACACCACTTCCTGCAGGACATACAGCAGCTAAAATGTACTGGAAGACTTAACATTTTTTAAGTGGAAGTAAATTACAAATCTCTGGCACTTTCTGGCACCAGTTGATTGGAAGTTTTTTTTTTGTGAACTACCCCTTTAAATCTTAGTGAAATCTGTAGCTAAAATGGTATTCCAAGAAATAGCTCTTTGGGGAATACAATTCTATTCAAATGTGAATAAATACAAGTCTGCCCCATCATTCACCACTTGTTCATAATACCTCTGTGGATTGATATAATGAGAGTTAATATTTCCCTAGGATATATCCATGCAGAACAGACTCCCCCCACTACCTCACTACTTTTCATCTATTGTTTGGTCTACAATATCCACGCTGCAGATATTTTTAGTACGTCATTTTTCTAAACATGGATGCCTGGTTGTGCACATGTGAGCATGGAGGTACCTGCATTGTGGCTGCTCTAGGGAGAATGGTTAAAGGGGGAATGGAAAACTGAATGTCTCAAAGCTATTTGCTGTTAAAGTTGGCCATGGAGGCATGACTCCCAAACTCCTCCGTTTTGCTGTTGCTTTCCCATGCATTTCAGAGAAAATACATATAGAAAACAAAAAACTTCTTAAAGGGGCACTCTAGAAAAAAAAATCCTTTTTAAATCTGCTGGTGTCAGAAAGTTTTATATGGATTTGTAATTTACATCTATTTAAAAAATATATAGTCTTCCAGTACTTACCAGCTGCTATAAGTCCTGCAGGAAGTGGTGTATTCTCTCCAGTCTGACACAGTCCTCTCTGCTGCCACATGTGTCCATGTCAGGAACTGTCCAGAGCAGGAGAGGTTTTCTATGGGATTTTGCTGCTGCTCTGGACAGTTCCTGACATGGACAGAGGTGGCAGCAGAGAGCACTTTGTCAGACTGGAGAGAATACACTACTTCCTGCAGGACATACAGCAGCTGATAAGTACTGGAAGACTGGAGATTTTAAAAAATAAGTAAATTACAAATCTATATAACTTTGGACTCCTTGGACAACCCCTTTAAGTTTTTTTCGGTGATAATTAAAGTGCATCCGATGCTATAAAATCCTCACTGTTGTGTTACTGTTCAATAATAGTCGTTTGCCTTAACGTGTCTTATTCTTCAATGTTTGCATATTCCCGCTTGTTTTCTTCTTATCCCAAAAATCCAATTTGTCCGATAAATAAACATACATCAAACACATGGTATAACCCTACACACAAAGGACAGACGCACCCAGAGAACGGCTATGTTCCTTCCCTCTGTGTACTCCGCTGCTTTGTTGGATATAGGTCACCACACAAGTGGAGCGCATGAAGCATCCATGATTCCGGGATTCCTAATTTCATCTCCTGAGGCTTGTCTACTGAGTGACTAAATTATCTAGTCATGGTTGTTCTATTTATAGTGATGGTGGTTTGTGCATTCAGCCTCAACGTCAAGGCCGTGTCCAAGGGATACTCAATTTAGTTCATTTTGTAGTAGAATGGTTTTGAATACTCATTGTAAAGGTAAGCAGCTAGAAAACGGGGGAAGTGAATACACATTTGTATAAGTTGTAGCATGGCTATAAAAAACGATTTGCTCATTTTCAGACTTGATGTATTTTTATATCATTATTTCACATTGTGGCTTTGCCCAATTCACACCTTGGGATATTTACTTTTGGCCGACCTATTATTTAGGACTTGAGATGAGCGAAGCAGCCGGAAATTCACGACGCGAGCTTCGCAAATTTTCGGTCAAACTCGTTAAGATTCACGAATCGAATCTTAATAAATTTCCATAAAACAGCCAAATCTATAATAGCTCTAATACTGGGACTATAACAGAAGGGCGAATTTGTTGAATTTTAATTGTCAAAAATGGGAAAAGTCACAATTAAAAAAAATAAAAAATAAATTGCCAGTCAATTATCCAATTTCTGCCATTCCTCTCCTCTCTGTTCCTATATCATTCTGTCTCTCTCTGCTCTCCCTCCATGTATAGAGGGGGAGGTGCTGACATCACAGAGGGGCCGGCAGCTGATTGGACGGGCACTAGGGGTTATGGTTAATCCCTCTCTCCCGCCTAATGACGCTCCAGACAACATGTACAACTACCATGGTTTTTTTTTTTTTTTTTTTTTGCAAATTTCACAGGAATCTTGATTCACCAGATTCGGTTCACTCATCTCTACTTTCCTATTAGGATATGTATCTCTGCCACAGATTTCTTCTCTGTTATATAAGTTACATCCACATGACTAGTGAAGTATTGCAATGTCCAATGTCTGTGCAGCGTTTGCTGCGTATATAGAAAATAAGATAAAGTTATACTTACCTGCCTATGTTCCCCAGTGTCATTCAGGCTTCCCCCCACTCACTGCAGCTTCTGTTAACATGTTTTTGCAGTTACAGACCGCTCAGCCAATCACTGTCCAAGACAGGACAGCATTGAGGATATTGATTGGCTAAGTGGCCTCTCACTTTGGAGACAGCCTTAGAAGCTTTAGCTGCAGCTGTGGTTAGCAGGATAGGAGGACACTGGGAGCAGGAGAGGTAAGTATTAATTATTATTTTCTATATACTGTTTCAACAGCTGCCGACTATACACCAGCCATACACAGAGCGATGCACGATCAGTGGCCGATGATTTTTAAACCTGCTTAAAGATAACAATCAGTCGATGATCGGCTCCTCAGCTGATCGTTGTCTTTATTACAAAGTGACGATATCTGCCCGATTCTTCCTGACTCCGCAGATAATTGGTCGTGTAATAGGGCCCTTTATCTCTAAAATGAAAGGTATAAGTAACAGTACATAAATAACGTAATAGAGTGCAACGTTCCGTACAGATAAAAGTGTAGTTACGTGACTTCCTATCTTTTGTCTTAGGCGTTTAGTGGATCGGTTAGAGGACATGAGGAAGACGGTGTCTGGTGACGGTGTAAATCGCTGCATCCTTTGTGGGGAGCAACTCGGCCTCCCAGGGGCAAAGTGCGTTGTTTGTGAAGACTGCAAAAAGGTTAATACTCAAATGAAAATAGATTCTTTGTATTTTGTCATTTTATATATTGTCATTAAAACTTCTACGTAACAAGGATTTTGTCATGTTATAAAGTATATAGGAAATGTTTTTCTATTTTTGTTTGTTGTATGCAGTGCGCCAATAAAAATTAGAGAGATTATTATTTATGTATAAAGCGTCCTTGATTCCAGAGCGCTATTCAAGTAACATACAGAACATTACAAAAATCCAAAATACATGATATGAATAAGGTAAATGGTAGACTGGTACATATTGGTATAGATAGGTATGGGGAGGAGACAGAAGGAAAGGAGGAGCTTGTCAAAGTTTTAGCCTAGTTTAAAGTGAATGTATCATCATCATTGCCAAGTGGTGACTGACGGGCTAGACTTGTATTTATTCACATTTGAATAGAAGTGTATTCCCCAAAGATCTATTTCTTGGTATAATATTTTAGCTACAGATTTCACAAATATTTAAAGGGGTAGTTCACAAATTTTTTTCTTTCAAATCAAATCACATTTTAAATGAATGGGTCGGTGCCGATGCGGGGACAATGGTGGCACTGCTGCCCAGTTCCTATACAAGGCCCAAGTCTATTTCCGGCCCCCCTCCCCTCTGTGACACAGCTCCATTAGAATCAATAGAGCCACATCCCAGAGGGGAGGGGGTTTCATAACATTGGGGGCGTAGGGCCTTCCCCCAGTGCTTCATGCTGGGCTGGTGCTCACGAATAGACCGGCATGGTTCAAAAAAGTATGTCTGTGCTGGCGCCGATCCATTGATGTAAAACGATGCACCTGATGATGCATTTGCTTTAAAGAGATGGGTTTTCACATTGCCTTGTGAAGGTTTTAATGGTGGATGAGAATCAGGTTTGTCAGGGTAGAGAGTTCCAGAGTATGGGGGAGGCTCGGGCAAAATCGTGGGAGGTACAACAAGGGGAGCACAAATGGAGGTCATTGGCGGATCGGAGGTTGGATGAGGGACGGTCGCGGGATATCAGGTCCGAGATGTACGGAGGGGACAGGGTGTGGATGGCCTTGTATGTCATAGTTATCAGTTTAGAAGGGATTGGCAGAGGGGAGAGGCAGAGTGACAGGAAAGGTGGGTAAGTACAGACTGCAGGGGAGCGAGGGTGTTAGGAGGCCGGAGAGGAGGATGTTACAGTAGTCCAAGCGGGAGATAATAAGAGCATGGACCAGCAGTTGAAGGGTCCAGTATGATATGCGTCCGCAGGAGTAATAATATTAGAAATACTGGTGTATTGGTTATTTCTATATATTAGTAGTAATTTTACCACTACTTCTACCTCAATCTTAGGTTATTGTTATTGTTCTTGATTTCAACAGAATGTTTGCACAAAGTGCGGCGTACAGACGAACAGTCGCCCTCACACCATCTGGCTCTGCAAAATATGTAGTGAACAGCGGGAGGTAAGTGGCGCATCCCCGCTCATATCGTAGCCCAGATTAAAGGGGGCGTCTGGGGCAGAAGGCGGCTCAGGCTTAATGCTCCTCTACGCTCACAAGCTATGGGGAATAGCAGGATGTACAGCGGCCTCCTCATCTCCTGGAAGGTGTTATATACAGGGAATGATCGCCAGGGAGCCAGAGTCATCTTCTGCTTTTATACCCTTAGCTAGTATGGTATGAAAACACTGCCGTATGCCCAAGTTATTGAAAATAAATAAATATACAATTTTAATTCAGAACTTCATAGAATAATGAAATGGAAAGTGATGAATATTCCAAACAATTTAATAAAGTTTGATTACAGTGCTAATACCTCTATTCATTACAGGTCCGACCTTTTATATATCTGACTCGCTGATATATTTATATATTATTCATAGTCTACGCTACTTGTATGGGCTTACACCAGTTTTAATCTAATCCTACATGACAGTATTGAGCGGCAGCATTATCTTATTCCTGCATTTAATATCATATATCTCCTCCTGTCAGAGCTGTATTTAATAAGTCTTAAATCCAAGTGCTTGTAGAGTGCTGCTGCTGTTGTAAAAGTCTGATAGGTATGGGCTCACCATCTAGGACCTGCACCTATGTCAAGAACAGGGGGCCCATTTCTCACCTTTAAAATGTCAGTGTTTTTTTTTTTTTTTGCAGAAATCAATAGTCCAGGCGATTTTATGAAACTTTGTAATTGGGTTTATTAGGTAAACATGCAATTATCTGCATTCACAAAGACTTTCCCCTGCTCCCCCCCTCCTCTCTCTCATTCACTGCTCATTATCAGGAAATCTTGACTCTTTTACATCAGTCGGGCCCTGTGTAATCTATGGAGGGGGGAGGAGGGAGATCAAAGGATTACACAGTGGGAGCTGTATGAAAGCCGATATTCAGAGGTCAGAGAGGTCAGTGCTGACTTCAGAGGAGATAGCCCGGTGAAGTAACTGTAAATTAACTTTTTGCTGTCCTGTTTTGGTGCCTTATCTCCCTCCACCCCTTTTCTCTCCATAGAGAACCATAAAGACAGGGGGGAGAGCTTCAAACTGTTTTTTCATGATAAAAATGCATTTTTTCGGCTAGTAAACCCAATTACAAAGTTTATCAAAATCGCCTGAACTATTGGTTTCTGCAAGATTTTTTTTAAAGGACAGTGACACTTTAAACATAACTATATAGTGGGATGAAACAGAACTAAGACTGTGAAAGGTAGGAGCCTAGTGATTGTGATGACCCAAGGAGGAGCAGGGTGAATGTAGAGTAGCTGATGCTTTGGGTAATGCATAGATGGGGCATGCGGGGGCAGAGGGTAGCTCCCAGAGACCCCGGAGGTGCTTTTGGTTTGGGCAGCAGCCATTAGCTGTCTTTGGTGTAATGTAACATCCTGGACAATAGTATCGCAGTGCACCGTCCTTAAGGCCCCACTGAAAACATTACAAAGTTAGTGTTTTAAATTTTTATATTTTTCTCTCTCTGATATGAAAATCTTACATTTACCTTTTTTTTATATCTTCAGGTGTGGAAAAGGTCTGGAGCTTGGTTCTTCAAGGGCTTTCCAAAACATGTTCTCCCACAACCAATGCCAGTGAGCAAACAAAAAACCCAGAATCCTCAAAATGACTCATCAGAAGCTCCGGAACAGAAACGCTATCCCCGCAGCCGAGGTAACAAACTACTGGATGATACTGGTGTATAAATAGCCGAAAACTGAATTAGTTAATAACATTTGTATGATTACACCTCATCTTATCGGAAGGAATCATGTTATTATGTCATGAAATACTGTGTCTTGCATTAGTTCTTCTTGAAACATGACTGTTCCATGGATCGAAGTTGCACAGAATCTTTTAAGCTCAAATTATACTTCTTTGGCCGTCACTATTGTGCTCTGGACGCTGAGGATAAAGGTATGAGGGTGAAAGTTTCTTCCCTTCATCCTCAGTACTGTTTCCGTGCAGTTTGTAGGTTAAACCTGAGGCTATTAAGGCAGTTTGGTGCAACAATCCGGCCACTCCGCTGATATGAATTAGAAAGGGTGGGCTGGCCGGGGGCGGATCATTGCACCAAACCACAGTGCATCAAACCACAGTGTGCCAAACCATAGTGCACCTAACCATAGTGCACCTAACCATAGTGCACCTAACCACAGTGCACCTAACCACAGTGCACCTAACCAAAGTGCACCTAACCACTGTGCACCTAACCATAGTGCACCTAACCATAGTGCACCTAACCACAGTGCACCTAACCATAGTGCACCTAACCACAGTGCACCTAACCACTGTGCACCTAACCACTGTGCACCTAACCACTGTGCACCTAACCACTGTGCACCTAACCACTGTGCACCTAACCACTGTGCACCTAACCACAGTGCACCTAACCACAGTGCACCTAACCACTGTGCACCTAACCACAGTGCACCTAACCACAGTGTGCCAAACCACAGTGCACCCAACCACAGTGCACCCAACCAAAGTGCACCTAACCACTGTGCACCTAACCATAGTGCACCTAACCACAGTGCACCTAACCACAGTGCACCTAACCACAGTGTGCCAAACCACAGTGCGCCCAACCACTGTGCACCTAACCACTGTGCACCTACTGTGCACTGTCCACAAACTTCACAGAAATGGCTCAGAAAATAAGAAAATCACCATCATCCTCAGAGCCCCATGCACTATAGGTGCATATATAGATTTGTCTAACAAATAGTTTTCCTTTAAGTCATTGATTTCATATACAGGCTTCCATCACATACTATGGAACTGTGGTAGTCTTCTTTCTATATGTTCTAGGGGAGGCTATTTTACCTACTGGTCCAAAATATTATGTTGTATATGTTGTTTCAGAGAAAAGCTGCCAGGACCAGGGTAACCAATCATTGAAGGGGTGGCTTCTCCTCACCCCACCGCCTTCTCGCCCCACCAACCCTAAGTGACACATTTTTCCATAGGAATGTATAGAATTACATCACTACATTACAAAAATACATCACTCAAGGCTATTGAGATGGCACTGCATTTCCGTGACTACTTACCCACATCCTGATAGCTTTTCTAGGTTAGAGCGCGAATGTACCATTAGGTACATTGATTTTTAAATTTTTTTTCTACATTAGCAGATCGGCACCTGCACATGGCTCTTGGTGGTGTGGTCTTTTTCTTGAAACGACACCTGTTTCCTGTGCTCGGCCCGTTCTTTGGCCATACACCAACCTGGCGCTATGCACTGGCGATGTCCTGCCGCCCCCCAGTGTGACTATTTCCCCTCCTCTTACTGACGCGGCCAGATTTGATTTGCATATTCAAGATACAGTATTTAGATGAATAGATAAGCATCGGAGAGGGAGTGCCAGTGCCGTGGTCCTTTTCTTGAACCACCGCCCGATTCCTGCGCACGGTGCCGGTCTTTTGCCAAGCACCGTCCTGACATGAAGCTCTGGGGGAAAGCCCGCCAGCCCCCGGTGTAATGAAACCATCTCCTCTGTGACGCGGCTCCATTTATTCCAACGGAGCCACCTCACAGAGGGTGTTCCATGCCGGGATGGTGCTTGGAAAAAGACCGGCACCGTGCACAGGAACTGGATGGTGTCTCAAAAAGAGGAACGCAATGTACCGGATAGTACCTTTACTTTAAGACCGGCGTATGAGTATCCAAGTCTTCATAAATGAGGACTGAAGTATCGAGTGAATCATATCCACAGATTTCAGACTAACCCTGTACTTGGCTCGGAGCATCTTATAGATTGAAATAAAAAATGTTTTTCCAGGTTTTTAGTATGGCGTTGTTGTTCGTCTATCCAGCTAATACACTGAATAGATATTTTCTTTGTGTTTAAGGTCAAGCAGAGATTACTCCTCAACCAGACCACGAAACCTACGGTAAGAAACTCGCTCTGAAGACGGATACATGATGGGGAACGCGCCTCACCCGCTGTATGACAGATAATTAATTCAGTATTATCTTCCAGCTGTGATTATTGCTATGGTAACCAAGGTTAGATGCAGCGGTCTAGCAAGGGATTAGCCTTTTACTTGGAAATGAAGCTCTTCAAATCTCATGTCTTTGTGAAGATGCCGCTTCCGTCTTTGCAAAACTTTTTTTCTGTAAAAAAAAAAAAAAAAAAAAAAAAGACGGAAGGCTTCCTACTACTTATTCATAGTGAGACATTTGGTTTTCATGAGCGTAATTTGTCCGTGATGAGAGACAATTGAGGAAATGAGCTTGTGGAATCTCAATGCCAATCAGAGGCCCCATTCACATTCAGTAATCAATCTCGGCATTTGCAAGGCAAAGTAGGAAGTGAGGGCTGTGACTTGTTAGAGGAAGGAGATTTGGTTTGGAGATCCATTTTATTAATATATTTTTTTTGAACATCCATGTCATGTCCTAGTTCTTAATATATCAGTAAAAAAACAAACAAACAAAAAAAAACTATTCTCTACATGAAAAATAGGAGTGGAAAAAACATGATTTAAAGGGTAATGCCATTTTAGTTATGACGACGTGGGTGTCTGATAAGTGTGAGGGGTCAGTAAGTGTAAGGGTCCTTTTACACAGAAGGATTTTTCTTTCTTGGGTAAACAACGGTCAAAATTGGCACTTGTCTGCAATGCTTTTACATGGCATGAGAAATTAAGCATCCGGGCTATAAAAACAATACATGTATCATTTGTGCAGACAGCATGGATATACATATTTCTGAACTGTCAGTTTCCAGATCACACAGCGGTACATACTTACCTTGTGCGCTGCTGCTGTGATCCGGCATCCTCTTCTCTGGCTGTCTCGTCCAGCTGCTGTGTCTTCAGGCTCCACCTCCTCTAGCTGTCAATCATCCTGGAGAGGTGGTCTGTAGACACAGTGGCTGAATGGTAGAGCGGGAGAACAGGATGCTGGATCACAGCAGCAGCCCATTAGGTAAGCATGTACTGCTGTGTGATCTGGAAACTGACAGCCTGGATGTATGTATATGCCAGACTCCAATATATGCATATCCCTGCTATCAGTTTGCCTTCATCACTATCCGCCGCACACAGAGAGATGTGTGGCTGATGGCGATAAATTTTGAAGCATATTCTCATGACACAATCAGCCCAGGATCAGGCATTTTCCCCGTCCCCGGCTGATCGTTGTCACTTTTACACGGGGCAGTTATCGGTGCAGCAGCGTTTCTATCAACTTTCAAGGCCTGTGTATAAAAAATTAGGAAAAAAGGTGCAGGCGCCACAAACTGCTCAAAAGTAGCACAAAGGCCTTAATAAATACAGTGCAATGTTGTACAGTATGCCACGCGGAAAAACATAGTATTAGCCATAAGAATAGCACAAACACGATGATGCATCTGCCCCTGAATTTAATAGAGAAACATAAAAAATTGTCGTCAGAACCCCCCCCCCCCCCCCGGTCCATCTAGTCTGCACTTATAGTTATTACTTTCTCATTATTTTAGGATATGATAGATTATATGTTTATATAGAATAGGATATATACAGTATGATATATATGATATTATATGCGATATGATAGGAGATATGTTTATATAGAATAGGATATATACAGTATGATATGATATTATATGCGATATGATAGGAGATATGTTTATATAATATATATGATAGGATTAGTGATGAGCGAGCATGCTCGTCGGAGCTTGGTACTCGATCGAGTATTAGGGTACTTGATGGTACTCATTACTCGGACGAGCATCTCGCGATACTCGAGAAAATCTCATCATCTGTTTCCTGTAAGTTTGGGCGCTATTTCTCAGCCAATCAACATGCAGGAGACTCTTTGGTACATCCTGCGATGACGTGGGACCCATACATGTCGATAGCAGCGATTGGTTGGCCAGATCAGATGACCCTGCCATATAAAACTCAGTGCAGGCAGTGCTCACTTCAGACGCATGCTGTGAGAGATCAGGGACAGAGCTGCTGCTGGTCAGGGAGAGTGTCAGTGTAGGATATAGCGTTCCAGTAGGCAGGGATACCATATACAGGACCCAACAAGGTCTTTAAGGGCTTAAAATCTTTATTTTTTTTGTATTACTACAGACTGCTGGCTGGGACTTGCAGTGCAGCTACCACGATTTCACCAGCACACTGTGGTGATCGGCTGCTGGCAGAAAGGGGACATTAGGTGTTGCATACACACCCCTAAGAAGTGCTCAGTACTATTTTATTATTTTGTGGCTGGTGCTGCTCCTGTTGTACATTGTATTGCTGTGATTTGTAGTACAGCTGCATAGAACCTCACTGCTCATTGTCCTGTGTAACAGGTGGCATACACTTTATAGCACCACTTACACACAGACTATACGACAACCTCCAAAAACTAGTGGGACCAGTATCTTTTTTATCTGCAGCCAGTCAGCATTTCTTAGTGCAGCCATATCCAAGCTCACTGCTGATTGTCCTGTGTAAGAGGGTGGCATACACCATATAGCAGCATATAGGGCATAATTTTGGGGAGGCTCACTTGCTATCTCAGTTTTAATGGTTCCCTGTGTTCTCACTGCCATGCTGTGTCAGGCTAAGTTTTTGGGTGGTTCATCATATGCCTACCTCTCTCTTAATGGTTCCCTGTGTTCTCACTGCCATGCTGTGTCAGGCTAAATTTTGGGGTGGTTCATATGCCTACCTCTGTTTTAATCCTTCACTGTGTGATCACTGCCATGCTGTTGCCCAGAATTTGGTGTAGTGGTGCAATAAGGCAGCTTCAGAGGCATGCATACATGCTGCCCCTGCTGTTTCCTGTCCATTTCCGTTGTGTTTCCATCAATTTCTGAGGTTGACAGGTTTTCACACAACCTTCCCCCTACCGAGCTTGGGTCCTTTGCAAAAATGCTCGAGTTTCCCATTGACTTCAATGGGGTTCGTTACTCGAAATGAGCACCCGAGTATCGGGAGATATTCGTCTTGAGTAACGAGCACCCAAGCATTTTAGTACTCGCTCATCACTAGATTTGATATATGTTTATATAGAATAGGATATATACAGTATGATATGATAGTATATGCGATATGATAGGATATACTGTAGGATAGGATATATGTTTATATAGAATAGGATATATAATATAATAGGATATATGTTTATATAGTGCTAAAGTGAACCATTTCTAACCCTCCGTGTGGTATTTAGTCAGATTAGATAATGAATTGATTCTATTTTGAGTCACGCATTAGACGCTACTAATGGCGACATATTCAGCGCCCGAGGAAGCAATGTAACACAGATGACTGATAACAAGTCTTTTGTTATACTTATCTGTATTATGGTATCACAACGCCTTTGATACAACCTCCACTGGGGTGAACTTTCTCTCTTCATTTCTCCCCCCGGCTGTTTCTGCTGCCTGATATCTTATTCTGCGTTTTGTATGTTCAGTGTGGAAACAAATGTGTAAGTGCGCCATATGAGCCGGGACACAATATAAAGAATTATTATAATCAATAGTGGCATTATTATTATTATTATTATTATTATTATTGTTGTTATTACTTTTATTATTCGCTTATTTGTGAGTCGGCATAAGATGAATTCTTCCGTTCCGTTTTTCCTACATTCTGTCATGGATGCTTAGCTAGTTTCCTGATAATAAGCCATGGCAATGGTAATTGTTATTTAGGAGACATAGAAGCATAGGCCTCACAATTCTTACTATATCTCCAAAACCTGCGCTACTTAAAGGGGCGGTGTCACATAGAAAACTAGGTCTATACTGATGCATTATGGTAAATGAAACATATTTCAGATTTACAAGCATTTTATATAATGTATCGTATGAGGGATATAGGCTAAGTGACTATTCCCCCATGTGCTGCTTTGTATAACAACCTGTTGCCCTTGGTTACGGCCCTCCAGGCTTCCACCATCTTTGGTCACTCATGCTCAGTTTAATCTCAGTCTGCTGATCTGGAAGTTGGTTTTCACTTCACATGTGGGAAAGTGTCTTCACTGTTGCCTGGCAACCGCAGGGTCATAGTTCAGAGGGGAAACCAGGAAGTGGTCAGATTCATAGAGAAGAATAATGGTCCAGTGATATAAGCTTCCTTACAACCTAGAGTAGTTAAAGCTACAAATAAACTGACTTTAAGGTGTATTCTGGGAAAAATTTACTTTTCCGCTATCCACAGGTATACCCCTAATTTTTCCTGGAATACCCCTTTAACACCCAACGCTCCATAGGAATGAATAGAGCTGCAGGCCGGGTGCCAACCTGGGACTGTATTCATAACAGAGCCAGTGGGGTCCGATGCGGAGATCGCCAGGGCGTTCAGGGTAGAGATGAGCGAAGCGAATCTGACAAATTGTTTAATTCGCCATATTGCGATTTGCGAATTCATTAGATTCGCTTTGCAAATTTGCTAAACATGGCAGCCGCAATAGTGAACGCACATGTTAGCTTACACAGTTATGTACATTACGCAGTTGCGAGCATTACGCAATTGCGAATATTATTGCAAGATAGACGTTCGCATGTTCGAAAATTGTTGATAGAACCATTCCGATCATTGAACATATTGTTTGTATCGGCGAACACAGACAATTAGTGGTATGTTCATACGAACATACGAACATTTACAAACATGTTCGCTCACCACTATTTTTAATTAAATTCGTTTTTATGCAATTTGGGAATTTTCGCAAATTCGTAGGAATATAACGAATTTACGAGTGATTGGCTCATCTCGAGTCAATGGGTCAGACCCCTGCGATCTCCTACTTTTCCCCTATCCTGTGGGTAGGGGAAAAGGTAATTTTTTTCTGGAATACCCCTTTAACACCCGACCCTTACAAAAGTGTTTATTTCCTCCATAATCCCACAATGTTTTCTTCCAATCTGAGAGGAATTTATAGAAGAACAAAGAACAACCGCGTAGTTACTAATTTCTCTTGTAAATCAGATGTGTTGTTTTCTGGGACAATGTCAGAAATCCAGGACTGCTGATCCAGTAGGTACTTTTTTCTTTCAAATCCACTGGTTTCAGAAAGTTATACAGATTTGTAATCTTCTATTTAAAAATCTCCAGTCTTCAAGTACTTATCAGCTGCTGTATGTCCTGCAGGAAGTAGTGTATTCTTTCTAGTCTGACACAGTGCTCTCTGCTGCCTCCTCTGTCCATGTCAGGAACTGTCCAGAGCAGCAGCAAATCCCTGTAGAAAACCTCTTCTGCTCTGGACAGTTCCTGACATGAACAGAGGTGGCAGCATATAGCAGCTGATAAGTACTGGAAGACTAGAGATTTTCAAACAGAAGTAAATTGCTAATTTCTGGCCCTTTTTGGCACCATTTGATTTTGAAGTGTCACTGTTTCGTTTTTGTTTTTTTTTGCAGAAATCAATAGTCCGGAAACTTTGTAATTTGGTTTATTAGGCAAATCTGCCATTATCTGCATTCAAAAAGACGTTTTCCAGGTCCCCCCTCTCTCCTCTTCACTGCTGATTATCAGGAAATCTGGGCTAGTTTACATCAGTTGGGCCCTGTGTAACCTATGGAGAGGGGAGATTAGTCGCCAGCAGAGAACAAAGGTTTACACAGCGGGACCTGTGTGAAAGCCAGTATTCAGAGGTCAGAGAGGTCAGTGCTGACTTCAGAGGAGATAGCCGGTGATGTAGCTGTAAATTAACTCTTTGTTGTCCTGTTTTGGTGCCTCATCTCCCTCCACCCCTCCCCTTTCCATAGAGAACCATGAAGACGGGGGGGGGATTCAAACTGCTTTTTCATGATAAAAATGCATTTTTCGGCTAATAAACCCAATTACAAAGTTTCTTAAAATTGCCCGTACTGTTGATTTCTGAAAAAAATAAAAATAAATAAAAAATAAAAAATATATATATACAGTGGTGCCTTGGATTACGAGCATAATTCGTTCCAGGGCCATGCTTGTAATCCAAATCCGCTCTTAAACCAAAGCACATGTTCCCATAAGAAATCATAGAAATGCAGACAATTGGTTCCACACCCCAAAAATAATGATTCATTATTCTGAATAACATGTAAAACAGGTGAAACAAACATTCAGAAACAGCAGAATATGTGATATATAAGTTACTGTACAGAAATGGAGAGGATGGGAAACACAAGGGCTGACAGAGACTGCAGGGAGCATGAAGGAATGAGCAGGACAGATGTGGGCACATACATGCAGCGCTCCTGTACGGGGAGAGAGGGGTTACAGCTATGGAGAGATTACCTCCACAGTCCTGTCCTCTGATGTAAGCCCCAGCCTGAAGAGGAGCTTTGATTTGGAAGGTGAGGGAGACTTCCTGGGTCAGAGTACAGTGCTGTAGACCCCGCTATGCAGACCATGCCCATCCTCCACTCGCGCTCCCACCCAGTAAAGGGAGCTCTTAAACCAAAGCAATGCTCTTAAACCAAGTCACAATTTTGAAAAACTGTGAGCTCTTAAACCAAAACGCTCTTAAACCAAGTTACTCTTAAACCAAGGTACCACTATATATATATATATATATATATATATATTTATATTAAACGACAGTGACACTTTGAGGCTATGTTCACATTGCGTATCATTCCGTCTGTAGTTCGTACGCCGCCGTACATGTGCGGCTGAAACTACAGGCGTGGGAAAAATCGACATGCGGCCGGATGTGTACGAACCGCGAACATACGCCCGTAGTACAGTTCTGCTTCCCTAGCTTGTTTCGAAGCGATCTGAGGCAGGTCATTTACTTGGAAATCTTCGCCCAGCCCCGTCAACCACACAGAACCTTTTGGATCGAAAAATCAAGTTCAATTTGTCTGAAATAAGTTCTCCGTACGGGACCGCATGGAAATCCACGGCCGTGAGTTTCAACATTTCCGTCCTCAAACAATGGTCTTGTTCATTTTTCACGGCGCCGTATACGATCCGGCCGTAAGCTCATACGTAGTGTGCACTGTGCAGGCGTACATCGTATACTTTCAAGCGAACGCATCAACCTCAAAACTACGTGTGTATATTCGCGGTTCGCACTACGGACAGATTCATACGCAGTGTGAACATAGCCTAAGGTTGAGTAGTTAAGAATTGCATGTGACTCTGAAGCTTCAAAAATGTATAAGCAGGACATTTAGAGGATGTCTAGGTGAATATCAATGTGCACATTTAATGGGCTCTCCTCCACCCCCTCATAGTACTGTAATTCACCTTCATAATCCATTTTGGATAGGGACCTTGGCAGAACTTTGCAATCATATTACTGATGCCTGTGTTCCCTCGCAGAACAAATGAGCGTTCAATTAATTCTCCAGCAAGCTCCTATTCCGTGGGCTGTAAAGCTGTCTTCTTCTTCTTCTTCTTCTTCCCCTGAGCAATTAGATCTTATTAAAGCAAAAGGAAGACAAGGAGACACCTTCACAGCAGAGACACATCAGTTAGATAACAATAGATGTCCTTCTTCTGCTACAGAAACTCAGCGTTCCCTCCCCGCAATGCTAAAATGGGGAGCTGCAATTTCTGATGGATTTGGAATGACCTTTGAATGTTAACCATTGGTTGTTATACCTCATGCATGGGGAAGGGCCCTGATATACGCCAAGGCCCTGTAATCTGGTGATCGCCTCGCAAACTAATTATATCACATTGCGTCTCTTGTGTAAAATGTTGCTGAATTGGTGATTATTTAGATTTTTTTTTTTTTGCTCCAGAGGATCAGACATCTGTTTACTCCTCCAGCTGAATGTTAAAGCGAATGTACTATCAGGTACTTAGCTTTACGTTTTTTTACACGGACAGACTGGCGTTGGCTCAGGGATGCCGATGCCGCAGTCTTTTTTTTTTTTAAACTGACACCCATTTCCCGCATGCGGTGCCGGTCTTCCCCCGAGCACTGGCTCAGCATTAAGCACTGGGGGCAGAGCCGCCGGCCCCCAGTGTGACGATCTCCCCTCTGTGACGCGACTCCATTAGAATCAATGGAGCCATGTCACAGAGGGGAGGGGTTTTCAACACACTGGCGTCCGTCGCGGTCAGTGACTGATGGGTATAGAGAAAAATCAAAGACATTTTACTTATCTCCACGCTCCCCCTTTGTCCTCCTGGCTTGTCTGGGTGATTTCCCACTTAATGCAACTGCGGCTGAGGCTTAATGCAACTGCGGCTGCAACACTAAGCAGAAAACAGTTTAGCGCAAGTTCACCGGCACTACCCGATTTTCAGTCTTCTTGTACGGATGCAGGGTGAGGTTGTGTAGATGCATGCTATATGGAGGTGCTCCTCATATGAAAACCACTTGGTAAAGTATATACTTAAAATGACGAGAAAAAAGTTTGCGGGCACTCACCATTTAAATGTGTCTTTATTCCATGTGTAGTATACAAAAGGATGAGCAGGTAAAATTCATATCGGGCACGGACGCCAAACATTTACAAATCACTGACGAGTGTTTGGCGTCCATGCCCGATATAAATTTTATCTGCTGATCCTTTTGTATATTACACATGGAATAAAGACGGTGCACATTTAAATGGTGAGTGCCCGCAAACTTTTTTCTCTTCATTTTAGGTAGATATATACACACACGCACATATATATATATATATATATATATATATATATATATATAGCCCTTGCTGCGTGATAATCAAGCCGTCTAGTAGGCTTTGTAATCTATCAGATCATCGCTCACCCCGATTATCACGCTGTGTAATACGCCTGTAATAGAGTATTTGAAAATTGCCTTTCTATTATTGTTGATCAAATAATCTTGTCTACTTTTAGGTAATGATTCAACTACTGCTCCATCTGGCAGAGGGAATTGCCCTCCCCCAACTCGTAAGCAGCCTGAGTCACGGATGACAGTCAGTGGTGGGGACTATGGTGCGACTGACCAAGATGGAAAGGACTACACTTACAGCGCTGCAGACAATGAAAGCAACAGAAGTCCTGCAGGTTTGCACTTTTCTATATTTTTTCCATCAAAATGTAAGGAATTAGTTGTATGTATTATATCTGCACCCTCTAACTGGGGTTAGGTTCAATAAACTGGAGTGCAAACAAGGGTGGAAAATTGTAAATTTGTAAAAACATTATTACTAGTTATTATGGAATCAATACTTAAAGGGAATCTGTCAGTAGGTTTATGTTGCCTTAAATGACGGTAGCATAAACTAGTGACAGCAATGCTGAACAGATCGGTGTATTACTTACATCATTCTGTTCAGCCGTTCTCCTAATATGCAGGAGAATAAGATTCTTGCCATGCCCCTCCCCCCGCCCTCCAGCTGCTGATTGACAGGAGACTGCCTATACACAGCATGGATAACTGTCAATCAGCAGCAGGTGGGCGGAGTTCTTTGCTTCTCATGAATATCCAGGCCTACTGAGCACACGCACATAATGGTGAGGACTACTTATTGTCCATGTTATTCAGGAGGAGATCTCTGGATCAGCTGCACAGAACAATGTAAGTGATCCATCATCCTGCTCAGCTTCTCTGTCACTGGTTTATGCCACCCTGAGATAGGACGCCATAAACCTACTGACAGAGTCTCTTTAAAGGAGAAGTTCATCCAAAACAAAAAATACAGTGTAGGTATGGGGTGCAGGAACATGATAAAGAATCAATACTTACCTGTCCCTGCAGTGCTGCTTCCGGACTCCAGCTGGCCTCTTCCAGCTCCCAGTTGTGCAATATTATAATCCGGCTCAGAAATGCC
The DNA here is from genome assembly GCF_027789765.1 of Dendropsophus ebraccatus. Classification (NCBI taxonomy): domain Eukaryota; kingdom Metazoa; phylum Chordata; class Amphibia; order Anura; family Hylidae; genus Dendropsophus; species Dendropsophus ebraccatus. The sequence goes on along the minus strand of NC_091456.1, from coordinate 7,312,134 downwards.
CGCTCAGCCAGTGAATGACTGTTACAGGACACCGCTGCAGTCACTGACTGGCTGAGCGGGCCCTTCCTGCTGGGTCATGATGACACTTGCACCTGGCAGCAGACAGTGAGGCTGTGATGTGGCTCTGTGGGGGCACAGAGATAGGTAAGTATAGATTCTTTATTATGTTCCTGCACCCCCTGTATTCATTGTTTTGGCTGGACTTTACAGGTACTCCTGTACAGGTGTGTCCACAGTAACTATATCTCCAGACAGGGTCTCCCTTAGAAGGTCAGGAGGAGAACAGCGTGACCTTGACATCTGTGAATTAATGATCTTTGGTCAAGAAGGGGTTAAAGTGTAGGCACCTATGGGGAACATGGTCTACTTGGTGCAACCTTTATTATAGTTTGGATTTCTATATTACATTCTATATTTATTTATAGTAATTGGGCATTGTGTTTTTGTGTGTTTTTGTGTATTTGTATATCAGGATCTGCATATGAAAGTTTTAAAACCATGTTACATATTATCATGTGACCTCTGCAATGAGCAACCAGTGAGAATGTAATTCTAATACAGTCGTTCCCTATGACTGCCATGGGTCTGCAAAATGGGGCTCAGCTCAGATTCATCCTATCTATGTTTCTTATAGAGGGCTATCATTGACAGAAACTTTAAAATGTGTAAAAGTTATGCAATAACAGCACCTTAAAGGGGCACTCCAGAGATGTTTTATTAAAATCAACTGGTGTCAGAAAACTACACATATTTGTAAATTACTTCTATTTAAAAATCTCCAGTCTTCCAGTACGTATCAGCTCCTGTAAGTCCCCCAGAAAGTGGTGGATTCTTTATAGTCTGACACAGTGCTCTCTGCTGCCACCTCTGGCCATGTCAGGAACTGCCAAGAGCAGCAGCAAATCTCCTGCTCTGGACAGTTCCTGACATGGACAGGGGTGGCAGCAGAGAGCACTGTGTCAGACAGCTGAGAATACATCACTTCCTGCAGGACACACAGCAGCTGATAAATACTGGAAGACTGGAGATTTTTAAATAGAAGTAAATGACAAATCTATATAACTTTTTTTAAACCAGTTGATTAAAAAATAAAAATAATAATAATAATAATAATAATATATATATTTAGTTTTTTTTCTCTCTGGTGTATCCCTTTAAGCTAAGTAATAGTGTCAACTTTTGTCAGATTGTCCGCAATCCTCTTTACATATCACCCAATATTTTGGCAGTGCAGCAGATTTTCACGTTCCCTTTGTACACGATGTGGAGGACATGAATCGGTTCTGGATACCCAGGTCAATAAATAATTTGCAGAACGTTGCTGCACTGCAGTGTTTACCTATTGAAGTTGCTTGGCAGAAGAGTTGTCGCACTAGTTAGAGGGCATCTCCATGCTGTATATGATCCCCAGGTGCGTCCGTACATCATCACCTTGTCTGCGACGTGAAGTCATTCCTCTTTATATTATATCTAATGGTGGAAGGACGTTGTAGTTCTGCTCCGGCATCAGTCATATAAACGTCCCTGCGCTTCCTTCTTCATGTTCCAGTTTTCAGTCCTCAGATATATACGTATATGTATATATATATATATACAGGCCCAGTGTTTCTACATCAGCAGGATGAATGCTGCAGTCCTATCTCTAGAATTGCATTTAAATTGATCTCTCCCAACCCATAATGTGATTTCCCTGTATGATTATGAGTAATTCTAGCATCAAATCTCTGCCACTAATTGTAGTATAAATGGTTTAGCTTCTGTACTAGGCAGACGGACAATGTCCAGTACCGAAGAAGTCCAGATACACATTGTAAATGTGAGCGACACTTTGTTAAAGGGGTACTCCAGTGAAAATCTTTATCTTACAGATTGTCCGGTTTCAGAAAGTTATATAGATTTTTGATTTATTTATTTTTAAAATACTCCAGTCTTCCGGTACTTATCAGCTGCTGCATGTCCAGCAGGAAGTGGGGTATTCTCTCCAGTCTGACACAGTGCTCTCTGCTGCCACCTCTGTCCATGTCAGGAACTGTCCAGAACAGGAGATGTTTTCTATGGGGATTTGCTGCTGCTCTGGACAGTTCCTGACATGGACAGAGGTGGCAGCAGAGAGCACTGTGTCAGACTGGAGAGAATACACCACTTCCTGCAGGACATACAGCAACTGATGAGTATGGGAAGACTGGAGAATTTTTTTTTTTTAAAGCAATAGTACAATTGCTATTCCAAAAAATAAGGGCTCATGTGGGTCTGTAGGTGAAAAATTAAGCGCTATGGCCTTATAAATGAAAAAAACAAAATGGCAAAAACAACAATTGGCCTGGTCGCCATGCTGATCTGTTCACAAGACACTTTTAAAGGGGCGCTTCAATGAAAAAAAAATATATATTTTTTTTTTTTCAAAACTGGTACCAGAAAGATATATAGATTTGTAAATTACTATTTAAAAATCTGAAATGCTCCAGTACTTATCAGCGGCTGTATGTCCTGCAGGAAGTGGTGTATTCTTTCCAGTCTGACACAGTGCTCTCTGCTGCCACCTCTGTCCATGTCAGGAACTGTCCAGAGCAGCAGCAAATCCCCATAGAAAACCTCTCCTGCTCTGTACAGTTCCTGACATGGACAGAGATGGCAGCAGAGAGCACTGTGTCAGGAGAGAATACACCACTTCCTTCAGCACATACAGCAGCTAATAAGTACTGGAGATTTTTAAACAGAATTAATTTACAAATTTATATAACTTTCTAGTTCCAGTCGATTTTGAATTTTTTTTTTAATATGTTATAATGGATGCGTAGCGCCAGGCACAGGTCTTTGTTTCCTGTTTAGTCCAGGGGAAAGGACATCTGTATAGAAATGCCATTAGTCGGATGCTCATCCCTGAGGTATTATACCCGAAGAAGAAGAAGAAGAAGAAGAAGAAGAAGAAATGGGACGGATTCCTCCACATTTCCTTATTGTTTTGTAACCAGCCCCGTTCCCTGAAAGCTCCAGTCCATTCTTGTGATGGGAGCGGATGAGTGACGTTCTGTACAGCCCGGCCGGCAGGAGGTCGTCTGGGTTAATTGCTAGACTGGCAGCCAAGATGAAGGAAGAAGTTATGGAAAGGAAAAACATCAAGGAGATCATTTGGTTTCTGTTATTTTTTTCTCTATATAGAAAGTTTTACTCCCTTATAATTAAAGTTACCCCCCACCCGCCACCCACCCGCCCGCCACCCCACCCGCCACCCCACTAAAGTCATGCAAACCCTTCTGCCTGATCAGTCTATTGTGCCATACATGTCCACTGATCTGCCGCAGCAATAAAACCACTGACAGGGTTCTTAGAATATGTCTAATATGTGTCCGTGTGAACCAATATTTTTGGCCAGTACTTGAATCATGTACAAGTTCTCCCTTCTCAGAGTGGGTGGAGACGAGCTGCCATGATGTCTGCCACACACTGCACACATACAGATGAGATGATCTTCTCCCCTACATCTCTATAGCATACCCTCAGATGCAGCAGCAGCATGGAGAACAATGTATAACAGTAATAGCAGTGTAGCAACCCTGGGGTAAAGTAACACACTGATTCCTCTCTTTTCTCTGTCTCTCTTTAGCCGCTCTCCCTCTTACCCCTCCACATTTACAGCAGGGACAGAGAGTACAGTATGGCGCCTTCCGACCACCAGGGGGAGCTCACCACAGCACACTCTTACAGAACAGCCGAAACAGAGAGTACAGTATGGCGGCTTCCAGCCACCAGAGGGAGCTCACCAAAGCACACTCATACAGCACAGCAGGGACAGCGTATGGTATGATGGCTTCCGGCCACCAGGGGGAGCTCACCACAGCACACTCGTACAGCACAGAAGGGGGAGAGCGTACAGTATGGCGGCTTCTGGCTACCAGGGGAACTCACCACAGCACACTCATACAGCACAGCAGGGACAGCGTATGGTATGATGGCTTCCGGCCATCAGGGGGAACTCACCACAGCACATGCGTATAGCACAGCAGGGACAGAATACAGTATGGCAACTTTCGGCCACCAGGAGGAGCTCACCATAGCACACTCATAAAGCACAGCAGGGACAGCGAATGGTATGATGCTTATATTTAGCAATTCAGCACAACCTATACTAGGTCTTATTTTCAGGGAAGCCGGGCATTACAAGTGTCCATTTCAAGTAAACATTTATACAACAGAGACACCATAGACCTTTCTATATATTCCTATCACATCTTCTATAAAGAAATAAATAAATTCTATAAAGAAATGGAATCCTTGATTACGGGAGCGCTGCGTAATGACCTGCTGTATATTCTCCTCCAATTGATTTGTTTGTTTATTGTCTCTGACATCTTGCAAACATTAAAGTGATCATTACCCCGTTTCCCTGTAGCCTGACTACACAGAACAAGGTCTGGCAGAGGAAAAAAAAACAACAACATAAAAATATAATTTTGGTTATCAGATTTACTTATTTACACGACACTGGATACAGTAAATCCCAATCCGAATTCTTTTAAAGTGTTTATTGACATATTGCAGTATTCCCGACCTCTGCAGTCATCTATTTATAAGCTGATTATATCAAAAAATTTAAGATAATATTTCCATCTGAATATTTTCTATATTCCAGTGCAAGTAAAATATGATGACTGAAGTTCTAGGTCCAAACGAATGCGTAATGGAGGAAGTGAGACACCATTCCTTACCCCCGCAATGCTTGGGCTATGTTCACATATAGCGTTTAATTAGCGTTACTTATGCGTTTTCCCCAGGGGCCAATGTTCCTAGATTCACTGACGTTGAGAACGCTGCTGTGTTTTGGTTGATCTCCCTGAGGTCAGCCATCATTCTTCCTTTGCCATAAGTTTGAAGTTATGTTAACTACGTACATGTTATGCAAACAACGGCTGTTGTTAACACAGTGTATTGAACAATGGCCGTTGTTTGATACAGCCATTGAAATGATTGACATGTCAAATATTTCCAGCCGTTGAGCATTAATTTCAATGCAATTTTTAATGCAACAATGGCCGTTGTCCGTACGTTGTTTGAACATAGCCTAAGGGTGTGTCCAGCAGTAAGCTATCTAGCAATTTCCATTGACATTCAGCAGAATTGTGAATGCAGCTCTGAGTTACAGGCTGTAAGTATAAGGTGAAGTGGGATATGGAGTGCACGTTATCTAGATGAGAGCTGATATACAAAAAAACAGGTGTATTCTGTGGAACACAGGAACAGAGAACATCTAGGCCTTACTCCCTCCATTTCCTGCTCGTCCTGGAAGACCTTGCCGACCAAGCCCCATTGTCATGGAAAGGTCCGGATTCTTTGGGTATCTCTAGGAACTCACTCTCTGCCCTGATTACTTATTCCATGGATTAACATCGATAAATCATGTTGTAACAACGTCCATTCAATGTGTATGGATCACTATGGAATCTACTTGTCTTCTGCAGATGATCACATTGGAGTACCTAGACATCATTTTTTAGAGATCTTCTCTCTGGTTGGATTGCACCTAGGGGAAAATATCTGTCACATGGCATCGTACATACATGATATCAATCATACAGAGCGGCACTCACCCTGGGGAAGAGGGGGAAGGGATACATGGGAAGATACCTGGATATAAGTGGGTGACACTATATCATAATCTACAACCATGCATACAGCAGACGTACAATTCATGCTGACCTATTACACTGTATCTTTGAATAGAACTATGTTTTTTTTAACCCTTTAGTAGGAGATGTTATTTACTACTTCTGTACTATGAACTTAAAATTATTCTGTATTTCCATTTTAAATTCATAACTCGAACATTATATATTTTAAAGGGGTGGGCCGGCAAAAAAATGTTTATTTCAAATCAACTAGTGTCAGAAAGTTATATAGATTTTTGTAATTTACTTCTATTTAAAAATCTCTAGTCTTCCAGTACTTATCGGCTACTGTATGTGCTACAGGAAGTGATGTATTCTCTCCAGTCTTACACAGTGCTCTCTGCTGCCACCTCTGTCCATGTCAGGAACTGTCCAGAGCAGCAGCAAATCCCCATAGAAAACCTTTCCTGCTCTGGACAGTTCCTGACATGGACAGAGGTGGCAGCAGAGAGCACTGTGTCAGACTGGAGAGAATACGCCACTTCCTGCATGACATACAGCAGCTGATAAGTACTGGAAGACTGGAGATTTTTAAATAGACGTAAAATTACAAATTTATATAACTTTCTAAAATCTGTTGATTTGTAGGCACCCCCCCCCCCCCCCCCCCCTAAACAAACAAACGCTGGAGTATTGGAGGGAAAATGACAGCAAGTTAAAAGTCTCTAAATTAGAGAGCACTGGGGGTGGGACTACCACCCTCATTTCACTGATCTCCCATGCCAGCCTACTCCTCCTCATGGATATTAGGGTGGTGCTCTGCAGCGACTTCACTGTAATACAAGAGAAGGGGGAACTGGATTGGTGCACTGATAATCCCGCCCCCAGAACACCAAACTACCTAATTTGAATGTTAATTAAAGTGAGGAATTTCCAAGAACGGCGCTGAGGATGAAGGTCAAAGAATGACCCCCATTCTCAGTGTCTCCTCCCCAGTGGGTCAGAGTCTGATAACCTCCTGTTAGTTTCCCTTAAATTGGGCAAGTTTACAACCAAATAGGCATTAACCATGTTTTTACTCTGTCTGTATTTCTTTTCCTAGGTGCTCGGCGTAGCAATGTAGGCCCAAATGCAAGACCTGGTGCTCCTGCAAACCAAGCTCCCAGTCTACAGTCTGCCCAGCAAGGTACCATAACATTTGGGGATCGATTCCTCACATAGCGTAAAATGTAAATGGAAACAATCATATAGATTTCCCCCTGTATAGAAACATAACAAAATTGTCAGTAAAAAGACCACCTGGTCCTAGTCCAAGAAAATCCTCATGGGCGGGGGGAAATTTAAAAAGACAATCTATTCACCTGTCCCCATGCCCTTGCTGTGCCCCATCACCAGGCTCTCATACCCCGCCAGGTGTCCCCTTCTCCTAGTTTCCAGGTACGTCACGACTCAGGTTGAATGTCACAAGTGGGTGGGATTAAGCCCACTCAACCAATAAGTGATTGCAGTGGTGTCTCGCCCCAAGTCACTGACTGGCTGAACAATAATCCGAAAACCCTGGAGTCCCGGAGCAGGACGCGGCTCTCTGTCGGCACCGGGACAGGAGAATATGATTTATGTTCCCTGAAACAATGGCCGTATCAAACAACCACCGTTGTTCAATACATTGTCTTCAAATTAACCCATTTCACTATGAGAAGAACGGCCGTAGTTTTTCCTGAAAACAAATACCCATCTTGTGATAAAATGTATGTTGTGTGAACATAGCCTTAACATGGTAGAAATGTTTAACGCAAGAAAGACCTCAAACCTCATTCAACTGAAGCAAACAATGCAATTCACATTAGTCACACAGAATGACGGCCACTACCACACAGCTCTACCTTTCTCTATTCCCTCTTCCCCAGGAACTGGTTCTGCTTGATCCACACATATAGAGGTTACGTTTCCAGGTACACTCAGGCCTCAGGATAATATATACCCCATCAAGTCACCTGTTTTTAATAGGTTTGGACCTAGTTCCCAACAACCTATCTTTGCCAGTCTTTAGCCCGACTAGCCGCCCCTTGGCTGGGTCCTTCCCGGAGGGATATCTGGCTAGTCCTGTGTTCTGAGACTCTTAAATGAGGCTTCACAGACTCTTTTTGCATATTTATATTTCCCAGGGGGCAATGCGCCTAGGATTTCACTGTGCTGAGCACCTTTACTAGCAGTGAACAGTGTCTTCTTTAGCTGGTCTCCCTGAGATCAGTGATCCTTTAACATAGTGGTCTACTAGGCATTGCACCAGCCTGGCCAGATTCCTGATCCACACTGATGAGAGGCAACATCCCGAAACAGCTGTCTGTGGATACCTGGCTTTTGTATTTCCCTTATCATCCTTAGACTTGTAAATTAAGCTAGATATTGACAGAAAGGGCTATTTACCATGTTGGTTTTGGTGGTCTCCTTCCAGGAGCCACTTCTGGGCTGGGTCCTTCCCTGGAGGGATATCTGGATAGTCCTGTTTTGAAGACGCTTAAATAGTGCTCCATAGACTCTTTATCCACATCTCCAAACTGACTCCTTAACAGGCTGACAATACACTCAGTCTCTTTTGGCATCACAAGAAACGTCTCTGTAAAAGAATTGGACACCTGTACAGCTTACACACTGTGTGTGTGTGTGTATATATATATATATACACACACATCCCTGAGATAAAGAACTGAATAGTCTCTATGTGAAGAAGCATACAGTCATACAGTCTGTGTACCGTCTATACATGTGCTCAAGGAATCTCGTTTGACCTGAATGGGATTTCAGACTATGACTATTTCTTTAAAAAAAATGTCCTGTGTGGGGCAAAAAAAATATTTCAGGCTGGGGGTGGGGAAACATAAAATAGAGGTCATATTCACCTGTCCCGGGGCCTGCATAGTGCCACGTCCTATGCCCGGACCCCAACCGGCTGTCTTCTGAGCTCCCCCCTGGCTACATACCCAGATCCCGGAAGAAGATGACATCTGGCAGGGTATGGGAGCCCGGTCATGTGGCACAACGCGGGCACAAGGACAGGTAAGTTTAGCGTCTTCCTTACCCCCCACCCCCCCCCCAGACTTCTCCTTTAACTGTATTTGGTATTGAGTTGTGAGTACGGTGACTTGTAAAGGGAAACATAACCCACAAAGAACATTTGATAGTGGTTTGCTTGGCTTCTCTATGACCTTGTGGGCTACTTGCAAAGTAAATATTATTAATTCAATACTGACAGTTCAGTGAAAACACTCTCATAGCGGTTACGTATTTTTCTCCGCAGCTCCTCCGACTAGTGGCAGATCAGCACCAAGGCCAGCTCCAGCCGGCAGGTTTACAGAAGAGCAAGGTATTGGTTCTATATTTCTAGATATTAAAGGGCTAGTTCACCAATTTTTTTTTCTTCTTTCAAATCAACTTGACAGAAAGTGCAAGAGATTTGTAATTTACTTCTATTAAAAATCTCCATTCTGCCAGTACTTATCAGCTGCTGTATGTCCTACCAGAAGTGGTATTCTTTTCAGTCTGGGAGCAGAGGTTTTCTATGGGGATTTGTTACTGCTCTGGACAGTTCCTAACATGGAGAGAGGTGGCAGCAGAGAGCACTGTGTCAGACTGGAAAGAATACACCACTTCCTGCAAGACACACAGCAGCTGATAAGTACTGGAAGACTGGAGATTTTTTAATAGAAGTAAACTACAGATTTCTGGCACCAGTTGATTTGATTTTTTTTTATATGTATTTTATGATATTTATTTATGATATTTATTTGTCAACAACTGAAAAACAGTCGATTATCAAGGTCCTCTTGTGTTTCCATAGGAGGTCCCCCAGCTTCTCAGCCGCCTGAACAACCTTACACACCTGCAGCATCTAGGGAAGATAAACCCAGTGGTTTCACAGCACAAGGTGTTAGAGAGGACAGACCTCTGCGCCAGACCTTATCCTACTCTGCTGCCGTGCCATCAACAGTCACATCCGCTCCTGCCCGCCAGTCACAACCGCAGGAGGAAGAGGAGGAGGAAGCCAATAGCTATGACTCTGATGAAGCTAGTGAGTACTGCGGAAATTACTCTCACAATCATGTGCCAAAATAAGAGTAAGTGGTGTCAGACTCTTTAAAGGGGAACTATCAGAAGGTGAGCCGAATCTAACCTGCTGATATGTCCCTATTGTACAGGAGACGCCGAGGAGGAAGGGATGTGTCTTAGGGTCCTATTACATGGAACGATTTTTAAGGACTAACGATAAACGATCGCAAACGAGATTGTTTATCGTTAACCAGAAATCGTTCACCATATTAGACAGAACGATAATCGGTAGATACAATCGTTACTACAATCGTTATTGCGATCGTTACTGTGATCGTTTATTCCTTCTGATCCCAGCAAAACAATGGACAATGTGCAATTACACTGAACGATTAGTGAAAAATGCGGAACTTGAGCGAACGAATGTGGAATATAATTTTAGGTTCCGATCTAAATCAACGACATACGAACGATTTTTTGATCATTGCCTGCAATTACACAGAATGATAATCGTTTAAATTCGAACGATATAATGATTTTTCGCATGATAATCGTCCCTTACCTTCCCCCTCAGCGACGTGTCGGTTCAGTTGGTTGTGCGCTCCACAGTCCAGTGAGGCCGTTAGGAGCACTGCCCCCCCCATAACACTGACCTGCCCCCTGCTGGCCCACCCCTTTCTAATGATAAGGAATAGAGTGGGCCAGCCGGGCTGGATCAGTGGTACGGGGGCAGATAGTTCTCCTAACAGTCTCACCGGAGTGTGGAGCAAACAACTAACTGCACAGGAACAACGCTGAGGATGAAGGCAAGAGATATACCCTACTCCTCAGTGTTTTCTGTACAATAACAACATATCAGCAGGTTAGATTCATCTAACCTGCTGATAGTTCCCCTTTAAGAAATTTAGATTCCGTTTTTTCCCCTCCTTAGAAATTTGTGGACAAATATTTTTCTGTACTTTTTGCATTATTTGCTTTATTTGGATCAGTTTGTGTCATTATGGGAGGATCACCAAATTACTGGACAGACGAACAATAACTTCTAATCATTTGTTTCCATTGCACGTTAGACAAATAGAGAAGAAACCCATATGGTAAACATCGGTTTCACAATCCAGACAGCAGCGTCCTCCGCGCTTGCAGAGTAGTAGCCGGTGTTTTCTCGGCTACTTTAAGAATGAGACGCTTCATTAGTTTTGTTCCTTTTCCTGAGAACAGGTGCTGGAGATGACAAACTGGTTGGTAATGGGCCAGAAACAATTTGGCTCATTTTCCACTCATTCATAAAGGCCTCGATAGTATTTGAGAACAAAAGCCAATTTCTTTTTTTAGTTTTGTGCTTTTCAATGTACCGAGTAACACATTGTTTTTTCTGTTCGTCTATTGTGAAGCTACATTGGGAGCTTTGGAATTCAGTCTCTTATATGACCAAGCCAATAACTCTCTTCAGTGCACCATCATAAAAGCCAAGGTAAGTACTCCGCTTTATTGTAAAAACATAAGAAGTGACAAAAATACATCTGGCCGCTTTGATAAACGTTTTAATATAAAAGTCGTTGTTTCAGTCTTTTACAGCATTTTTAATTTTTTAATAAAGAAGATATTAAAAATGTTTAAAGAGAAAAGACCTCATCAGATTATTCCAGGTTTTATCTATTCCCCCAATGCCACCACATTAAGTGGCACTATAAGTCAATGTAATGACAAGGGAAAAACCAAGGCCAGGTATCCATCCACATACAGCTGTTTCGGGGTGTTGCCCCTCATCAGTGTGGAGCAGGATTCTTGATAGATGGGAGCGATGCCTAGTAGAGCCATAAGAGAAACAGATCGTTGATCTCAGGGAGACCAGCTAAAGATGACACTGCTGGCTGCTAGTGAAAGCGCTCAATGCAGTATAATCCTAGGTGCATTGCTCCCTGGGAAGAACAAGTATGCAAAAAAGAGTCTGTGGTGCCTGCATGATCCATGGAAAATTATCTGTGTTTGCATCCATTTCCATTTCAGTAAAATGTGAACAGTACTAGTTTGTTTAGATTAGATTTTTTTTAGGGACATCACGGATGTTTGTACTATTGGGGACCCATACCGCAATCACAATCCGCACAAGGACATGTCCTTTTTTTTTTTACCTAACGGTAAAATCAAAGCGGACTTTGCATTTTTATTTGTTTCTTTTTCCATTGACTTCCATTATAAAAAAAAGGGTTCACAAAACGAATCAAAACGCATCCATTTTTTTAATGTACCCAAAAATGTGGTCAAAAACATTTTTTGGGTACGCTAAAAAAAAATGCATTTTAATACTTTTTTTAAATTCTTTTTTTAATAATGGAAGTCAACGGAAAAAAAAACGGATCAAAGTGTATTGCACACAAATGCATTAATTTTTTTGAAAAAAAATGGATGAAAAAACGGATTGCATAAGTGCAGTGTGAACCCAGTGAACTTAGTGTTATCCTTCGTGCACAAAGGTTTTAAAGTGTCATTGTCATTTGAAAAAAACTTGCCATAAAATCATTTCAAAAAGTTTTGTTGTTTGGGTCTGGGTGCTTAGGCCTTCCATCACTGGCTCAAACAATTGAGGAGAAGCATTAAGTTCTTCTAAGTGTCCGTTCTCATGAATACTTGTATGCCACATTGACATTCTTCCTAGAAATGCACTCTCTCTTTGTACTGCAGATTCCCTCCATGGATTTAGTATAAGACCCATCTACCGGCCTCCCCTAAAGTGGTTAACACCAATCTTATTACTTCTCACATTGTATTTTTAGTCTTAACGACTGAGGTAGAGCAGACGCCTTAATTAGCCGCGGTATCCATTTCACACACCCATCTCTGACCGCCCACCATCGACACAATATCGCCATACTGTTATCTGCGACAAAAATATCTTCGAGCGTTACCTGCAAATTGTGGCAATTAATTCCATCACAAATTTAACAACTTGGTCACATTTCAGTGATCTGTGATGCTATTAGCTTTAAGGAGAATTCTCAAAAGTAACGTATGAAGGGGAAGTCAGTCGGCAGGGAGGAACATAATAACCAAGCGCTACTTACCTCCCCCCTCGCCCATGAAGCGCCTCCCCCCAGCTCCCAGACTCCCGACGGAAGGCATTTTTGGGGTAACTTGGGGGAAAATGCCTGAGCCGGATAATGGGCAGCCACAGTCACTGACTGGCTGAGTGGGCTGTCAATCAGCTGGGTTGTGACGTTGGCTGAGAAGGATCCCGGGGCCTGACGGGGGTCCTGGAATGAAGATCCGGTGCTAAACAGGCACGGGGACAATAATTAGGTTCTCACATATAGATGGCAAGTGGAAGATCTGACCAAAGTTACTGTACCTACTCTTCATTATTTACCTCGCTCAGTTTTGGTATTACTGCACTTTACATTTCAGCTCCATTCAAGTGAATGGGGTTGAGTAGAATACTATTCATAGCTACTATGAAAAGAACAATGCTGTGCCTGATAAAATAATCAAAGGGACCACAACGGCCCCTTAACTAGCTGATCATCTCAGACCCCCCCCTAATGATTTGCTATCGGTTACCTTTTCATATAACTAGACCATGAGTATTTTAGTCCAAGAAAATGCACTTAATAGTATAATCTAGCAAACAAATGTAAACTGCCAGTGCTATAGAAGTAAGAAAACTTTGTTCTCTCACCATATAGTTACTTTGTAGAGTTTTTCGTCTAGTTTCCTTTTAATCCCTTAAAGGGGTTATCCACCTAAGGGCTGAAAAATAAAACGCTAGCTGCTCTTACTCACCAAGCCCCCCTGTGTATTTTAAGCCGTCTCCGGTCTTTCTAAATGCTGCCATTCCTGAGTTACAAGTTTTTCCAAACCCTGATCTAAAACCAAAATGGCGGTGGGCAGGAAACTACATTTCCCATCAAAATGTCTATTTAAAGTGACAAACATTCACAAAAGGATACAGTCCTGAAAGAAAGATTGCACCAACCCCTTTACATACAGTTATTACTTTACTGTTTTTAATGCTTGTTTAACTTGTTTTTGTTCCAGGGACTAAAACCAATGGACTCAAATGGCTTAGCTGACCCGTATGTGAAGCTGCATCTTCTTCCTGGGGCCAGTAAGGTAATGCAAGTGTGTTTTTTTTTAATGCAAGTTTTTTAGTATGCAAACACCTCTTCAGTTTACATATTTAAGTAAAAAAAAAATTGTATTCATTTTGTTTAGATAAAATTGCCTGAATCTTACTCTGCAGATGTTGCAGTGGTAAGGAACTGAAACACAGTAGGGGGGGGGGGGGGGGGAATACGGTACATTAATATTTTCTCTTAATTTTGTGGGGTTTCGTGCCAACTTTTTTGGAAAGTCACTTTGCCCCAAAATTTGTGGCAAAAATAAATGAATAAAAAATCGGAATCCCAACATTTTCCATTTTCCTTTTTTTGGTGCAAAAGTGGCCCACAAGTACACCACGTAGGTGCTTAGATTTTGGCCAGAGAGAAGGTTTAGATAAATTACGGTGTGCGCCACTAATATCAAGCTATGATATTGAAAGTTTTTTCAATAAAGGAGAAAAATCCTCTAACTCTATTCTCCAGGCGGTGATGGCCTACCTGTATTGTTTACAGTAACTAATCTCCATCTATACCGGACATTTGTAGAATTGTTCTGGACAGTCCTAGTTTTCTTTGTTTTTCATAGTCTTACTTTGATGGAGCTTTATGGCATAGACACACCATGCAGCTGAGATCCGTCAGTGTTTGGCTGCAGGTCTATATTGTCCATATGTTTCTACAGAGAGTTGTTTTGTTTTGAGAGTTGTTCATGGGACAAGGAACTGTACGGGACCCCATGAATCCTCCCCATCCACATACTCACATGAGCCGGTAACCAACGCAGTCCTGCGGTATTCCATTCTCCCAGACCTCCAGCAGACGTCACTGGTGGTGGGAGAACGGAATGACCGTGCCGGCCATCGGGTCATGTAAGTATGTGCATCGGGGGGAATCTTGTGGCTGGAGAGACTGGTAGGACAGGGAGCCCTGCCAGTGGGTACTGTGAGTCATAGACACCATGGAGTTGACAGACCACGTTTTGGCCCCGTCTCATGGGCCCCGTAGCAGTTGCGTGGTCTACCTCAATAATAGCTATGAAATGCTATAAAATGTTATTTTTTTAAGGTGATAAATAAAACTACTTAAAGTGAATTTAAAAAAAAAATGTATCTATTTCCAGGCGAACAAACTGCGCACGAAAACTCTAAGAAACACTCGCAATCCAATGTGGAATGAGACCCTGGTGTATCACGGAATCACTGACGAAGAATTACTGAGAAAGACTCTAAGGCAAGTTCTCTCCGGGAGTTCTCTCTGGTAAATTGAGAGCAAGGTTGCTAAGCTCAGCATTAATCCTCATTAAGATAGGAGGCTAGCAGGATATTGATCGTATTGGTAAAGAGGTCAGCACTCTCTTCATTCTAGTTAGTAGGGACTTGGTGAATAATTAGAGATTTACGAAGCAGTCTGACATTACTGACATGGCTATACAAAGTCCGATGCTTTTCCCTTAGTTGTTCCAATTGGATTCTTCTATAAATAGGTGAAATGCAGGTACGGGGCAGATACGAGGCTTACATGTACATCCCCCCCCCAATCACATTCAGAGGGAAATGGCTTCACATGGAATTGGCCACTACATGTATTGTGTATGAGGATGTACTGATGTAGTACTGATCATGATGAGCTATTTCACTAGTTCTCTAACCTACACTGGCTGACGTAATATGATACCTGTTGACCGCCCACGATCAGAGTGATTGGCGGATCCACAGAGAGCACCTCCTGGTCCAGTGACGCACCTGACTTACGCACCGCCTACTCATGCGCACTTGGTTGCTCCACCATTCAACTCCTCGCTCAGACTTTGCGTCTTCATGCCCCACAGTGCCTACATGTTTTTACATAGCGCAGCAGAGGACCCGGTACGGTGAGCGCTCACTCGTTGCCCCAGATGCATATAATTGCATGATTAACTCAGATTATTTTAATTTCACATCAATGGACACTTTATTATAATATAATCAATTGTTTAATTTTCTTATATGTATTTGATACATGCAGGATGCATTTTTTGATAATATAGATGCAGGTTTGTTGTGATTTCCACTATGATTCACACTAATTGCACTGATTGATCTTGTGATGATGATTGTATACACAGTTGTACATATACCCTCTGGGGCTGATTTTGTTCACTGCTTGAGAAAAGCTTTTATTGTTAGAGATGAAACGTCGCACTTGTGTTTCATGGGCAAATAAAACTCACATTTTTCTTCATCCCGAAGTGCTGAAATCATCTTGTTTTCTATCTGTCTATCTATCTATCTCCTATCTATCTATCTATCTATCTATCTATCTATCTATCTATCTCCTATCTATCTATCTATCTATCTATCTATCTCCTATCTATCTATCTATCTATCTATCTATCTATCTATCTATCTATCTCCTATCTGTCTATCTATCTCCTATCTATCTGTCTATCTATCTATCTATCTATCTATCTATCTATCTATCTATCTATCTCCTATCTATCTATCTCCTATCTATCTGTCTATCTATCTATCTATCTATCTATCTATCTATCTATTTCCTATCTATCTATCTATCTCCTATCTATCTATCTATCTATCTATCTATCTATCTATCTATCTATCTATCTATCTATCTCCTATCTATCTATCTCCTATCTATCTATCTATCTCCTATCTATCTATCTATCTATCTATCTATCTATCTATCTATCTATCTATCTCCTATCTATCTATCTCCTATCTATCTATCTATCTACTATCTATCTATCTATCTATCTATCTATCTATCTATCTATCTATCTAGCAAATAGATAATCCACGGCACTCACAGGGTTAAACGGTGAAAAAAGTAAGTGATTTATTGCAGCATTCCAAAACAAGACACTGTCTAGTGTCTTGTTTTGGAATGCTGCAATAAATCACTTACTTTTTTCACCGTTTAACCCCGTGAGTGCCGTGGATTATCTATTTGCTATTTGGGAACGATCTGTGGTCAGGATCCAGGACCGCTGACACCCGAATCTCCTATCTCCTATCTATCTATCTATCTATCTATCTATCTATCTATCTATCTATCTCCTATCTATTATCTATCTATCTATCTATCTATCTATCTATCTATCTCCTATCTATCTATCTATCTATCTATCTATCTATCTCCTATCTATATATCTATCTATCTATCTATCTATCTATCTATCTCCTATCTATCTATCTATCTCCTATCTATCTATCTATCTATCTATCTATCTATCTATCTATCTCCTATCTATCTATCTCCTATCTATCTATCTATCTCCTATCTATCTATCTCCTATCTATCTATCTCCTATCTATCTATCTATCTATCTATCTATCTCCTATCTATCTATCTATCTATCTATCTCCTATCTATCTATCTATCTCCTATCTATCTATCTATCTATCTCCTATCTATCTATCTCCTATCTATCTATCTCCTATCTATCTATCTCCTATCTATCTATCTCCTATCTATCTATCTCCTATCTATCTATCTATCTATCTATCTATCTATCTATCTATCTCCTATCTATCTATCTATCTATCTATCTATCTATCTATCTATCTCCTATCTATCTATCTATCTATCTCCTATCTATCTATCTATCTATCTATCTATCTATCTATCTATCTATCTATCTATCTATCTATCTCCTATCTATCTCCTATCTATCTATCTATCTCCTATCTATCTATCTATCTATCTATCTATCTATCTATCTATCTATCTATCTCCTATCTATCTATCTATCTATCTATCTATCTCCTATCTATCTATCTATCTCCTATCTATCTATCTATCTCCTATCTATCTATCTATCTATCTATCTATCTTCTATCTATCTATCTATCTATCTAAAAAAGAGAACAAATGCTGAAATTTCGTAGCAAATACCATATATATCTTTATTGAATAAATATAAAAACCACTAACATAAAAAAGAGAGACAGACCAAACATTAAAAAGAACAGTGACTAACCTGGAGGTGTTTCTAAAGTAACCAAATCATATATGCTGGAATCTCTGACCGACAACAAATGTCACAGAACAGGGGGATGTATTCACATATTAGGACATTATAGTACATGTGATAAATAGTAAAGTGCAAGTGCATTCAATTCATGGACTCAGCCCACAGATAATTCATAAATCTCTGATCCACCCTTCATTAAATATTATTTCCCCATCAAATCAAGGGATCCAGACAGTGATATACCTTTTACAATGATGTGCAATGTTTATCCTCCAGGACGCCTGGACGTCCTGGAGGATAAACATTGCACATCATTGTAAAAGGTATATCACTGTCTGGATCCCTTGATTTGATGGGGAAATAATATTTAATGAAGGGTGGATCAGAGATTTATGAATTATCTGTGGGCTGAGTCCATGAATTGAATGCACTTGCACTTTACTATTTATCACATGTACTATAATGTCCTAATATGTGAATACATCCCCCTGTTCTGTGACATTTGTTGTCGGTCAGAGATTCCAGCATATATGATTTGGTTACTTTAGAAACACCTCCAGGTTAGTCACTGTTCTTTTTAATGTTTGGTCTGTCTCTCTTTTTTATGTTAGTGGTTTTTATATTTATTCAATAAAGATATATATGGTATTTGCTACGAAATTTCAGCATTTGTTCTCTTTTTTGGTATAATCCGTGTTTGCTGTAGTGGCGGTAGAACGGCCGATTGCAATGGACCTTGAATCATTAATATGAGTATTCTATAGGTATACGGCCATTGCATCTAGACAAAACCGTGAATCTATCTATCTATCTATCTATCTATCTATCTATCTCCTATCTATCTATCTATCTATCTATCTATCTCCTATCTATCTCCTATCTATCTATCTATCTATCTATCTATCTATCTATCTATCTATCTATCTATCTATCTATCTCCTATCTATCTCCTATCTATCTATCTATCTATCTATCTCCTATCTATCTATCTATCTATCTCCTATCTATCTATCTATCTATCTATCTATCTATCTATCTATCTATCTCCTATCTATCTATCTATCTATCTATCTATCTCCTATCTATCTATCTATCTATCTATCTATCTCCTATCTATCTATCTATCTATCTATCTATCTCCTATCTATCTATCTATCTCCTATCTATCTATCTATCTATCTATCTATCTATCTATCTCCTATCTATCTCCTATCTATCTATCTATCTATCTATCTCCTATCTATCTATCTATCTATCTATCTATCTATCTATCTATCTATCTATCTATCTATCTATCTCCTATCTATCTATTTATCTTCTATCTATCTATCTCCTATCTATCTATCTCCTATCTATCTATCTCCTATCTATCTATCTATCTATCTATCTATCTATCTCCTATCTATCTATCTATCTATCTATCTATCTATCTATCTATATGTCTATCTATCTTCTATCTATCTATCTATCTATCTATCTCCTATCTATCTATCTATCTATCTATCTATCTATCTATCTATCTATCTCCTATCTATCTATCTATCTATCTATCTATCTATCTATCTATCTCCTATCTATCATCTATCTATCTATCTATCTATCTATCTATCTATCTATCTCCTATCTATCTCCTATCTATCTATCTATCTATCTATCTATCTATCTATCTATCTATCTATCTATCTATCTATCTATCTCCTATCTATCTATCTATCTATCTCCTATCTATCTATTTATCTTCTATCTATCTATCTCCTATCTATCTATCTATCTCCTATCTATCTATCTCCTATCTATCTATCTATCTATCTATCTATCTATCTATCTATCTATCTATCTCCTATCTATCTATCTATCTATCTATCTATCTATCTATCTATCTCCTATCTATCTATCTATCTATCTATCTATCTATCTATCTATCTATCTATCTATCTATTATCTATCTATCTATCTATCTCCTATCTATCTATCTATCTATCTCCTATCTATCTATCTATCTATCTATCTATCTATCTATCTTCTATCTATCTATCTATCTATCTATCTATCTATCTATCTATCTATTATCTATCTGAGCTGTCAGCAATAGAGCAGCATATCAGGGGAAGGAGACAAATTTGCAAAGTATTTCATTTGATGAGCCTTAGAAGTATAACTATGCTAGTTTGGATTGGAGTAACCCTTTAATTTGAGCTTTTTTTAGTTAACTGTTAAGAAGGATCTTTGCTGTTTGGCCGGTTGCCATTCTCGCTCTATAATAGAGATTTGTCATTGATGAGTTTGTCCCATGGGGAGATCCGTCATTGATCACTACTGGATGAGTGTAGAGAAGATCCTGTCATATATGTGTAATGTCCTGTAGCTCACGCTGGGCGGCTAGATGGCGCGGTCACAGAGCGCTTTATTTTAGAGTTTTCAAGGGAGGAGAGAGTTGAGGCCCTTGAAAACTCTAAAATAAAGCGCTCTGTGGGCCTCAACTCTCTCCTCCCTATTAGAGTTCTTCACAATTGCTAAGCAGAAGATGCAAATAATATAGTATATAGTTCTGTAGTATAGTTATAACAATGAGACAATATGGTTCCACTAACTCCTCCGGAGCAGGAGAAGCTCATTGCACTGGTTCTATGGCTAATAGAAGGGGCCACGCCAGGGTGTAAGGATTGTCCTAATGGAACAATGGTTCTTAAAGTGTCCAGAACAGTTTAGTGACTGCGCCTGTGGGAGCTGTAACAGCAAATACAATGGTTATTACAGGCTTTACACTGCCTATTGGCTACAACTTATGTATAATAACTGCATGGGAGATGACAGTAACATATTATATTCTTAGGGGGGCAGTTCACAAAAAAATTCTTTCAAATCACATTTTTAATTTACTAAAAAAAAAAAAAAAAAATCTCAAGTCTTCCAGTACTTACCAGCTGCTGTATGTCCTGCAGGAAGTGGTGTATTCTCTCCAGTCTGACACAATGCTCTCCGCTGCCACCTCTGTCCATGTCAGGAACTGTCCAGAGCAGCAGCAAATCCCCATAAAAAACTTTTCCTGCTCTCCAGATTGGAAAGAATACACTACTTCCTGGAGAACATTCAGCAGCTGATAAGTATTGGAAGACTTGAGATTTTTTTTAATATACGTAAATTACAAATCTTTGGCACTTCCTGGCACCAGTTGATTTGAAAGAATTTTTTTTAGGGGTGAACTACTTCTTTAAGCAGATCAACTGAATTTGTGTTTTTATCAGTTTTTTAAATGCTTAATTTATTATTATTGTTTATTTATTTATTTATTTTTATATATTTTGCACATTGCTACTTTACTTTCAGAATTTCTGTTTGTGATGAGGACAAATTTGGTCACAATGAATTTATTGGCGAGACAAGATTTTCCTTGAAGAAGCTAAAACCAAATCAGAAAAAGAATTTCAATGTTTGCCTGGAGCGAGTTATTCCGGTAAAATTCTTTCATTGTTTGCTGATATATATATATATATATATATATATATATATGTATATATGTATATATATATATATATTTTTTTACCTCTGTGCAGTATGTTATCCGTCCATTTTACTTGGAAGTATTTTGGTCAGGATTTTCCATTGGTTAGGGGAGGGACGTAAATGGAGAAAAATATAATGGAAATCTCTTCCCATCTTTTCTGTTTTGCGCCCACTTCAGGGTTAGAAATACTGAGAATAAAATAGTAACTGAAATCCTGCTGTGTGACTGTGCATTAAGAGTATTTTGGGTTTTGGACGTGGATAATGTTGAACAAGAATGTTTGGATGCTGCTCAAATAAATGACGTCAGATATAGCTCCTAAAAAAAAATAATAATAAAAAATCTGTTTTTTTTGTATATTTTCTTCCTTCAATAACTTAATGCAAAACACATACAAGTGAGGGGGGGAGTGCCGGCCATTACAAGTGTTTTCCATGTTGTGTTTTGCATAAAGCATATTACAGAGCTATAACTGACGGCCAAACAACAGTTTGGCCTTCAGTTATTCGAACAGCAATAGAGCATGTTCATTCAACCCTATCCGCAACCAAAGTCAGTCGTCCGGAGTTAAAATTCCCTATGTTATTCAGCACTCTACGCTCTTGAGTAGCGGCATCTGGTAAATTGCTTGACTCTCCCATTGATTCCAATAGAGCCGCATCATAGAGGGGAGGGGTTTCCTCCTACTGGGGGCGGGCTGGCCTGCCTCCCGTGCTTCACCCCCGGCCATATACAGCAAAAGGGCCGTGGTTCAAAAAACGGACCTCGCCACCCCCTAATGTTAAAGCCAATGTATCTGATGGTTCATTCGCTTTAGGAAACCTGGATAGAAAACTGCTAAAACATCTTCAGGGGATTTTAGGAAATCTGCAACAAACACCTGCAAATTTCTTTCCAAAGAGAATATTTTACACTTGGTGTTAACGCCTTAGATAGTGGGTGCATGTAACCCGCCCATGAGTATACAGCAGGCGCTCTGGTGACAGTCTGATTTATGGGGCCGCACATGGCGGTCAGGGGAAACTAGAAAAACAATTGGAGCAATCTGTATAATGGATGTTATTGGCCTGTAATCTACTGTGCTATCCTAGAATGGGACTCTATACATCATGCTGTCAGTAGTCACTGAGTGCCTTACCATGGAATATGCTGTTACTTCCTACAACTCAGTGCCTGCAATTCTATGAAGACTTCTCTTCTTGCTAATGCATTTTTTACAGTCTGTTTTTTTTACCCTTTTCTTTTTCTTTCGCAAAAAACTGATGCCTGTATTTTGATCCGTTTTTTCATTGACTTCTTTTATAAAAAAAAAAGGATCAAAATGCCTCATTTTTTTTTACCTACACAAAAACGGACCACATTTGTTTTTTAATCTTTTTTCTTTTATAATTGAAGTCAATGGAAAAACAAATCAAAATGGATACACACAAAATACTGAAAAAAAAAATGAAAAAAAAACTGCAAAAAAAAAAAAAACCCCAGTGGGAACCCAGCCTAACCTGCTCTAGTATGGTCCTGATAATGATCTACGAATAATATCATTTGGTGATTACTTCTTATGGTGTTTAATTAATAAATCTTTTTCTTTTGGCTTTTTATTACAGATGAAACGTGCGGGAACTACGGGCTCGGTTAGAGGCATGGCACTTTATGAAGATGAGGTAAGTCCCATCTTGATGGATTCCTTAAAAGCTTTTTGAATAGGATATATATATATATATATATATATATATATATATACATGCCTCTTCCGGCTTCCATGCCATGTTCAGATACATAGAGATGCATATCCTAGCCCAGTATGGCCTCATCCCCACGCAAAAACTACAATTTGTGTCTGCCAGCAAGCGTACACTGAACGGATCGGGGGCGGCATATATTTAGGTGAGGATGCACAGGTAGCCTCACACACTCCTGGTTTTATGTGGAGGCATGTGCCCCTACAGTATTTTCCTGCGTACGTTTTAACCCTGAAAAATCTTCTTAGAAGTCAGGGGTCGTTTTATACGCCGGGTATGGTCACCCCATACAGTGGGGGGGAGCTAAAAAATGGCCGCATCCCCACCGTATGGGTCGACCACTATAAAAAAAACAAAAACAGTTAACTCACCTGGGGCCTGTTCCCGGAGCAGGCAGTGTGACATTTAGCTGCAGTTAACCCCTGCCTGACTAAAGCAGGGCTGCGGTCAGGCAGGGGTTAACATTTTCCGAAAACCCTGGGTTTCGTTTTATACGCCCAGTTACCTTATATGCCGGAAAATACAGTATATAAATGCAGTGTGTCCATATGCTGGTGGGAAATTACTTAAAGGGGAACTCCTGAGAAAAAAAATTCTTTCAAATCCACTTGTTTCAGAAAGTTATAAAAATTTGTACTTTTATTTCTATTTAAAAATATCCATTCTTCCACTACTTATCAGCTGCTGTATGTCCCGCAGGAAGTGTTGTATTCTTTCCAGTCTGACATTGTTCTCTGCTGCCACCTCTGTCCATGTCAGGAACTGTCCAGAGCAGGAGAGGTTTTCTATCGGGATTTGCTGCTGCTGTGGACAGTTCCTGACATGGATAGAGGTGGCAGCAGAGAGCACTGTGTCAGACTGGAGAGAATACACCACTTCCTGCAGGACATACATCAGCTGATAAGTACAGGAAGGCTCGAGATTTTGAAATAGAAATGAATTACAAGTCTATATAACTTACTGACACCAGTTGATTAAAAAAAATATATATACACTACTGTTCAAAAGTTTGGGGTCACATTGAAATGTTCTACATTGTGTAGAAAGGTGAATGGTAAGATACTGGAGGGGGTGTACATCTCACCCAGACTGCTTGCTGGGATGAGATGGTAAACTCCGGGAAAGATGTGGTTCAGCAGAGATATTCTGCTGAACTGTTGTTTATTATTTCCGGGCCTGGATTTTACTGGAATGGCGGGTAGGTTTGGTAGTGGGACCTGCCATTCCCTCCCCACTCCAGTCCACACCTTGCACACAGGTGTAAGCAGGTGCTAATCGCTCCAGCTCATAAAAGGCAGCTCAGAGGGCTGAATGTTGCTGGGAGCCTGGAAGCCACTGACCTGTGTCAGATACTACTGCTGTTTGCTCCTGTTTGGTTGAGTCAGGTGAGACCTCTGTTTAGTTAGAGCCCAGCCGGGCAGGTGTTTATTTTGTATCCTGCTTTTGCACAGTGCTGCTATGTTTATTTTTATGCCACAATAAAACAAAGTTGGACTTTTTATGTTAAATTGGCATAAGGACTGCATTATTCTCGCTACCCCCTACTAAAGATCCCCACAATTGGTGTTTCGGATGCGGGCAACAGTGGTTGCTAGGGGCAACGGTGGAAGAAAAGTTGACTGGTTTGCTGATGTCCTGGGTAAAAGCCGCATCAGAGTTGCAAGCAGATTCTCCAAGCATGGAGGAGCTGATAAAGCAATTGGTTCAAACAAACCTGCAGCAACAGCAAGCTACTGTGCAGCAGCAGAAAGCGCACCAGGAGGCCATGCAGGCCCAGCAGGAGACAAATCAACTCCTTATGAAGCAGATTGCGGCATTGACAGAGACTGTCACAGCTAAAGAGACTGTAATCTTGCCAAGCCAAGCTGCCAGTGGCAGTGTGCGGAAGACAGTGAGAGAGACCTTACAAAAGATGACTCCTGATGATGATGTGGAGGCATTCCTAACTGTCTTTGAGCGGGTGGCTGAGCGAGAGAGGCTACCAGCTGCTGAGTGGGCAGAGGTCATTGCTCCGTATCTGACTGGCGAACCTCAAAAGGCCTACTATGACCTCAGTGCACAAGAGGTCAGGGACTATACACAGCTGAAAGCGGAGATCCTTGCTCGGTTGGGAGTCACAGCTGCTGTTAGGGCCCGGAGGGTCCACAACTGGAGCTACAGTCCGGACAAGCCAGCCAGGTCCCAAATGTATGACCTCATTCACCTGGCAAGAAAATGGCTGGAGCCAGACACCTCTACTCCTGCTCAGATCCTGGAGAAGGTTGTTGTGGATCGCTACATCAGGGCTCTTCCTCCAGACTTGCAGCGCTGGGTCGGGCAAGGCGACCCCAGAGATGCCAACCACCTCATCAGCCTCGTGGAAAGGTTCCAAGCGACTGAGGGCTACCTCCATGATGTCCCTGCTGTGTCTTCCCCTCCCCGGAGTGCCAGACCTGCGCCATCAGCTGGTAAGAGACTTCCATCTGTTGGGGGAGTGTGGAGGAGTGCAGAAAAAGGGAAAAGGGCTCCTGAGGTCTCTGGCAGGCAACCTACTGGCGATGGTCCCAAGTGGTTAACTAGCCCCAAAAAGGACTCCTTGCCAAGGAGACCAGGGCCAATCCAGTGCTGGAGATGCCACGAACTGGGACACATGGCTGCCTATTGCCCTCTCACCTCTGAGCCCATGGAGTGTGACGCTAGCCGGCGCCAGTCGCTGTTTGCAGAACCTGTGTGTGTTGCGGCACCTGGACTAGAGACTGAACCTCAGGTCTGCAGCCTTAAATTAAATGACTATCCTATCAAGGCCTTGCTGGACTCGGGTAGCCTGGTCACCTTGGTGCATGCCAGCCTTGTGGGTGGGGACTTTGTGCCGGGTAAAAACATGAGTGTAGTGTGTATCCATGGAGATACCAAAATCTACCCAGTGGCACTTGTTAAATTTGAGACTGTGTTAGGAACTGTGAACTATGAGGTTGGTGTAGTGAAAAACCTAATGCACAGTGTTATTGTGGGGCGTGACTTTCCTCTGTTTTGGAACTTGTGGGAAAAACAAAAGTCCTCAAAAACATGTGAGGAACCCTTTGGTGACAACCAGTCACCCCCTGGGAATAATAACAATGAGTTAACATATGTGCATGGTGTTGATAACTTTCCTTTGCAGGTCCTGGCTGGAGAGGAGGAGGAGTCTTCTGCCGATCATAATGTGCCTGACCTTGCAGTGTCCCGAGACAACTTTGGGACTGCACAGTTGCAGGACCAGACTCTCATAGGTGCTAGAGAAAGTGTTACTGTGTTAAACGGTGTACCGCAGAAACCAGAGGCTGACAAACAGTTTCCACATTTTTCAATGCATAGTGATCTCTTCTATCGAGTCACTAAAATTAATGGTGAAGTGGTAGAGCAACTTCTGGTTCCTAAGCCGTACAGACGTATGGTGCTTGATATGGCACATAATCATGTACTTGGGGGACACTTGGGGACTAACAAGACACAAGAGAGAATCCTCCAGCGGTTTTACTGGCCAGGGGTATATCGGGAGGTCAAAAACTACTGTGAGTCCTGCCCCACATGCCAGCTTAGTGCACCAGTGTCTCACTTCCGCAGTCCTTTAGTCTCACTTCCCATCTTAGAGGTGCCCTTTGAGAGGATTGCCATGGACTTAGTGGGACCCATTGTAAAGTCTGCCAGGGGACATCAGTACATTCTAGTGGTTTTGGATTACGCAACACGATACCCTGAGGCTGTGCCTCTAAGAAATACAGCATCCAAAACCATAGCAAGAGAGTTATTTCATATGTTCTCCAGGACGGGAATTCCCAAAGAAATCCTCACTGACCAGGGCACCCCTTTTATGTCCAAGGTAATGAAAGAGCTCTGTAAACTATTCCAGATCACCCATATACGTACATCTGTGTACCATCCCCAAACTGACGGGTTAGTGGAAAGATTTAACAAGACCCTGAAACACATGCTAAAAAAGGTAGTGGAAAAGGATGGCCGGGATTGGGATCACTTGTTACCATACCTTATGTTTTCCATTCGGGAGGTTCCCCAAGCTTCCACCGGGTTTTCACCCTTTGAGTTGGTGTATGGCCGCCACCCTCGGGGCTTATTAGATATTGCCAAGGAAACATGGGAAACAGAGTCAACCCCATATAAGAGTGTGATCGAGCATGTGGCGCAAATGCAGGACCGTATAGCCATGGTAATGCCTGTAGTGAAAGAACACCTACAGAGGGCGCAAGAGGCTCAGAGTAGAATTTATAATCGTTCTGCCAGGGTTAGAAATTTCAACCCAGGTGATAGAGTCCTTATTTTAGTCCCAACAGTAGAGAGTAAATTCTTGGCAAAATGGCAGGGCCCTTATGAGATTGTGGAAAAAGTGGGGGACGTAAACTATAAGGTACACCAGCCCGGTAGGAGGAAACCTTTTCAGATTTATCACATAAATTTGATAAAGCCCTGGAAAGACAGGGAGTCCCTAATAGCATCTACAAGAAGAAATAAAGATTTTCCTCAACCAGTTCCTCCAGTAAAAATAGGGGAAACTCTTTCAGGGTCGCAGAAACAGGAGGCCAAAGAGTTCTTGCAGGTAAACAGAAGTAAGTTTTCTGACCTACCAGGGCGCACACACCTCATCAAACACCACATAGAGACTGAGCCCAAAAGTAAAGTAAACCTCAAGCCATACAGGATACCAGAGGCCAGGAGGGAGGCGGTGTCAGCTGAGGTAAAAAGGATGCTCGATCTAGGGGTAATTGAATTGTCCCAGAGTGAGTGGTCCAGCCCAATAGTTCTAATCCCAAAGCCCAACGGTACTTGGAGATTTTGTAACGACTTCAGAAAACTGAATGAGGTCTCCAAGTTTGATGCGTACCCTATGCCCAGAGTAGACGAACTAATTGAGAGGTTGGGTAATGCCCGGTACATAACTACCCTTGATCTTACAAAGGGTTACTGGCAGATACCACTAACTGAGAAAGCCAAAGCGAAAACTGCCTTCTCAACCCCAGAGGGGTTATTTCAGTATGTAGTCATGCCATTTGGGTTGCATGGGGCTCCTGCGACTTTCCAGAGGTTGATGGACCTAATTCTGCGGCCACATCGTGACTACGCAGCCGCCTACCTTGATGACGTGGTCATCTTTAGCGCAGATTGGGAAAGTCACCTCTGTAAGGTCCAGGCTGTCTTGGATGCCATCAGTGATGCGGGTCTCACCATAAACGCAGAGAAATGTGCGTTGGGGTTAGAGGAGGCCAAATACCTTGGCTACATAATTGGCAGAGGGTTAATCAAGCCTCAAGTGAATAAAATTGAGGCAATACAGAATTGGCCTAGACCCCTAACAAAGAAGCAGGTAAGAGCCTTTCTTGGTATTACAGGGTACTATCGTAGATTTGTGCCTAACTTTGCCTCAATAGCTGCTCCTTTATCCGACTTAACAAAAGGGGGGAAGTCGGTAATGGTAACATGGACCCCAGAGGCAGAAAAGGCGTTCCAAAGCCTTAAGTCAGCTCTGTGCCAACAGCCTGTATTGGTTACCCCTAATTTTAAAAGAGAGTTTCTGGTACAGACAGACGCTTCTGATTCAGGGTTAGGGGCTGTGTTGTCACAAATAGTAAATGGGGAGGAACATCCTGTCATGTATTTGAGTAGAAAGTTAACTCCGGCTGAGAAAAACTACGCCATTGTAGAACGGGAGTGTCTAGCAGTCAAGTGGGCACTAGAATCCCTAAAATATTACCTGCTTGGCAGAAAATTTAGGCTAGTGACAGACCATGCCCCTCTCACCTGGATGAAGCAAAACAAGGAGAGAAATGCCAGGGTGACCAGGTGGTTCCTGTCCCTCCAAAATTTTAATTTCTCTGTGGAACACAGACCAGGGAAATTACAGGGAAATGCGGACGCACTGTCAAGGGTTCATTGCCTGTGGTCTGAAAATGCCCAGCCCTCCGGTCTGGAGAAGAGGGGGGGGATATGTAGAAGGGTGAATGGTAAGATACTGGAGGGGGTGTACATCTCACCCAGACTGCTTGCTGGGATGAGATGGTAAACTCCGGGAAAGATGTGGTTCAGCAGAGATATTCTGCTGAACTGTTGTTTATTATTTCCGGGCCTGGATTTTACTGGAATGGCGGGTAGGTTTGGTAGTGGGACCTGCCATTCCCTCCCCACTCCAGTCCACACCTTGCACACAGGTGTAAGCAGGTGCTAATCGCTCCAGCTCATAAAAGGCAGCTCAGAGGGCTGAATGTTGCTGGGAGCCTGGAAGCCACTGTCCTGTGTCAGATACTGCTGCTGTTTGTTCCTGTTTGGTTGAGTCAGGTGAGACCTCTGTTTAGTTAGAGCCCAGCCGGGCAGGTGTTTATTTTGTATCCTGCTTTTGCACAGTGCTGCTATGTATATTTTTATGCCACAATAAAACGAAGTTGGACTTTTTATGTTAAATTGGCATAAGGACTGCATTATTCTCGCTACCCCCTACTAAAGATCCCCACAATTGCTAATGTGGTAAATGACTATTCTAGCTGCAAATGTCTGGTTTTTGGTGCAATATCTACATAGGTGTATAGAGGCCCATTTCCAGCAACTATCACTCCAGTGTTCTAATGGTACAATGTGTTTGCTCATTGGCTCAGAAGGCTAATTGATGATTAGAAAACCCTTGTGCAATCATGTTCACACATCTGAAAACAGTCTAGCTCGTTACAAAAGCTACAAAACTGACCTTCCTTTGAGCAGATTGTGTTTGTGGAGCATCACATTTGTGGGGTCAATTAAATGCTCAAAATGGCCAGAAAAAGAGAACTTTCATCTGAAACTCGACAGTCTATTCTTGTTCTTAGAAATGAAGGCTATTCCATGCGAGAAATTGCTAAGAAATTGAATTTGATTTCCTACAACGGTGTGTACTACTCCCTTCAGAGGACAGCACAAACAGGCTCTAACCAGAGTAGAAAAAGAAGTGGGAGGCTGCGTTGCACAACTAAGCAAGAAGATAAGCACATTAGAGTCTCTAGTATGAGAAACAGACGCCTCACAGGTCCCCAACTGGCATCTTCATTAAATAGTACCCGCAAAACACCAGGGTCACCATCTACAGGGAAGAGGCGGCTGCCAGATTTTGGGCTTCAGGGCAGAGTGGCAAAGAAAAAGCCATATCTGAGACTGGCCAATAAAAGAAAAAGATTAAGATGGGCAAAAGAACACAGAGATTGGACAGAGGAAGACTGGAAAAAAGTGTTGTGGACGGATGAATCCAAGTTTGAGGTGTTTGGATGACAAAGAAGAAGGTTTGTGAGACGCAGAAGAAATGAGAAGATGCTGGAAGAATGCCTGACGCCATCTGTTATACATGGTGGAGGTCATGTGATGGTCTGGGGTTAGTGCTGGTAAGGTGGGAGATTTGTACAGGGTAAAAGGGATTGTGAATAAGGAAGGCTATCACTCTGCACCGCCATGCCATACCCAGTGGGCAGCGCTTGGTTGGAGCCAATTTCATCCTACAACAGGACAATGACCCTAAACACCTTCAAATTGTGCAAGAACTATATACAGCAGAAGCAGCAGCTGGTATTCTATCATAGGTAATGGAGTGGCCAGCGCAGTCACCAGATCACCACCCCATTGTGGGAGCAGCTGGACCGTATGGTACGCCAGAAGTGCCCATCCAACCAATCCAACTTGTGGGAGCTGCTTCTAGAAGCGTGGGGGGCAATTTCTCCAGCTTACCCCAACAGATTAATAGCTAGAATGCCAAAGGTGTGCAATGCTGGAATTGCTGCAAAAGGAGGATTCTGGGACGGAAGCAAAGTGTGATGGAAGAACAATGTTATTTCACCTACAAATCATTATTTCTAACCTTGTCAATGTCTTGTCTCTATTTTCTATTCATTTCACAACGTATGGTGGTAAAGAAGTGTGGAAAACACAAAATTGTTTGGGTGACCCCAAACTTTTGAACGGTAGTGTACAAATAAATATATATATATATTTATTATCGGAGTATCCCTTTAAGGACAGAAAACCAGAAATATTGCCACAGTTTAACATTCCTTTCTACACAGAGGAGTGATTGCTCATCATGTCTGCCAGCAGTCACTGTGATGATCAATGGGGAACACTGTAATGATGAGAAGTGTTAGAGTCTGGAGGGCCATCACTTCCAAGCCCAATTCAGTGTATTTTGGGCAATGTCTATTAGTTTCATGGATCATTGGACGTCCCTGTTCTAAATAAGTTAGAAGAAGGTCACAGTCACATCACATGACTGAGAGCTGATGACCCTGTTAGCTTGACCTCTTATAACCCTGCCTGCAGGTGCCTTAAAGCCACAGCTCCCGAATTACTTCCCGATGACCTCTACACAGCTGCTCAGAAATCCTCCCAATCTGACCAGCGCTCTTTGCTGTATTTTATCTATTCTGCAGACCGATCATTTATTGGGAGGAATTTATTGTACCCTCACCCTGTCCATGTGCCTCACGCTTAGTCATTTATGATCTGATTTCTATTTGTGTAGGTTGTCCCAAAAATTGCACCAGAAATGAACATTTATTGTTAGTATATTCACTGGGAAAACATAGATCCCTCTGAGCAGGAAGTAAAATATCATGAACCTGTACAAAAATTGTTGCCCACACATAATAAGAAATCTATACTTACCTATCTCTGTGCCTCCGCATCGCAGCTTCACCGCATCTCTGTGCTCTCCTGGCTTCCTGCATAATCACATCCCTGCAGGAAGTCTGCGCTTCAGCCAGTCAGTGACTGCAGCAGTGTCCCGCTGCAGTCACTGACTGATAAGAGGGCATTTCTGAGCATGTGACATTGCATGATTGGGAGCTTCAGGAGACCAGTGGAGGAGAGTGGGCTGATGACGTTGTGCTGCAGGGGCACAGGGAAGGGTGAGTATAATTTTTTTTATTATGTTCCACACACCTCTGCTGGTCCTGGAGTCCTCCTTTAACATTTAGGCTGCGTTCACACACCTTCAAAATGACGGCCATTTTTTTAATGGGTGGTTGTCATTATTTGTCATTAAATGATGGCCATCCAATAAAAATTGCCGTCCTTCTGACGGTGGTAAGCATGACCTCAGAGGTGTGCGCATCTTAATTTTATAATCAGATTTATTAAACTGTGTAAAATAGAAAGAGGTGTAAACTTCCCACAGCAACCAATCACAGCTGAGCTTACATTTTACCAGAGCTGAGAGCTGAGCCGTCATTGGCTGCTATATGTAGTTTACACCAGTTTTAGTTTTACGCAGTTTTGTAGGAACTATACTATTGTAAGGTAAGGCTGGGTTCACAATGTGTTTTTGCAATCAGTTTTTTTAATGCAAAAAAGGACAAAAAAACAGATGAAAAAACTGATGCATTTGTGTGTATCCATTTTAATCTGTTTTTTTCCCCCATTTACTTCCACTATATAAAAGTGGATCAAAAATTGGATCAAAACACCTCCTCCTTTTTTTTAGCGTACACAAAAATGTAGTCAACCACGTTTTTGTGTGTGCTTAAAAAAAGGACGTATTTTGATCCATTTTTGATCCGCTTTTATATAATGGAAGTCATCTGTTTTTCATAGTTTTTTTTGGCATAAACGGATGAAAAAAAAAGGATTGCAAAAACACAGTGTGAATCCAGCCTTAGGGTATGTTCACACAGTGTAAAAATAAGGGCAAAATACAGCCGTATTTGGTTAAATACAGCCTGACATAAATAACATGATCTTTATTTCAGGTCACATTTATCCAAATACGCCTGTATTTTGCCCTTTATTTATACGTTGTGTGAACATAGCCTTAAAGTATTTATTTTTTTAAATTCTTTTTTACCCTGGCGTGTATTTGAAAAGCATCTCACCAATGTCTGATTTCATAGACAGATCGTGGAGCAGACGTAGAAGACAGAGGAAAGATTCTGGTGTCTCTTATGTATAGTACTCAGCAAGGAGGACTGATTGTTGGGGTCGTACGCTGTGTGCACTTGGCAGCGATGGACGCTAATGGCTACTCTGACCCATTTGTCAAACTGTAAGTAACCGCATAGAAGAACATTAAATAGTTCTCAATAACGAGTAATAAACCGACTTGTTATAACAGAATCATTATACTTATTAGCAGTAGTAATACACTCATCATTGTGACCAGAACCATATAGGTTGAGATAGCGATGTGTAATGTTTTCCCCTCCATTTCCCATTCTGTCAAACAGGGACAGAATATTCCTCATAACTAACACCAACCAATAGCTAATACCATAACAGCAGTCCAGTAGTCCAATAATACCACCATGACCTGGCCAAATTAGCCGTAAAGTTTGCCATTCATTAAACAGTTCATCCCGTCACCCATCACTCACAGTAAAAAAAAAAATGTCAAGATAAGGGTATGTTCAGACTGAGGAATCCACGTGAAGAAGTTCTGGCCACTGCGCATCTCCACCCGTGTCATAGACTCCATCCTATGGTCGGGTGGATTCCACCGTCCGTCCAAAGAACAAACAGGTTCATTGTTTGGACGGACAGCGAAATTGCCTGACTATAGAATGGAGTCTATGGCACTGGCCGAGATACGCGTGGCCGTGAGCGATGGCAAGTGACGGAATTCACCATAACTTCTCCGCTCAGAATCCTCAGTCTGAATATACCCTTAGGTAGTCATTTAGAGTAAAAATCAAATTATTTGTGAATAGTGAAGAGTAGACTGTGAATGTTTTGTGTTCGTGTTTTTAACCTGAACACTATTAAAGTCAATAGGCACCTGAATTTGTGGGCCCAAAAAGGTAAAAAAGTGTGGCAGGACCGATGCTTCAGCTCTTACACAGTGGTCTCCCGGGTCCCGCCTTAACATTCATAGCCAGAAATGCCTGCAGCCCTAAAGCTTGTTGATTGGCGGCTCAGCTGCTTTTCAATAAGCTTTATTTAGTAGCCGAATGCCAGACTCAAACACGGACACCTGCAATAAAAACACGGATTTGGGCATGGATCCAGACTTTGCAGTTGGGGTTTTCTCATCTCTCCTATCATGTAAACAACCCAGGAAGCGGGACAATAAGGGCATCAATTCTGAATAAGCAGCAGATTTAAATTGAGAGTTTCTTTTTTCGAGAGTTTCATGACTCCAAACATCTGGACAGATTCAAAATAATTCCATGAAAAAGATGTGTTAAGCCAAGGTCCATACATATCCGCTAAGGCCGTAAGCTTGGGCTATTATTCTGTGAGTGATAGATTCCTACATGTCATAATATACTGTAAATAATAATGTGCAACTCGACCGATGTTTCCCTCTGTACATGTACGGTGATGTTTACACAACGTTTTTTCCTCTGTTTTTGAAAAGAAAAAATAACGTCCGTCATTTGGCTGTTTGGCCGCCCGTCAGTGCAGTGACGGCCATTGGTCCATTATTCTAGGTCAGGTGGACTGATCACCCTTTATCTTTAATAGAAAAGTCCATTGAATTTAATAGAAAAAAAGGAAAAAGGACAGTGAAAAAAGAATGACTGTGTGTGACCAACTAAAAAATAACGTCCGGTGTTTGCAAAAAACGTCCAAAAATAATTGTCATGATCATTATTTTGACATCTGTGCAGACAACGTCCGTTATTTTATACACTGTGTGCATTGGACGTCCGTCATTCCATTGATTTCAATGCATTGCACTGAAGTCAATTAAATTGCGACAATAACTAATAAAAGCGGACACCTTTTCTCTTCTGTTTTTTTTGACATTGTGTGAACAGAGCCTTATATGTCACAGATTGGAGTAACTTTACAATGAACCCCTGGGGATGTAATACTATACACAGGTGTCTTTGTGTATGATGATGTATATGTTTATCTATGTAGATTTGCATGTTCTGCATTTATCGGATATGTTTGTGCTTTTGTATTGTAGTTGGCTGAAACCTGAAGGAGGCAAAAAGGCCAAGCAAAAGACTCAGATTAAAAAAAAGACTCTCAACCCAGAATTCAATGAGGTGAGAAAGGAATAATACAGTAGTGTCCATATTATAAAGGGAGGAAAGAAAAAAACATAACCTCTGCAAAAACTCTGAGCCTAACCTGATAAGTGATGGAATCTGCCGGCTCATCCGTAGCACAAACACTATTTGCAATATAGAAAATGCAGAAGAAAGATGTCAGACCCCAGAACAGACCCTAGAATAAACACAGACACTTATAGCGCCTTGAAAACTTATATTTCTTGAACAATTGAGCATTTTTTCCCACTAAACTCACAAAGGGGCTGTTCACCCAAAATTTTGGGTCTGGACTTTGACTGGGCCATCAGATTTAATAGAGCCGCGTCACAGAGGGGAGGGGATATCGCTACACTGGGGGGTGTTGGGCCTGTCTCCAGTGCTCTGGGCTGGGCCAATGCTCAATAAAAGACCGGCACCGAACGCAGGAGCCGGGAGGCATTTAAAAAAAGGGAAATGCCAATGGCATCCCTGCACTGGCGCAGATCGATTAAAGGAAAAATCCAGTGAAAATTTTTATTAAAGTATTGTATTCCCCCCAAAAGTTATACAAATCACCAATATACACTTATTACAGGAAATGCTTATAAAGTGTTTTTTTTCCCTGCACTCACTACTGCATCAAGGCTTCACTTCCTGGATAACATGGTGATGTCACTTCCTGGATAACATGGTGATGTCACTTCCTGGATAAACATGGTGATGTCACTTCCTAGATAACATGGTGATGTCACTTCCTGGATAACATGGGGATGTCACTTCCTGGATAACATGGTGATGTCACTTCCTGGACAACATGGTGATGTCACTTCCTGGACATGGTGATGTCACTTCCTAGACAACATGGTGATGTCACTTCCTGGATGACATGGGGATGTCACTTCCTGGATGACATGGGGATGTCACTTCCTGGATGACATGGTGATGTCACTTTCTGGATAACATGGTGATGTCACTTCCTGGATAACATGGCGATGTCTCTTCCTGGGTAACATGGTGAGGTCACTTCCTGAATAACATGGCGATATCACGACCGGACTCCCAGAGCTGTGTGGGCTGTGGCTGCTGGAGAGGATGATGGCAGGGGGATGCTCAGTGTCCCTCCAGTATCCTGTGTCCCTCAGTGTCCCCCTGCCAGCATCCTCTCCAGCAGCCACAGCCCGCACAGCTCTGGGAGTCCGGTCGTGATATCGCCATGTTATTCAGGAAGTGACCTCACCATGTTACCCAGGAAGTGACATCACCATTTTATCCAGGAAGTGACATGGCCATGTTATCCAGGAAATGACATCACCATTTTATCCAGGAAGTGACATCACCATGTTATCCAGGAAGTGACATCACCGTGTTATCCAGGAAGTGACATCACCATGTTATCCAGGAAGTGAAGCCTTGATACAGTAGTAAGTGCAGGGAAAAAAGCACTTTATAAGCATTTCCCGTAATAAGTGTATATTGGGGATTTGTATAACTTTTGGGTGGCAATACAATTCTTTAATGAAAATTTTCGCCAAACTTCTCCTTTTAAGGTAAAAAATAAGCAGCAATGTACCCGATGGTCCATTCACTTTAAACCTGTCCACTATACTGATCACACAGACAGCTAAGTCATTGCATTTTTCTCTTACGCAATTCAACTATTTTTTTTAATCTTTCTATAGGAATTCTTCTTTGATATAAAGCACAGTGACCTGGCCAAGAAACAACTAGATGTATCAGTCTGGGATTATGATATTGGGAAGTCCAATGATTATATAGGTAAGATGTTGGATAAGTTATCATTATGAAATGAATGTGGCCGTCCACTCTATCAGCATAAAATAATGGAAGCCAACAATGCCCAACCGGGACTGAAAGATTACCAGTGGCCAGGATGAAAGAAGGAAGCTATTGGTCTGTAGTGTCTAGTGCCTTGATTGGGCTCGGGTTCACACTACGGTTTTCTCATCTATTTATTTGCATCCGTTTTTCCATCTGCTTTTTTTTTATTTTTAAAAACGGACGTATTTGTGTGCAAAAATGGATGAAGAAAACGTAGTGTGAACTCGGCCTTACAATTTTTTTTTGTGTTTATAAACCTGCCCCCCTCCCAGTGGGGGCACATTAAAAATACAATTGTGACATTGACATAAATAGTTATACTTTTTTCATCTGGCCACCTTTCCTCTTCAGGCTGCACCCACAGTGATCGAATCATCACCAGTGGATTCGGTTTAGACCTGGGGTTTCCATGATAGGACACCGGTCATAGTTTTTAGGACCTTTTGCAGAGGACTTCTCCCAGCTATCCCGCAGCACCAAGGGCTCGGATGTTTGCTCTTTGGGCATGTACTAATTTACAGGGCAACATAAATGTTAGGTAAAGTTTTTAAGTTGAACAAGTTTCCCTTGTCTAATGATAGAGGGGGCTGGAGATGTTACAGCTGCTCCGTGTGGGGGAGGGAGAAGAGAACAGGTTCATGGAGATTGTTACCAGTGATGCTCGGATTGTACAATCATCTTTATTGATGCATCTTATTACTAGAGACTAAGGTTTTAATGGTGCGTTTACACAGACAGATTTATCTGACAGATTTTGGAAGCCAAAACCAGGAGTGGATTTGAAAAGAGGAGAAATCTCAGTCTTTCCTTTATGACCTGTTCTCTGAGTTTATAGTCTGTTCCTGGCTTTGGCTTCAAAAATCTGTCGGATAAATCTCTCTGTGTGAATGCACCATTAAAGATATATTGTATTTAAATTGAATCTCTATCTTTTAAGACATTGTAAAATTCTGGTCTAAATTATGTGCTGGTTAAAGGGAATCTGTCACTAGGTATATTCTGCCTTAAAAGAGAGCTGCTAGTGACAGAAATGCTGAACAGATCAGTGTATTACTTACATCATTCAGTTCAGCCGTTCTCCTAATATGCAGGAGAATAGAATTCTTGCCACACCCCGCCCTCCAGCTGCTGATTGACAGGTGACTGCCTATACACAGCATGGATAGATAACTGCCAATCAGCAGCTGGTGGGCCGAGTTTGCTGCTTCCCATAAATATCCAGGACTACTGAGCTCATGCACATAATGGAGAGGACTACTTATTGTCCATGTTATTCAGGAGGAGATCTCTGGATCAGCTGCACAGAACAATGTAAGTGATACATCATTCTGTTCAGCTTCCCTGTCACTAGTTTATGCTACTCTGAGATAGGACGCCATAAACCTGCTGACAGAGTCTCTTTAACTAATAAAAATGGTTGTCTGGCCTGAGAAAAGTTTTGCTTTATAGCTGCATTTATATAGAAAATAATAAACAGCCTATGTCTATCTTTTCATGGTCCCTCTGTGTGTCCCCACTGACTGCAGCTTCGCCACTTCCAAGTGACGACCTGTTCAGTGACAGAGATAGGACAGCGCCGTGACCGGTGATGGGCTGAGCAGGTTGTCACTGCTGAGCGTTCATCTCGGAAGTGACAGGGCTGCAGTCAGGGGGGACAATGGAGATGCCACCGCAGGACAGTGGGGGAGGGAGGAGAGGTAAGCATAGGCTCTTTATTATTTTTCATGTAAGGGTATGTTCACACTGAGAAATAGACAAAGACTTTCAAACTGAATCCGTGCTTAATTTTACTCATATTCCGCTTGAAATTCCGCACGTAAAATATGTACAAGCAATGTCCCATTGTGTTCAATGGGATTTCCGCTCTGTTGTTCACATGGTGGAATTCACACACAGAATGTTCCACCCCAGATCCGCTTTGGCATGGTTATTTGGGCAGATAGAGAAATAGAGAAATCCCATTGGGACTTTGAATTTGTAGACAGACCTATTGCAATTAACGTGTCATTTACATTGATCTTAATTTAATATTTAATCAATTCAGGTGTAGAAATGTGCTCGGGTCCCCCGGAGTGGCACTGCAAAAGAAGAGCCTGTGGAGCCTCATGAAAGAGTCTCGAAACACAGGACTAGCCAGATATCCCTCCGGGAAGGGCCCAGCCAAGGGGTAGCTCCTGTAAGGAAACCACCAAAACCACCATATTAAGTGGCCCTATAAGTCAATGTAAT
This sequence comes from Dendropsophus ebraccatus, assembly GCF_027789765.1. Classification (NCBI taxonomy): domain Eukaryota; kingdom Metazoa; phylum Chordata; class Amphibia; order Anura; family Hylidae; genus Dendropsophus; species Dendropsophus ebraccatus. The sequence continues at coordinate 7,273,148 of NC_091456.1, read as the reverse complement.
GACAAGGGAAAAACCAAGGCCAGGTATCAATGCACAGACAGCTGTTTCGGGGTGTTGCCCCTCATCAGTGTGGAGCAGGATTCTGGCTAGGTGGGAGCAATGCCTAGTAGAACCATAAGAGAAACAGATTGCTGAACTCAGGGAGACCAGCCAAACGACAACACTGCTGGCTGCTGGTTAAAGCGCTCAATGCAGTGAAGTCCTAGGTGCATTGCCCCCTGGGAAACATGAATATGCAAAAGAAGAACCCGTGGAGCCTCATTTAAGAGTCTCAAAACACAGGACTAGCCAGATATCCCTCCGGGAAGGACCCAGCCAAGGGGCGGCTCCTGTAAGGAAACTACACTGGGCATAGCATGGGTTAAACAGGATGTTGTGCAGGATTGGAAAAAGAAGTTAGACAGGGGAAAGAAATTTAGAATAAAAAAAAAAGTATCAATTCACATTTTTCAAAAATAAAGTAAAATGAAGTATATCTGTCCCCCCAGGCTGCGTTGTGAGCTATATGAGGCCGACTACTTTATCAGTTTACAGTGTACGTCCTCTGTATCGTAGGAAATGCCCCCTAAAAGAGTTGGGGGAACCCATTCTTTTGTATGTGAACCTTACATCTAAATATAAAATTAAATATAAAAAAAAGTTTTGTTCTTGACCGTCTCCCTCCAGGTGGCTGTCAGCTGGGCATCAATGCCAAAGGAGAACGCTTGAAACACTGGTACGAGTGCCTGAAGAACAAAGACAAGAAGATCGAGCGCTGGCACGTCCTACAGAACGAAAACCACGTAGCGAGCGATTAAGAGGCGGCCGCAGTGTTTCACAAGCATTTATGCTCTGTACCAAGTCACTGTAAACTTTTTATGTCTTGTCTTCCAAAGCATTCACACTTTTAGCTTTTAGCGATAGAAATAATATAGTTGCTATTTAGTATATTCTTTATTCAATTAAAAAAAAACAAAAATACGCATTTGTGTAACGTCCTCGGGACAAATGCTGACGGAAATGATACGCGTGTTTGTTGTTAAGCCTTCCCTCTTGCCGACCTCTGCCCATGGTCCCGCCCAGTGCTCCATTATCTATACGCCACACCTTTATGTCCATAAAGAAACCTATACTGTATAAAATGGAACTTTATTTTTATTCAAATCTTTATTAAGGCACAATGTCTTTGTACAAACGGATCTTACATATAGAACAGTGCACTTTCTGTCTTGTAGTAGAACCGGCGATTGCTTATCTGAAGGGTACAGAGCTCCTGTGCCCCCCGCTATGTAACATAATGCCAAGATGATATTTCAGAGCACAAAACAGCAATATTCTGATACAAGTTCTACAGATACTAATATAATCATATATTCTCTGACCAAATGTTTGCACAGAATAGTTTGGGGCCAATAACATTTCTCTCTTTTAGCACTCCCACAGCGTGATTCCAAAATTTTCAGATTTCTTGATTTTACACTATAATATAGGACTGAATGGTTTACGCTGAGGGGCTAAATATGGAACAAAAATTAGATGATGCTAAAGACCCATATCCAATGCATTATTAGCTGACATGATGGGTAAGGGGGCAGATCTCCTTCACTTTGCACTTGGCCATTGATACATATTCATCCTGATAATTGGCCAGACCCTACTGAACACCGCTAAAGTCCGGGGTTTTACCGTATTTTCTCAAACGCTCCATTGGAATGCAACTAGAGGAAAAGTAACACATAACCTACAAGCTTTATTATTTTTTTTCAGAGGGGAATATATAAGTTTGCATATTGAAATCAATCTAAATATAATATGTGTTTCCCATTGGTAAATATGTAAAACAATACTGACACTTGGCTGCTAGTACTATTCTCCAAGATTTATTTCAAAGGAGAAGTCCGGGCATGGACTTAAAAAAAAAAAAACTGCTAGGGAGGAGGTGAACAAAGCAACATGCACTTACCCTCCCCGACTCCAGCGCTGGGGACCACTGTCCTCTATTCTGGTCCCCGGTTACTTCTACGTCTGAGAGGGATCTGGATTGTGATGTGTTAGGACTGCTCAGTAAGGATGAGCGGAACTTTTGGACTTTTGGTCCGAAAGCCGCTCACTCCAGTGCGATGGCTGCGATCCTGGGTGCATAGTTGCGCTCCCGGGAATCTGCGGCCGGGATCTTCCAGGGAATTCAAGATACATTCCCTGGAAATCCAGGGAATGTATCTTGAATTCCCTGGAAGATCCTGCCCGCAGATTCCCGGGAGCGCAACTATGCACCCGGGATCGCAGCCATCGCAATTGAGTGAAGATGCCATCGGACCAAAAGTCCGACGGTTGGCTCATCTTTACTGCTCAGCCAGGCGGAACCCCACTACCGACACTGACTGGCTGAGTGGGCTTGGAACGTCACATCCCAAATCCCCTCTCAAGACTGGGAAGCGACCATAGGCCGGAGCAGAGGACAGAAGACCCCAGCGCAGGAGCAGGAAAGGGTAAGTGCATGTTGTTTTGTTCACCCACCTCCTCCCTGGCAGTTTTTGTGGGAAAAAAATAAAAATAAGTCTGTGCCTAGACTTTTCCTTTAAGTAGTTGTCCAGCGTTCCATTTGAACTTTTTTACAGTTTTACATTTCACTTTAAATTCTATTATTACATTTAGCCACAGTGTAACTTGTACTTACCTGAATGACGCCGTGTCAGAGGTTATCTGAGGAAGTTTGTAGTTGTAGTATTTCCAATGGTCATGGCCGGGTGACTGTAGCCAATGCTGCTTGGTTGTCCTGTAGTCACGGCTCGCACACACTACATTTATGACTAGGAAGAGGATAGTGTGGTTTCTCATGGCAAGCACATGAATTTTAGTAAGACCCATTTAGATGAATGGGACAGTTCACATATATTGCTGCAACAAATCAGTAAAATTCAATAGTCTAAAAAAATAGTGTTTTTCATCTTTTTTTCCGCTTTCATTGCTAGTTAGTGCTGCTGAGGGCAAACTCAGGACATAAGCAATCTCCTCTCCCCTCTAGTAGATGATTATAGTTGCCTCTTCAGCAGATATGCCATGCTACTGCAGAGGGTACCCTAGCAAACTGGGCAGAATCTATCTCTCTTGGCTATGATCACTTTGCAGAAACCGGGCTGTGGGGAGAGTTACTGAGCATGTGCGTCCACCGTCACTCGACTCATTAGGTGGACATGCAGAGAGCTAAATGTTTTTGATGTTGGATGGCCTCATACTACTGTATGTAAGTACGCCTTTAAAATTCATAACCCTTTACTAGATTTTTTTACTGCTTGTAAATGGCAAACATTGTTCATTTTTTATGATCTATACAATTAATATAGCATTTAATTGTGGGACAGACCCTTTAATTAAAGGGTCTAAGTATTTAAGCAAATGTTTAAGAGCTCTTTTTTTTGGATAGTAATTTCAGTACTTCCAGACTAACGCCACTTAAAGGGTTTTGAATGCACATACTGAAAAGTGTATTTCTGCTAAAAAAACAAAACCACAACAAAAACCCTCCCCTACTGTCATTCCATATATCAATTAGCAGTATTGATACAATAAAAAAATTAAGGTGGTACATTTTTTTAAATTCACAGGGTTTACAAATGGATAAAAAAAAAAAAATATATATATATATATATTTTTTTTATTTTTAATCCTCTAATTTAAATTCATGTTTTGTATTTTTATTTCTTCACACGTTTTTGGGCAAATAATCACAGTAATAGCACAGCTTTTTTACATTTTTGCAAAAGACTGAATATTAGAGTTAGTTCTTATTGGAGATACCTAAAGCACTAATATACATACACATGTGTAGTTCACATCATTTGTCATAGTACAGAAGAGTCTATTAACATAGTATGTAGTGATACACTGTACATGGTGGCGGCACATGGGTGGGATACTATTATATATCCTTTGACAAAGCAGAATTTTCTGCTGATTTTTATATATGGAAAATCATCTCCCGTATCTCCTGTAACGGTAGATTCTAGTAACCCGTCTTAATAACTAGTCTAGTTTAATGGAGACGCAGAGTGAGTCAGATTTTTTTATACAGTGGAATCTCGAAGGTCGACCTATAACGGATTCAGTTTTCTTATATCCTATGTACTGTATTATGGCGTTCCTCCGCCCTTCTAGAAGACCATTGTTCGCTGTTTTGGGTGTTCGGAAGGAGGTTGCACTTAGTTTTGTATTTTGTTTAAACCATAGATTTGATCAAAATGGCTTCACAGATGTCTCCGTTAGTTACTTAGAAGATGTATGACGCTCGAGTAAAGAAGAGATAGAAATAATGAAAGAGGAAGTATTGAGGATCTCATATTTGTGACTATGAAATTATCAGGTCCACTTTCTATTCCAGCTTTTCTTTACTCCTTTTGAGTAGTCAGTCAGTCAGTCCTTGTCTGGCAACAGGTACTAGACTGATCCATGGAGTCACCTTGACCTTAATCACCTTTAAATGAGCACTGTTATTATAGATATTGTTTGACGTGTCATAGAGACTGGTCGGAGCCTCACCCCCACCATCAAGAGAACGGGCCAGGATACATGCGCAATAGCATTTCATTCCCTCTCTGTCCCGAAGGCTCCATTATAAGTCTATTATTCTCAATAGTGAGATCCAAACCGGCCATTTTTGTTTTTCAGTTTACTGTCTGTAAATCAACACCTCAATGTCTCATTACGAACAAGTACACTGTCATAAGACCTCATTGAATACTGTAGCTCTCACATGGTACTGTATAATGGACACGTCCCGAAGACCCTAACAAATTCCTAAGTTCCTTTCTAACCCCACTCGTAGTATCTGCAGCATTGACACGTTGACAATGGATTAAGCTGTAATATAATCTATTCACCTAGATAGGAACCCGTTGAGTGCTATAGCGCAGAGATCTGTACATGGCCTCTGATTCTCCACTCTGCATGAAGACCTTACATCTTGAACTTTCTAGGACTTTTTCTACACTTGCTCCAGTTTCTCGTTTTCTGCTTTTCTTATTAAGCCTGGAACCCTCCGCTTGGTAGTTGTTACACAAGCTTTATACTCCGTAGAACTTCAGTGATAAAGCATTGGCGCCATTTGCATGGTTTAGATGCTTATCGTGCTATATCAATGTATCTGTAAATATTATAGTATTTTTCCATATGATATCATGTTTCTTATTGAGTTCACAGGGTATGTAAAAGTTTACCAGTATATCTGATGAATATCTAATGTCCTGTTCTGTAAAGTGTCATCTTTGTATTGTTTTGGAACCTAAAGGGTACCTATCATTTAAAGGAGAAGTCCGGCGCATTATAAAATTCTGCAACCGGCAGAGTGGAAATTACAAGTACTAACTTACCTCTCCCCTGTAGGCGGCAGGGCCGGCCGCGGGACCCGTCATGCCCCAGCTGATGGACTGGCCGCTCAGCCAGTCAGTTACTGGGGCAGGACGACACTCCAGTCACTGATTGGCTGAGCGGCCAGTCCTTCAGCCGGGACAGGCCTTTCCCCCACCCCCTGAGTCGTAACATCATCACAACTCGGGGAAAATGCCATCCGGTGCGGGTCCCACGGCCTATCCCGCTGCTCACCGCAGGCATAGGAAGAGGTAAGTCAGTACCTGTAATCAGTTTCCCCCCATCCCCTGCTGGCTACAAAATTTTAAAATACACCGGAATTCTCCTTTAAACAAACTTCTGACATGTCAAAGCCACGTGGCAGAAGTTTATATTGGTGGGGGTCCGGGTGCTGAGACCCCCGCCGATTGCTAGAACAAGAGGCAGAAGCACTTTGCAGAGTGCACTCTGCCCCTTCATCTCCACTCTCACTGCTAAACTGTCAGTGGACGGAATTATAATGGAGCCTATTGAAGCCTATAGAACGTCCGGTAATCGGGTCTACCAGAAGTTCCATAGGCTCCATTAAAATTCCGTCTGTTGCTACCTAAGCAGTGAGTGGAGACGGAGAGGAAGATCATGCACTGTTGAGCGCTTCTTCCCCTGCGTTCTAGCAATCGGCAGGGATTTCAGAACCCAGACCTCCAGCAATACAAACTTCTGACATGCGGCTATTAAGGAATAGGTACCCATTAATAGTATCAAAAAGCTCATGTTGGTCTTAACTCTGGGACTATATTATATTTCTAATCAAACACAATGATAATAGAAAGAAGAATGTTCTCCAGAGATATATATATATATGTTTTATGTTTCCCAGATCAAAGCTTTACAGAATTCATTGGGCCTTATTTACCAAACCCATATGGCCTTGTAGCCCTACCGGTCTGTCGCAGAGCTAATTTTACGACATTAGATTCAGACATGAACATTGAGCACTGGTTGGTTGGTAGCTACGGGACATTTTTGGTTGCTATGTAAATTTGTCGTAAATGAGGTCCAACGTTTTTTAAGACTGTCCTATGTAACTACGTCTCGTAGAGTACCTAAGCAGTTGAATCATTGTAGCCCTCCTAGAATCAATTAGTAGTCGGGATTTGTAAAACTTGATATAAAAAATTTACTGAATTTACCGATCTGATGCTGGTGTAATAATGGAATAGAACCCGAGTCATTGTAACCAATGTAAAGTGACTATTGATGTAATTCAGAACAATCACATACAATGGGGGAATTTACGTCTGACATCTGAGTCTACGACATGCTATCTGCATTAGGTGACATCATCACAGACCGCGCCAGCCATGGCCACCTTAGCGGCACACCACGGTGTTTCCATTCACCCTTTTTCTTTAAAACCCACTTCATAAACATTGTTTAAAAAACTGCATCGAAACAGCATATGTGAAGCCAACATCAGGCTATATTCCCATAACATCCACAATTTCAAAACAGCGGCCGTTATTAATAAGATTAGAACTTTTCAAAAGTTTAGTTCTTCAGGTTTGCCAAACTTTAATGTAAAGCCACCAAAATCCTGTTCAGCCTCTCACTGACTAAGACTCTAGTGACAGCCTGCTCAGCCAATCACTGACTGCAGCCATGTCCTGTCTTAGTCAGTGATTAGCTGTACCCAGCCTCCTCAGCCAAAGACACTGGAGACATGGAGGAGGACACTGGGGGAGAGCAGACCGGTAAGATGTGCGGCCGCCATCTTTTTTAGATGTGTTGCCGCCTTACTTGTTCCGAACTTTGCAAAAAGTTTGGTTTGGTACTGAACCTGGCACCAATCTCGGTTCGTTCATCTCTAATCATGATAATTATTAACGGCCTTAGGCCATGTTCACATGGCGGAAGACATCGGCCGTTCCGTGACCAGCTGTTCCGTGGCTGGTGTCAGAGAAGATCGTCCCAGCCGGTACTGCACTACCGGCCAAATGATCTTCACTGCTGCTGAATTTGGATGTAGGTGCATCAGTGTGAGCCCACATCCAAATTCCCCTCTGCTCACAATGGAGCGTGCGGCCAGAGCCACCCCCTCCACTAGGGATCATGGCCACAGTGTATACTATGTGTATGTATATATGTATTATGGGTATACACTGCGGCCCGGATTCCATAGAAGGCAGCACTACATAAGCTACGTAGTAATCACTGCCGTTGTTGCAAATTGGCAACAACGGCCGCGATTATTACGTAACTTACGTAGTGTGAACATAGCCTTAAAGTGGATAAGACAGAGATACAATACTAAACATGTGGACAGTTGTAGCACTGTTTTTGGAACAAAGCTGCCATGTTTTTTTGCCCATTTACAACCCTTTTAAAGCAAATTTACCACTAGTGCATCGTTTTTATTTTTTGTATGTTTATTTTTTACACGAATAGACCGGTGCCAATCTATTTATGTAAAGGAAAAAAAAAAAAAAAAGCGATGCACTAGTAATAGTAATGGCACCAAATAATGTGACATTACGGCTTTGGAGAACTGTGGCCTTGATACTACATGTATTGATCTGCAGGATTTATAAGTGTTAATACATTGTGACTGTATGAGAGTTGATCCCATGTGTAAACAATACTGCAACCAGACCTAACCCCTGACCATGTATATCTCATACACAGTGCTGTACTGAACATACATCTTTCCCCAGACAATCAGCATTACTCACACAGTCATTTACCGGATAATATTTGTGTTTTCTGATGATTCACGTTTAGGATAATTTCTCTGTATTCACGTCCGTATTTCCTCACCGGATTGGATGCGCCATTTTCCGACCCATCGGCTGAGCAGAAGTTACTTTCTTCTCTGTAAATAACGCATGCACATATGGACTGAAATGGCGCAGAGACTTATATGCTGATGTTTGCATTTCAAAGAGCATGATGTGAATTTACCAGAAAAAGTAACAGAACTAACCTTATGTTACCGAGAATTTAGAAATAAACTTTTCTTCCTTTGCATGCAGATAGAACATACTGATTTCCTTATGTGATGTGTCCAATAAAGAAAAACGTAAGAACATGCGCGGTGGTTGTTATTTCTAGTATATTGTAGAGTCTCTGGCTTCTGATATTGTGCACATAGGAAGCCATAACATTACTGAACTTTGCTAACAATATCAGAAGTTCAGAAGATTCTTATATACCAAAGTTTCTGTAGTAGTTCGTTATTCTCTTCAAGGCTTCTCTTTGCTGGTAGCAACCAAAAACAGTGGAGGATGTATCTTTACGCTGGTCTTAAAGGGGTTATCCAGGATAAGAAAAAAGTAGTTATTTTCTTTCAAAAACAGTGCCACCCCTGTGCTCAGTTTGGGTGCAGCTCAATCCCATTCACTTAGGTGGAACTGAGTTTCAATACCACACCTAACCTGAAGACAAGAGTGGGGCTGTTTCTGGAAGAAAGCGGTCGTGTTTTTCTAGGCTTGGATAATCCCTTTAACTAAATCCTTTTAACTGCCTGTATTGGAAGATCCACCATACCTTGTAATAAATCTGGTGAATCTGAGGCTAAATCTGGATAAATTCTTTAAAGGGGAACTTTTTTCTTCTTCTTTAAAATCACCTGGTGTCAGAAAGTTATATAAATTTGTAACTTATTTCTATTTATAAATCCCGTCTTCCAGTACTTATCAGCTGCTGTGTGTCCTGCAGGAAGTGGTGTGTTCTCTCTAGTCTGACACAGCGCTCTCTGCTGCCACCTCTGTCCATGTCAGGAACTGTCCAGAGCAGCAGCAAATCCCCATAGAAAACCTCTCCTGCGGGGAGTGGCCTGCAGCCAGAGGAGACAGACACATTCTGCTTGAGCTCCTGTCTGACCCTGCTTATAACAGCAACTAAGACCCTCTTTCTATATCTCTGGCTTATCTCTCCGGGCATTTTACATCGGTGACCACCTAGAGCAGGTCCTGGCACCATGCATCGCCGATTATCACAACCACAGAGGATACAGAAAGTAATATGGCATCCCCATGTGAGGAAACAAGATGGCGCCGGCCCAGACAGGAAGAAGCTGCCTGCAGAGACTGACAGAGTTCTTCCTGATATCCGTCCTAAACGAGCGCTACCTGACACTGGTAAGAGCCTGCCCTCACGACTTCTCTCTGAACTCCTGGCATCAGAGACAGAGGCTCCCTCATGCAGCACCCCACACACAGGGACGGACTGTATCCTTCCTACTTCTGGCATGAAGCCAGCTCCTGCCTCACAGCCTGTCCTGCCCACACGGGACCCTCTCCTTACACTGACTCATGACATCTCTGGCAACAAGCCAACTAAAACTGCTGAGTCTGCTCAACTACCAAAGGACTCTCCTGCAGATCCCCCTGCCTCTGCTTATCATCCAAATGCTAATGCTGGACCCCCTGTCTTAGTGCCAGACACTATTGCTAAAGCTACCACTCTCTCCCCTGCAGCTCCTGTGTTCATAAGCAATGCTGAACAGCTCAGCTCTGGCAGTCCATGCTCACTGCCCCATTCTAATACACAGGATCACCTTCCACCTGCTGCTGCTACCTGGCAAAATATCTGGTCTGCATCATCTTTGAACCCTGCACCTAATCTACCAACTATAGCAGCAGCGTTCATGTCTAAGTGCGTTCCTATGGAGTTTGACATGCTACAGACTCCTGATTCACCACTGACCAGCTCCTCACTCAGGAACATACTATTATCCTTCAGAGACTCTCTCCTTTGCAGCATAGACCAGATTTTTCAGTCTTTCAGCTTATCTATCAGAGCGGTGGAGGACAGAGTCCTACTTACAGAAACAAAAATGGGAGAGCTGGTCTCTTCGAATAACTTGTTATCAGATACATGCAGGAGACTGGAGGAGGAGATGCACCAGTTGAAAAACAGAACCATGATCTTGGAGGACCAGCTTAGACGCAACAATTTGAAAATAAGAGGAATTCCGGAGTCTATTCCATCAGCGGACTTACCTTCCTATATTCAAAAGTTTATCAAAACAGTCTTACCCAAATGTGCCAATAAAGAAATGATTGTGGATTGGGCCCGAAGGGTCCCCAGACCCAGACATCTACCTATGGACACTCCAAGAGACGTAATCGTACGCGTTCATTTTCTTCATGTTAAATCGGCATTCTTGGACGCTACTAGAAAGGCAGAGAGTTTACCAGACGAATACCAGCGGATATCAGTGTTCTCAGATTTATCTCCAGGAACTTTACAGTGGCGCAAGTCCTTTTCCGCTCTCACAAAAATACTAAGAGACAACCATGTCTTATACAAGTGGCGATCTCCCACTCATCTCATCGTATTTAAAGGGGACGTTGCCTACAGGATCTCAAGCCCGGAGGAAGGGATGCAACTATGGAACTCCTGGCAATCTAACAACGGTCAATATTAGGCATTATCGGACGGGAGGTTGCCTTCTACACCTTGGTGTTCTATACCTCCTTAATGAACTCTGGCATTGGCCGGACTATATGCCCCACCCATTCTGCGTGACTAATATTTGTTAGTACAACACGCTGTTCTTTCTTCTATGTATATATTCGAATCGTGTGTGTAGTTACCTATTTCTGCATAGCTCATATAGAAGCTTATTTTTGTGATAAGAGACAGAACGCTATCATCTCACAATATCTATAGTTGTATATAAGCAGCCATGCATATGCTTTTTCTTTGGTCTGCTCTATGTTTAATTACACCCAGCTTTTTGAGGCCATATTTCTTAAGCAGCCATAACAGCATCATACTGGAGTAATAGCTCTCACTTGTTATACACCTTACCACACCTTAATGATCGTCTGCTTGCATTATCACACCTTACATTTCTACTTATAATCTTATACTTATCTGTGTCCTTGTTACACGCACAACGAAATTTAGTTATGTCATTTAAAACGACTGACCGTGGTGGTCAGTTACCTACCTGCTTATTATTAGCTACCTATATAGCATAATTCCTACTGAAACCTGCTATTTCTACCTTGCAATTATATACATATAACATGTCTCTGTAGTGTGTACCTGCGATATTCTCTGCTTTACTGTGTCTATTGTTTATTGTAACATTTTCCTGTTCTTTGTTGGATATCTATGTTGCACTGCTTAATGGTGTACAACTGTCATTAAAAATATGTTAAAAAATCCAATAAATATATTGAAACAGAAAACCTCTCCTGCTCTGGACAGTTCCTGACATGGACAGAGGTGGCAGCAGAGAGCACTGTGTCAGACTGGAAAGAATACAACACTTCCTGCAGGACATACAGCAGGTGATAAGTAGTTGATGACTTGAGATTTTTTAATAGAAGTCAATTACAACTCTCTTGCAATTTCTGGCACAAGTTTATTCGAAAGAAAACTATTTTTGGTTAACAACCCCTTTAAATATAAAATGGAGATGTCATGATTTGGCATCTAAAGGGAGAGCTCACCAAGGAAGAGAGCGGTGTGATGCAGTCATCCAGGTAGACAGAAGCGCAGTGCATGAGCCCAGGCAGAAAGCAGTACATGTGGTATGGCAGTAAATTCAATACAGGTAGATAGTAGCACAGTACATATTATACAGTTCCTGACATGGACAGAGGTGGCAGCAGAGAGCAGTATGTCAAACTGGATAAAAAAACCCCACTTCATTCAGGACATACAGCAGCTGATGAGTACTGGAAGACAGGAGATTTTTAAATAGAAGTAAATCACAAATCTTTCCAGGCAGTTACTGTGAAAACTAATTTTTAAAGAAAACTGCGATGTACATAAAATGGAATAAAGAAACTTTACAATCTGAAAGTAAAAAAAAACCCTAACTTTTATTACTATCTGGTTTCAATTCTTATTTCTAAGAAAAAAAGGTGGTGCACTCCCTCTAAAGGGAACCGGTCATCATTTTAAAGGGGTAATTCGGACAAACCCAGAAACAGGGAGGGCAAACAATAAATTTGGTCCAAAAAAAACAGGGATGTCAGGGGATGGTAATACTTACCTGTCCTGGTTCCTCCGCACCCACAGCTCACAGTTACCCTCTGTGCTGTACTTTGCTCTCTCCAGCAGTTCCATAGAGAATGAATAGAGACGCAATTCACTTGCTGACCCCTATCTGTATTTAAAACAGTGTGGGTGAGGGAAGCCTAAGGCGGCAGGCACACCGACCTTGTTCATATCTGCCAACTCTTGCAAAGGTTTTTTTCCGGCTTGCATACTGGATTGTTTTTCTTCTTTCATGCCTAAATTCAACAAAACAGTAAAAAAAAAAAAAGAAAACTGCAATGCAATCAAATGTAAAAAAAAAACTGCAGTTTTTCTTTTAAAATATATATTTTATGTTTATAAATCAGTCCTAAAATACTGTGTGTGAACATACATAGGCCTAAGGTGACAAGATTTATTATGATGCCGAGAGCTCCGAAAAAGCTAAACTACTTTGCCGCAGAACTGACATGGCTGTGCCTATATAGCAGCATGAAGTTTTAACAGTTTCAGAGTTCCTGGCATCATATTAAATCATGATACCGAAAGTTTCATAAAAAGTAAAGAGTTGCCTCCATGACATACACTCCGCTTAGGCTATGTTCACACACATTGGGGGGGGGGGGGGGATTTAACAACTGGTGTAAAATAGAGCTGGCTCAGTCGCCCCTAGCAACCAATCAGATTCCACTTTCCATTTCTCCCATATTCTTTGGAAAATGAAAGGTGGAATCTGATTGGTTGCTAGGGGCAACTAAGACAATTCTACTTTAAACCAGTTTAATAAATCTCCCCCAATATTTTTGGACTCCAAAAAATGCAAACTTTTCCACATTTGATTGCCTTCCAATTTTTTTTTCTACTTTTTAGTTGAATTTTAGAATGAAAGAAAAAAAAAACAATCCAGCATGCAAGCTGGTAAAAAAAAACAAACAAAAAACAAGTGACACAAAAACCTCGCAAGAGTTGGCGAATATGAACAAAAACATGGCCTTCTATTACGTCCCGTATATCAGGTCCAGTAATGTACAAGTACAAAAATAGCACCTTCATGAATGTGGCCTAAACATTTACGCTGTGCGCAAAAACACCAAATTGGCCCAAATAATGACAGAATGATAAATGTTCCTCTAAGTGTTTGGAACTTTTTTTTGGCTGTTTATGGCTTAAAAATGTCGGCTTTATACATTGCATTTTCGCATTTGTCAAAAACATGGCTGAAAAACGTATGGGGAAAAAAGACATTAAACAAAAAAAAACATTTTGAATGAAAAAATGGTCAAACCTTCTAAATAGAAAAACAATAAACACCTGAAAGGTTGAGATGCTGAAAGTCGGTAAATTAGCTCCTCTAATGGTGCGTTTACACAGAAAGATTTATCTGACAGATTTTTTAAGCCAAAGCCAGGAATGGATTTAAAAAGAGGAGAAATCTCAGTCTTTCCTTTATGATCTGTTCTCTGTTTATAGTCTGTTCCTGGCTTTGGCTTCAAAAATCTGTCAGATAAATCTGTTGGTGTAAACCACCATTACATGAGGTTATTTCTACTTATAGACATACCCTGTTTCCCTCAAAAGACCTAGCAAAATTTTTGTTTGGAAGCATGCCCTCCGAACAGAACAATAGGGCAGGCAGCTAGGATTCTTTTTAGCCGGCCATCGTTGTCCCCTAGCCTCACCGCAGGGGCGTAGCTAAAGGCTGATGGGCCCTGGTGCAAAATTTTAGCTTGGGCCCCCCCATCTCCTCCCGATCAGGCAAAGTCCTATCTAACGTTATATCCAATTACTCTAATGTGCCACCATGTTCTAATGCCCTGTCACTGCCTCCACCTCATGTACTGCACTACTGCCCCCTATAATTAATGGACTGTACTGTGTCATTGTCTAATCATTGTATTCCAATCTTTGACTCTACAGCTGAAAAACTACAACTCTCATCATGAACTGCCAGTTGGAAACGATGGGGGTTGTAGTGCTGCAACCTGAAGAGCCACATGCTGCAAAACTACAACTCCCATTATAAACTGTCAGCAGGGCATGATGAAGTTTGAACTTCTGCAACCTGCAGAAGTCACCTGATATCACCTGCAGTCCTATGTAACACCACAGATAACAGTGATATCCCTCTGAGTACAGATAATGTAGTAGTCATCTGCAGTCCTATGTAACACCACAGATAACGCAGTGATATCTCTGAGTACAGATAATGTAGTAGATGTCCCCTGCAGTCCTATGTAACACCACAGATAACACAGTGATATCTCTGAGTACAGATCATGTAGTAGATGTCCCCTGCAGTCCTATGTAACACCACAGATAACACAGTGATATCTCTGAGTACAGATAATGTAGATGCAGCACAAGCTGGAGCTCAACGCGGTAAAGATACGGCCATAGGACATAGCTTGGGCCGCCAAGGCAGATGTCTGGAGGAGGGGGCGCTGGTACTTGCTGTCATCTGATTAGGTAAGAGGCCCAATCAGATGACAGCATGTGCCAGCGGGCGCAGCGGGACAGATTAGCGCAGTGCTTCCCAACCTTTTCCACCTCGGGGCGCCCCTACTAAATGATGTTCTACAAAATAAAAAAACCGTCATACAGTGACTCACCGGTGATGTCTTCTTTGATCTGAGGCGTCACTTTACCTTTTCCTCTCCATCCGGCCCAGACCTCCATGATGATTCCTTCCAGATATGTTTCATCCCCTTAGAACCTGCGAGACAAACAATTTAGGCTCCGCACATTTCTAACAACTTCCTTCCCTTCCTCCCTCTTGTAGGCTCCCATAGTAACTGCACTGTTTGGTGTAATGTGCAGTAAAGTGAGTAGGAATGTGGGATGCCCCCTGTATGTAGGATTCCCTGCTGTGCCCCCATGAGCTAATAATAGCCCCAGAGGTGCCCCCATACAATAATAATGCCCCCAGAGGTGCCCCCAAGAACTAATAATGCCCCCAGAGGTGCCTCCAAGAACTAATAATGCCCCCAGAGGTGCCCCCATACAATAATAATGCCCCCAGAGGTGCCCCCATACAATAATAATGCCCCCAGAGGTGCCCCCATACAATAATAATGCCCCCAGAGGTGCCCCCAAGAACTAATAATGCCCCCAGAGGTGCCTCCAAGAACTAATAATGCCCCCAGAGGTGCCCTCATGAGCTAATTATGCCCCCAGAGGTGCCCCCATACAATAATAATGCCCCCAGAGGTGCCCCCATACAATAATAATGCCCCCAGAGGTGCCCCCAAGAACTAATAATGCCCCCAGAGGTGCCCCTAAAAAAAACAAACATCCTACTCACCTAATCCGCACTGTGGCTGCAGGCAGCAACTCTTCCTCCTCCTCTTCTGGCTCCATCTTGCGAGCCGCAGGGACGGGACTTCCGGCAGACGTGATGACGTCACATCATCACGCCTGCCGGAGAGGTCACGGCCCGGCCTCCCATAGGCTGCTGGCATGAAGTGCCGGCAGCCTATGGGAGAGAATACAGGAGGAGGACGCTGACAGGTCCTGCTCCTGTATTCTGATCGCTTTGATGTTCCGCCCGCTCACTGTGCGGGCGGAACATCAAAGCGATCTGTGCATCCTGAGAAGCTGCGCGGCCGCAGCTTCTCTGGATGCTCAAAAACAAGTGGCAAGGGGGGCCGTGCGGGCCCCCCTAGCGTAGGGGCCCGGTCGCCATGGCGACCCCGGCGACCCCTATAGCTACGCCACTGCCTCACCGTCTGTTGTCCTCTACCACCAGATGTAGCGCTGCACACTGTTTGCCCTTATCTCGTCGCCTGCTGCCATACCGTACGCTGTCCCTGCTGTGCTGTACGAGTGTGCAGTGTTGAGCTCCCCCTGGTGGGTGGAAGCCACCATACTGTATGCTGTTCCTGCTGTGCTGTATGAGTGTGCTGTGGTGAGCTTCCCCTGGGGGCTGAAGACTGCCATATTGTACGCTGTCCCTGCTTTGCTGTACAAGTGTGCTGTGGTGAACTCCCCCTGGTGGCTGGAAGAAGTCATACTGTACGCTGTCCCTGCTGTGCTGTACAAGTGTGCTGTGGTGAACTCCCCCTGGTGGCTGGAAGAAGTCATACTGTACGCTGTCCCTGCTGTGCTGTACAAGTGTGCTGTGGTGAGCTCCCCCTGGTGGCTGGAAGCTGCCATACTGTACTGTGCATGTGACATGTGAATTCTTCTTCATGGAAAAATAAGAAGTCCCCTGAGAATAAGATCTAGCGCATCTTTGGAAGAAAAAATTGATATAAGACAATATAAAACACGGTATTATGCACACGTCCTCTTTGAACCCTATATCCTTTAAATCCACATTTGATATGCGGTATAATATGTTCTGTCTGGCAGGGACTCTCTGACATCGAGAAGCAGTAAAAATAAATTCCAGACATTAGATCCTGTCCCACCGGGGTGAAGTTGCCGGCGTCCTTGATTAATCTGATAGTTTATGATTGCCACAAAGTTACCGCTTCTGTCACCTCCAATCCTTTGGCTTGAAATACGTCAAACGCCATCTGTTATGTCAGCTAAAGCGGCAGGACGTCCATATGCAGAAACAGTCAGCGATTTGCATTTTCATTATGACAGCTCTCGGGCGCACAGCGCAGATCTGCCGAAATCCCGGCTAATCGAGGAGAGATGCTCCGTCTATTGTGTGTCCTATCAGTTTTATCGATGTTCGGCTTCTGTAGATCCAAGTTTATTGTAAATTTAAATGAGCTCAAATCACTTACAATATTTTCCAGATCATTTCTGAAGACTGAAAGTCGGTCACAAATGTCATGAAGTAGAGGCTGAAATCCATCAAAAAGTATCACAAATTACACAACATACAGAAAATTTTAACTCCAAATTAAAAACAACCGGGGAACATGAACAAGTAACAAGTAAAATTTTAGACATCAAAGCGAATGGACCTTGTGGTACTCCGGCCCGGCCGTATTTTTCAGATATGGCCAGGGAGAAGGTGGTTATGGATGGTGGAGGTCACTTACCTCCCCGGTTCCAGCGCCGGTGCCCGGATCGCGGCGCCCCGTACCCCCGTCGCGCGGCCGCTTCCTGGTCTGAGCTGCCGCACAAGACGTGGCGTCTCAAGGCAGCTCAGCCATTCGGCGGCCGTAGTGGGGTCCCGCCTCGGCCGCTGAATGGCTGAGATGCCTTGAGACGCAACGCCTCGTGCGGCAGCTCAGACCAGGAAGCGGCCGCGGGACGGGGGTACGGGGCCCCGCGATCCAGGCACCGGCGCTGGAACCGGGGAGGTAAGTGACCTCCACCATCCATAACCACCCCCTCCCCGGCCATATCTGAAAAATACGGCTGGGCCGGAGTACCCCTTTAAGTAATATTGCTTTGTTATTTTCTTACCTTAACAGATCGGCACTGGCACGGGGATATCAATAGTGCTGCACAATTCCTGCGCCAGTCCCGATACTAGAGATGAGTATGCTCATGTTTCCATCTCTAGTAGATACCAAGGGTACAAAGATTCTGCGCAACATTTAAGTGATAACAGTACAGTAACATCCCGTGGGGGGGGTCTTTTCCACAGGGGGGGGGGGTCTTTTGCTTTCCTTCTCCATCTGGCTTGGCCATCAGGAAGACTTCTTCTCCATTTTAGGCTCTTTGCTCCAGCCCCATCCTCATCTCTATACAAAGTACCCATCTGTATTGCTCCAATGTTCCAGTGCTCACTTTGTGCCTCCATGTAGTATTTAGGCCTAATTTGGACCCTCAAACAGTACTTATGCAATTTCATAGTACAAAGGCCCCATATATGCCTTCAGATAACAGAAAAGACCCTTTTGTGACCCTTTATGGTTCATAGCTACCTGTCTTCATATAGTAGTTAAGCCTCCATATGGTTCTAAGCCCCCTTTACGCTTGTAGGCATTTCCCCTGGTAGTTCAGCCCCCTTGTGTAGGCATCTCAACTTTTGTTTACACCCCGTCCCCCCTATGTAGGATTCTCTCTGTTATTAACTGTCCCTCCATGTAGGCATCTCCCCTATTGTTTAACCCCTAACGTCCACGAGCGTACATTTACGCGCCCCCCCCCCCCCCCCCAGCCTCGGCCTTGGCGCAGGAGGACGTAATGGTATGCCCTGCCCGGCTCCCAGGCTTTGGAGCGGGCTCAGGAGGTGTTTAAGTGTAACTGACAGGAGCATCTTCTGTCACTTACTAATCGGGACACCCTGCAAAGTGTCTGCGGGGGTCCTGATCGCTTGGCCTGACTGTCGGACTTTCTCCATGGAGTCAGGTCTGCAATCTTCTGATAGAGTCTGTCACAGGCCACAGGCAGGCTCTATCAGAGGATCACAGATAACACTGATCCCTGCTATGCTATGGCAAAGCAGTGATCGGTGTATGAAATCTAATGTATTAATGTAAAAGTCCCCTAAGTGTAAAAAAAAAATCAATAAAAGTTAAAATTTTTTTCCCAAAGCCGCTCCCCCCAATAAAAGTTAAAAATCACCCTTCTTCCAATTTTATACATAAAACACATACAAATAATAAAGTTAATTAACATATAATATACCGTAGCGTGCGTAATCGTCCGATCTATTAAAATAAAACTATATTGTTTTTGCACAGTAAACGGCATGAACAGAAAGCGGTCAAAAATCGTAGGGATTGCTTTTTTTAAATAACATTTTATGTAAAAAAAATTAAAAAGTGATCAATACATCTGATCTAGAAAAAAATAAACTAATAAAAACTAAAGATCACGGCGCGAAAAATGATGCACCACACGACCCCGTGCGTGAAAAAATAAAAGCGCTATAGGGCACAATAGGGCCATTTTATATACACCTATTTGCAAAAAAAAAGTTTTACAGCTAATAAAAATAGTAAAACGTTAGAAAACCTTGTAAACCTGCACATGGCTGTATTCAGACCGACCTATAGGATAAAGAAAAATTTCAGTTTTACCGTAAAGTGCATTATGTAAACATGGAAGCCCCCCAAAATTAGCGGAATTACAATATCAGTCAATATCAGAGCTGCATTTACTGAAGTGCTCAGAGTAAAAAAAAAGCCACTTGAAGCACCCGGAGCCGGGGGAGCGGGACAAATGGGGTCCGGCCCAGGATGGCTGGACATCACCCCAAAATTGGGACTGTCCTGCCGGATCCGGGATGGTTGGGAGATATGGTAATTATAAATCAATATTAGAAAGTATCCGGGTTATTGTAGCTATTTCCAGGGTAAGAGAAGGATGGATTATTGAATATAGAAAGTGAAGGAAAGATCTGAGTCTAACAATACCCCAAAGACAATGCACATCCTGGCCAGAAATTATGGCAAAAGTGTGATCTTTCTACAGTGTTTGTCTGTTTTTTGTGTAACAAATTGTTTATAAATTTGTAAATAGAACATCCTCAGAATATAAAAATTCCGCAAACAAATTCACCTGGTACTGACCAGACGTAGGCCGCCGTTTGTGCAACTTTTTTAAAAAAGTTGCAAATTATACATTTGGTGCAAATCCCAGATTATGTGAATTTTTGGGTAAATACTAAAAACAGGCAGATTAGAAAAAAAACTTTTCCATTCAGAACATAGATAGCAGAGGCACTCATCGATTGTAGCACAACCAGTGAGCGCCTCTGCTATCTATCTTCTGAATGGAAAAGTGTGGATGACGCTGTCTTTTATTTTGAGAGCACCACTGGTACCATTGTGTCTGAAGGACGCTATATCGATCACCCTGATGTCCCATGCTCATAGAAGGGAGTGCCCATGGCTATCTGCATGTGTTTGACAGAATAAAAAAAAAGTTGCATCAAAAAAATATTCACCCGTCGAATACTGGTTCAAAAAATAGAACTTAGACCAAAAATGGGTAAAAAATCCAATTATTCACCTAAAATAGGCGCAAAGACCTTGGTAAATGTCTCAAAATGCCCCAAAAAGTTCAGTTTCTAAAAGAGTTTCAAATAGAAGGAAGACATGGGGGACATTTATCAAGGGCTTTGCACCTATTTTTAGGTGAATAATGGGATTTTTTGCCCATTTTTGGTCTAAGTTCTATCTATGAACCAGTATTCGATGGGTGAATATTTTTTGTTTGCAACTTTTTTTTTTTTAAATCTGCCTGTTTTGTATAATCACCAAAAAATATCGTGCATAATCCGGGATTTGTGCCAAATTAAAAAAATCGAAGAAACTGGTGCAGCCATGCGTCTGGTCAGTACCAGGTGGATTTGTTTGCACTTTTTTTTTTTTGCGAATATTCTGAAAATATTCTATTCACAAATTTATGAAATACTTGTTAAATCCTATCCAGCTGGGTAAAAAACAGACAAATACTCTGTAGAGAAATCTCACGTTTTTCAGTAGTAAATGTCCCCCATGGTGTTACATACAGCACCTGTGTCTTGTAGAAGGGAAGTAGTAATGTCGCAGGAAGACGCATATAATTACTATCAGATGGTAATAAACCATAAAGTTGCAGGTTGTTCATTAGGGACTATGATAAAAGAGGAGAGAACCTGGAACCCCACACTAAGCATAGTAGTTCTCTCTATCCGCCACTGGGGGGCAGTATGTACTAGGAAATTACTGCTTCTATCTAAATCCACGAAAGTATCTCTGTTTCATACTTCTTACATTTTCAAAAGTCCAATAACTTCATAGGAAGGGATTGTAAAGCCGCTGAAAAGAACAAGTGAGCGAGTGAATTACAGTTACAGCGCTCACCTGATAATGACATTGAACGCTGTGTAACCAGCTAAGCCGCGCACATTGTACTTCACCATTTGTACTTCCCTCTTGTATACAGCAGATGGCGCTCTCAGCTTAGTGGATAGGACTGGAGTTCTCTGCTGTCACAGATCTTGCTCTTTCGGAGGGAAGCATTGCTTTTATGTGGTTATCTAGGAGCACGGACTATGTATGGCCATGCATATAGGAATGCTGCGAGGGAGCTGTGCATCAGACTATATAGATATTAAGAACACCGACTGACACTGACACACCCACACACTGACTGACACTGACACACAGCACTTACAGCTCAGTCTTCTCCCTCTTTCTCTCTGTCAAGCTGCTTCCCACACTGTAAGGTTGAGGACCTTTAGGTCATGTGATCAGGTCCTTTTCTCTCTCTGTGCAGGTCCTGCTCCTGTGTCTTCAGATGTTCAGCCCCTCACCCTGCAGTACAGTGATTGGGCTGAGCATTAGAGCACCGGGCCCCTCTCCCTCTCTGGGCCCCTAGAGGGGCTGTGGTCCCTGGCACTTGCCCGGGTAAGCCCTGTGCTGGTGCTGGCTCTGATATAGGGACCGGTACTGTACATACAGGACTGCATTCAGTCACCAGATTTGAAGCTAAATGAATAAATGTAAGACAGAATTACTGTAAATTTGGAGCATTAAATCTGCTTCAGATCCTGTACGTGTGAATGGAGTCTTAAGGAACAATCTTTATGTAAAGTAGTTTACATTGTAAAAGCAGGGTATGTCTATAGCTGCTAAGCACACACTTGATCTCCTGAGGTCTTACAATGGAGACTCCTGTAATGAAAGGGGAAATGCGGTGAGACAGGGAGCTAAGCAAATAGCCATTGATAGGAGACACCAATTGAACGTTATGTAGCCAAATAGCAATGTTGTACAGGTAGAGAGCAATACAGTTGATGCAGTATGTTACAGATCAGAACAGGATATGTAGTACAGGTAGAGAGCAGAAGAATACAATATAGCACAAGTAGAGAGCAGTAGAATATAATGTTACACAAGTAGAGAGCAGTAGAATACAATGTAGCACAAGTAGAGAGCAGTAGAATACAATGTAGCACAAGTAGAGAGCAGTAGTATACAATGTAGCACAAGTAGAGAGCAGAAGAATACAATATAGCACAAGTAGAGAGCAGTAGAATATAATGTTACACAAGTAGAGAGCAGTAGAATACAATGTAACACAAGAAAAGAGCAGTAGAATACAGTGTAACACAAGTAAAGAGCAGTAGAATACAGTGTAACACAAGTAGTGAGCAAATCAAACAAAAAAGGATCCACAAAGGGATACAAAGAATGCAGGACAATCAAAAATAAATATTATTGTAATCTTTATTTAAATAATTAATACTTAATAAAATTCATTAAAACAGTGAAAAAAGATGAAACAGAACCATACAATAAAGAAATTGGTGAGGGGACATACATATATACTTTATAGAAGAATATATTGCACATGCATAGAGAATGCTTATAGGAAAAAGTATAGATGTTGTAATGCAGGCAGCCTCCACTAGATGGCGAACAAATACAAATGCAGGAAGAAAGACATAGAATGGCAAGAGAAAAATAGTTTTTTCTTCAAACAGGCAAAAACCTATAAAGTGCCAAAGTCCCTTGATAAAGCTAAGCGAAACGTACGTAGGGTGAGTGGGTGAGAGGGACTTGGCTGAATACACGCATCCTCCTGGGTTAGTATACACGTAACATGATTGGGTGACTTCACCTGTTGTGTGGTACCTATCCAGTACCCTTGGCACTTTATAGGTTTTTGCCTGTTTGAAGAAAAAACTATTTTTCTCTTGCCATTCTATATCTTTCTTCCTGCATTTGTATTTGTTCGCCATCTAGTGGAGGCTGCCTGCATTACAACATCTATACTTATTTCTATGAGCATTCTCTATGCATGTGCAATATATTATTCCATAAAGTATATATGTATGTCCCCTCACCAATTTCTTTATTGTATGGTTCTGTTTCATCTTTTTTCATTGTTTTAATGAATTTTATTAGGTATTAATTATTTAAATAAATATTACAATAATATTTATTTTTGATTGTCCTGCATTCTTTGTATCCCTTTGTATCCCTTTGTGGATCCTTTTTTGCTTGATTTGTATCTTGTTGTGCGTTAAGGGACTATATATTTGGGGCATTTTTGTGTTTTTGGTCTACAAGTAGAGAGCAGTAGAATATAATGTAGCACAAGTAGAGAGCAGTAGAATACAATGTAGCACAAGTAGAGAGCAGTAGTATACAATGTAGCACTAGTAGAGAGCAGTAGAATATAATGTAGCACAAGTAGAGAGCAGTAGAATACAATGTAGCACAAGTAGAGAGCAGTAGAATACAGTGTAACACAAGTAGAGAGCAGTAGAATACAATGTAGCACTAGTAGAGAGCAGTAGAATATAATGTAGCACAAGTAGAGAGCAGTAGAATATAATGTAGCACAAGTAGAGAGCAGTAGAATACAGTGTAGCACAAGTAGAGAGAAGTAGAATATAATGTAGCACAAGTAGAGAGCAGTAGAATATAATGTAGCACAAACAGAGAGCAGTAGAATATAATGTAGCACAAGTAGAGAGAAGTAGAATATAATGTAGCACAAGTAGAGAGCAGTAGAATATAATGTAGCACAAGTAGAGAGCAGTAGTATACAATGTAGCACAAGTAGAGAGAAGTAGAATATAATGTAGCACAAGTAGAGAGCAGTAGAATATAATGTAGCACAAGTAGAGAGCAGTAGTATACAATGTAGCACTAGTAGAGAGCAGTAGTATACAATGTAGCACTAGTAGAGAGCAGTAGAATGTAATGTAGCACAAGTAGAGAGCAGTACCATGCAGGCAGTACAGGTAGAAAGCAGCAAAGTGCATTTTGTAAAGAGCGGCTCAACACTTTACATTCTGTAGACCAATCCACCAACAGTCTTGCCCACCAAGGACCGTGCATAGTGCCCACCAAGGACCGTGCATAGTGCCCACCAAGGACCGTGCATAGTGCCCACCAAGGACCGTGCATAGTGCCCACCAAGGACCGTGCATAGTGCCCACCAAGGACCGTGCATAGTGCCCACCAAGGACCGTGCATAGTGCCCACCAAGGACCGTGCATAGTGCCCACCAGTACCGTTGCATCTGTATCTACTTCACTAATCTCTAACTATGAAACCTTTACTACAACCATCACATTGTTCTTTACCTGTATAATATGTTTTGTGCTACTATCTCCCTGTATTGCAGGGGGTCAAACTCAAATACACGGTGGGCCAAAAGTAAAAAAATAGACAAAGTCGCGGGCCAACCTTGATATTTATTGAAGAGGGCATGCGGTGCTCCTGGCACTGACAGATTAGTGTGTAGTGCTCCTGGCACTGACAGATTAGTGTGTAGTGTTCCTGGCACTGTCAGATTAGTGTGTAGTGTTCCTGGCACTGTCAGATTAGTGTGTACTGTTCCTGGCACTGTCAGTGATGTGCACTATTATAAATGATAAGATAAATTGCTATCATATGGTTAAACCCCAACCCCAAAGGTTACCCATTATTTCCACCAAGCAGTAGGTAATCTTATAACTGTGCCCTATGCAGTAGCCAACCCCTCCAATAGTGTCCCACATAGTAACCAGCCCTCCCAATATTGCCCCACATAGTAGCTAGCCCTACTATTGGGGCCCCTCATAGTAGCCATATAGTAGCCAGCACTCCCAATGGTGACCCATATAATAGTCACCACCCACAAATGTCCCATATATTAGCCAGCCCTCCCAGTAGTGCCCTATATAGTAGCCAGCCTCCAATAGTCTCTTATATAGAAGCCAGCCCTCCCTAATAGTGTCTTTTATAGAGGCAAGCTCTCCCGAATAGTCTTATATAGAGGCCAGCCCTCTCCAATAGCCTGTTATATAGTAGCCCGCCCTCCCCCACAGCCTCTTATGTAGTAGCCAGCCCCCCCCCCCCCATAGTCTCTTATATAGTAGCCAGCCCTCCCCCATAGACTCACCCTTCCTGCAGCCCTATCCGGAGTGGGAGGTGCCCGCCACCGGTCGCACAACGACGTCATGGCGTTTCCGGCGCCTGGACAATCCTTACATACTGCTAGGCCGCAAACTAAAAACTGTCTGCGGCCTACAAGATTATAGTATGGGAGGCCTGAGCGGCCGTTCGGACCTACCATATTATAATTTGCAATGTCGGCGGGACAGAAATAATATAAGAATGGAATATTGTGGCGGGCCTGAGTTTGTCATGTCTGCTGTATTGCATGTACTGCCCTACCCCATGTACTGCTTTCTGCCTGGGCTCATGCACTGCGCTTCTGTCTACCTGGATGACTGCATCACACCGCTCTCTTCCTTGGTGAGCTCTCCCTTAAGATGCCAAATCAGGACATCTACATTTTATATTTAAAGGGGTTGTTCACCAAAAAGTATTTTCTTTCAGATCAACTGGTGCAAGAAAGTGCAAGAGAGTTGTAATTTACTTATAATGAAAATCTCCAGTCTTCCATTACTTATCAGCTGCTGAATGTCCTGCAGGAAGTGGTGTATTCTCTCCAGTCTGACACAGTGCTCTCTGCTGCCACCTCTGTCCATGTGCAGAGAACTGTGCAGAGAGCAGGAGAGGTTTTCTATGGGGATTTACTGCTGCTCTGGACAGTTCCTGATATGGACAGAGGTGGCAGCAGAGAGCGCTGTGTCATACTGGAGAGAATACACAACTTGCTGCAGGACATACAGCAGCTGATAAATACTGCAAAACTGTAGATTTTTTAATAGAAGTAAATTACAAATCTATACTGTATAAGTTTCTTGCAGTTGATTTGAAAACAAACATTTTTTGATGAACAACCCCTTTAAAGGAGAAGTCCAGCAAACGTTTTTATTAAAGTATTGTATGGCCCCCAAAAGTTATACAAATCACCAATATACACTTATTATGGGAAATGCTTATAAAGTGCTTTTTTCCCTGCACTGACTACTGCATCAAGGCTTCACCTCCTGGATAACATGGTGATGTCACTTCCTGGATAACATGGTGATGTCACTTCCTGGATAACATGGGGATGTCACTTCCTGGATAACATGGTGATGTCACTTCCTGGATAACATGGTGATGTCACTTCCTGGATAACATGGTGATGTCACTTCCTGGATAACATGGTGATGTCACTTCCCTGATAACATGGTGATGTCTCGACCTGACTCCCAGAGCTGTGCGGGCTGTGGCTGCTGGAGAGAATGATAGCAGGGGGACACTGAGGGACACAGTTCACTGGAGGGACACTGAGCATCCCCCTGCCATCATCCTCTCCAGCAGCCATAGCCCGCACAGCTCTGGGAGTCGGGCCGAGACATCACCATGTTATCCAGGAAGTGACATCACCATGTTATCCAGGAAGTGACATCACCATGTTATCTAGGAAGTGACATCATCATGTTATCCAGGAAGTGACATCACCATGTTATCCAGGAAGTAACATAGTAAATAAGGTTGAAAGAAGACAAGAGTCCATCAGGTTCATCCTAGGAAAACCAGAACAATCCCTGGATCAACGTATCACAAGAAATCTAATGTCCATAACTTGTAATATTATATGGTTCAAGAAAAGGATCAAGGCCTCCCTTAAACTTAGGCCTTTTTATCCAGGAAGTGACATCACCATGTTATCCAAGAAGTGACATCACCATGTTATCCAGGAAGTGACATCACCATGTTATCCAGGAAGTGACATCACCATGTTATCCAGGAAGTGAAGCCTTGATGCAGTAGTAAGTGCAGGGAAAAAAGCACTTTATAAGCCTTTCCGTAATAAGTGTATATTGGGGATTTGTATAACTTTTGGGGGGCACTACAATACTTTAATAAAAATGTTTGCCGGACTTCTCCTTTAACATGTAGATTATATAATGTACATGACCTTGAGAAGGTTTCTATATTCAGTAGAGAATGATGTTTCCAAGATATCTGCGGCTTGTACTGAATGTACATGTCACAACTTGAGTTGAATATATAATTTTTTTCTTTCTCTTCACTGTTTTTTTTTCTTTCTTTTGTGGGTGACTTCTCTGAGGCTTTGTAACCATTTACTCATAGAATTATGATCTAAAGTTACATTGTTTTAGACTTATTATTCTTATGATTATGTTTCATATGATTTACAACAATGATTCTTCAGGAACAAATTCTAATTGTGGTTTCAGGGACCTTTGTTCCAGTAGTGACACATGATGGGCACATACATACAGTACAAGATGTAGTTGTAGGGTTGTAAATCAATGCTGATCCTGATGATGATAGAAAGGACAACGGCCTATCCACAAGAACGGTGGTAAATGAAGGCTACACATTACAGGTCAGGCACCTTGACCTCTGTAGCCGTAAAATGTGTTGGATGAAGGTGTCGGGGATATCGTCTATCTGGACTTCAGCAAAGACATTATACAGGACTCCATGTAGAGCTGAAATTGGACAGAAAGTTATATAGATTTTTAATTTAATTCTATTTAAAAATCTCCAGTCTTTCAGTACTTATCAGCTGCTGTATGCCCTGCAGGAAGTGGTGTATTCTTTCCAGTCTGACCCAATGATCTCTGCTGCCATCTCTGTCAATGCCAGAAACTGTCCAGAGCAGCAGCAAATCCCAATAGAAATCCTCTCCTGCTCTGGACAGTTCCTGACATGGACAGAGGTGGCAGCAGAGAGCACTGTGTCAGACTGGAAAGAATATAACACTTCCTGCTGGACATAGGTAGTATCCCACTACAGGCGATACTTCTATCTTTACACACCCAAGTAAAACCAGTTCTGTCAGGTGCCACAGTTAGTGCAGTTGGCTGCTGTACCCTACTCCAGCCACTAGGTGTCCCCCTGTGCACAGCTGCAGTTTAGGAAGGAAGGTTTTGCCTGTTACACACTCTCTCACAGACAGTTCCTGTGTAGCTGATTTTGATAATGGTTTAGCTAAAGAGAGAGATAACAGCAGTGATGCACTGCTGAACCTTACCCCTGGGGTAACCTGAGTTACAGCAGTAACCCCTTGCCTTCACTGTAGATCTTCACTTTAGGACAGTCACCCCCTAGAGAGAAAAGCAGTAGGACTGATCCGCAGTAGAGCACAGATACAAGTTAGCCACTCTCTACAGATTACACTTGACTTTGTGGGAACACTTCTACTAGTTAGCTTCACCTAGAGACAGAGCAGGGCCGTTTTAATACATTGGTGGGCCCAGTGCACAGCCCTCAAGAGTGGGCCCCCCCCCTTCCCTTTTGGCACATTGTATAATGTACTGAATTTGCCCCCACACTGTATCAAGAGCCCCAATACATACAGTAGTTACCTTATAACACTATTTCCACCATACAGTGATTACATATTACATAAAAACTGCACTAAACAAAACAGAAAGATATCACCAATGATACCATTACATGATACCGCCACATCATGACCCCTAAGACTACAACCCTATAACAGAGTGCAGTTACATCCAGTGACTCACCGGGGGCGTCTTCTCTGATCAGAGTCTGTCACCTTTTCTTTTTCTCTCCATCCAGCCTGGGCCACCTTGAAGTCTTCTCCTGGCTGTGAATCTTCTCTCCAGAATCTGCCAGACAAATATTTAAGGCTCCAACACATACAGTAGTTAGGTCCCTTGTACCCCTATACAGTAGTTACACCCCTCTGTACCCCTACATAGTTACACCCCTCTGTGCCTCCATAGTTTTAAGGTGTCCCTGTAGTATATAGACCCTCATGTGCTCCTCCAGTTATATACAGCCCTCCTGTGCGCTTCCCCATTAGTATATAGCCCCCCTGTGCACTCTCCCCAGTAGTATATAGCCCCCCTGTGCTCTCCCACAATAGTATATAGCCCCCCTGTGCTCTCCCCCAATAGTATATAGCCCCCTGTGCTCTCCCCCAATAGTATATAGCCCCCCTGTGCTCTCCCCCCAATAGTATATAGCCCCCCTGTGCTCTCCCCAATAGTATATAGCCCCCCTGTGCTCTCCCCAATATATAGCCCCCCTGTGCTCTCCCCCATAGTATATAGACCCCTGTGCTCCCAAATAGTATATAGCCCCCCTGTGCGCTCTCCCATTAGTATATAGCCCCCCGTGCTCTCCCACAATAGTATATAGCCCCCCCTGTGCTCTCCCACAATAGTATATAGCCCCCCCTGTGCTCTCCCCCCAATATTATATAGCCCCCCTGTGCTCTCCCCCAAATAGTATATAGCCCCCTGTGCTCCCCCATAGTATATAGCCCCCTCTGCTCCCCCATAGTATATAGCCCCCTGTGCTCCCCCATAGTATATAGCCCCCTGTGCTCCCCCATAGTATATAGCCCCCTGTACTCCCCCATAGTGTATAGCCCCCTGTGCTCCTACATAGTATATAGCCCCCTGTGCTCCCCCATAGTATATAGCCCCCTGTGCTCCCCCATAGTATATAGCCCCCTGTGCTCCCCCATAGTATATAGCCCCCTGTACTCCCCCATAGTATATAGCCCCCTGTGCTCCCCCATAGTATATAGCCCCCTGTGCTCCCCATAGTATATAGCTCCCCCATAGTATATAGCCCCCTGTGCTCCCCAGTAGAATATAGCCCCCTGTGCTCCCCCATAGTATATAGCTCCCCTGTGCTCCCCCATAGTATATAGCTCCCCTGTGCTCCCCCATAGTATATAGCCCCCTGTGCTCCCCAGTAGAATATAGCCCCCTGTGCTCCCCCATAGTATATAGCCCCCTGTGCTCCCCCATAGTATATAGCTCCCCTGTGCTCCCCAGTAGTATAAGGCTCCCCTGTGCTCCCCCATAGTATATAGCTCCCCTGTGCTCCCCCATAGTATATAGCCCCCTGTGCTCCCCCATAGTATATAGCTCCCTGTGCTTCCCCATAGTATATAGCCCCCTGTGCTCCCCCATAGTATATAGCCCCCTGTGCTCCCCCATAGTATATAGCTCCCCTGTGCTCCCCCATAGTATATAGCCCCCTGTGCTCCCCCATAGTATATAGCCCCCTGTGCTCCCCCATAGTATATAGCCCCCTGTGCTCCCCAGTAGAATATAGCCCCCTGTGCTCCCCCATAGTATATAGCTCCCCTGTGCTCCCCAGTAGTATAAGGCTCCCCTGTGCTCCCCCATAGTATATAGCTCCCCTGTGCTCCCCCATAGTATATAGCCCCCTGTGCTCCCCCATAGTATATAGCCCCCTGTGCTCCCCCATAGTATATAGCTCCCCTGTGCTCCCCCATAGTATATAGCCCCCTGTGCTCCCCCATAGTATATAGCTCCCCTGTGCTCCCCCATAGTATATAGCCCCCTGTGCTCCCCATAGTATATAGCCCCCTGTGCCCCCCATAGTATATAGCCCCCTGTGCTCCCCCATAGTATATGTGCTCCCCCTCCCATATAACATTGAAAAAACAAACACTGTTACTCACCTAGGTCCACGCGTTCCTCTTCTCTTCCCTCCTGTGGCCGCACTTCCTCCGGTCACAAGAGGCTGCACTCCCCTTACCCTCGCGCCGACGCTCCAGTGACGTCGGGCGCTAGAGGGAGAGTGCGGCCTCTTGTGACCGCAGGAAGTGCAGCCACAAGAGTGAGTGACTGACAGGGAGGGAGCCAATGGCTCTCTCTCTGTCAGTAACGCTGCCGCTGAAGCGCTGAAGCGCTGAAGCAGCGGCGGACGGGGGGGGGCCTGCAGGGGGCGCCATGGAGGGGTAAGTAGATTACCCATCCATGGCGCTCCCCCCTGACAGGCTGGTGGCCGCAGCCCTGTGCGACCGCACTGGTCGCACATAGCAACGGCCGGCCTGCTGGGGGGGGCCCCTTTAACCAGTGGGCCCGGTGCACGTGCACCATGTGCCCTCTGGTTAAAGCGGCCCTGAGACAGAGGCCTGGGACTTGTACAATCTATGAGGACGGTCACTGAAACTGAAAGGCAGAAGGCAGTCAGATAACCAAGATTTATCTAAACCTGAGTACGAGAAATTTTTCAACTCACACACGTCTGGAGGCAGAGGAAAAAAAAAAGGTCAGCTCAGCACACAAAAACACCTCAACCATAAAAAAAAGATAATTCACACAAAAAGTCAAAACCACCAGAAAAAAAAACGTAAATGCATGGGGAAAAAAATGCATTGGCAGTTTTTCTAGCGTTTTTTTTTTTTTTTCCCCTGGGGAGGCCTGAAAAACGCCACACAAAAAGGATGTGTGAGGGCGCCCTATTCTGAAGCCTTCCATGTACCAGTCCAGCACTGACGCCCATACAATCACCTCTGGCTTGGATTGACTTCTATACTTTAACTTTAGGCAAAGAGAGGTGGCACTAATGATGGAACCCATGAAGACCACCTAAGGACAGTGAAACCAGGACTTACCTCTGCTGCAGAGGATTAACAGTATTTCAGATTATAACCTATATAAATGTTTTAAGGGAATGGAGTACCGAATATATCTCGACATTAGCCTATCCAGCCGATTATCGTTCCATGTAGCAAACACAATGATCAGCCGATGACAACGATCATCGGCTGATTGTAGATATAGGTTTGGACCTATAATTGTCGGGCACCGACTGCGCATCGCCAGGTGTAATAGCGGTACGCAGCCGGCGGCTGATGATTTACAAAGTGCACACATTACCTATCCATGGTCCAGGGCTCCTCTTGTGCTCGGATTCTCCCTGGGTCTTAGCTGACAGGCTGCTCAGCCAATCACAGGCCGGGACCACCGCAGCCAGTGATTGGCTTAGCAGCCCGTCAGCTAAGAATTCCACTCTGAAGCGGCCAATAAACATCCATCAGCCGATGATCGTTGTCATTGGCTGATCTTTGTGTTTATTACAAGGAAAGATAATCGGCCGGATAGGCTAATGTCGAGATATATCCGGTACTCCATCCCTTTAAAACATTTATATAGGTTTTAATCCGAAATGCTGTTAATCTTTTGTGGGACCCGCAGAGAAACGGACCGCAAGAGGAGCACTGGACCATGGATAGGTAATGTATGCAGTTTAAAGGGAAACAATCACCTGAAAAAACACCTGTTATGCTATGCAAATGTGCTGTAGCAGCACCCAGCACACTTGCCAGACTCGCTTTTACACCCCCCTCCCTGGAATGTACCACACGAAAACTATTGGTATTGGTATTGGTGGTATTTTTTAATATATTGCTGCCAGTTCATATAAAGCAATAAGGATCCTATACTTACCTGTCCATGCTCCCCTGGTGTCGATGGTGTCCCCCGCTGACTGCAGAGCTTCCACTCCTGAGACAAATTCATCTCAGAGGTGACACCCCAATAACTCGCCGTGGGGCTGTCCCGTCTCAGTCAGTCATTGGCTTAGCAGGATGTCACTCCTGAGACGACTTTGTCTCAGGAGTGGAAGCTCTGCAGTCAGTGGGGGACACCACCAACACCAGGGGAGCATGGACAGGTAAGTATAGGATGTTTATTGTTTTATATGCACCAGCAACAATATATAAAAAAAAATATCAATCGCTGGACAACCCCTTTAACAGTGTAAACATAAAAGTAAAAAAAAAGAATCCAATTTTCCAAACTGATAAACTCCTTCACAGGAGAAGGGAAACTTCTTCAATCTTATCTACCGTAGACAATGGTGATTTTTGTTTAAGTTAGCATGTGGGAAAGATTGTTCAAGCCAGAGCCCAAATCCAGCTTTAGATGTTCCACTTGTGCAGACAGATTAGCCTCTTGCTTCTGTGATTACCGAGAAGAGTGGAATACTTCAGGTGAAGTTTGCTTTGTGTTCTTTCAAGTGAATTACAACGCCTCAGTATGTTCCGCGACAAGATGCGCTGTCAAATACCTACAAAACAGAAACAAAGTGGCCTAATTGGAGAAAGGAGGCAGAATAGCTTTACTTGGCTAAAATAGGTTTATATTCACAGTGGATGAAGGAATGGTAAACTTCAGACGGTCCAATATCCTTGAGACTGGCGTCATATGGGAATATCAGACTCAACGGACTATGGAAAAAAACAAGTAAGGAAACAGAAAATTACACTTTAGTCTATTAACCCCTATGGATCTTACCACCGGGGAGTTTGATTCTAAGAGCATGTAGTTTCACGGTACACCGCCTTCTGCAAATAAAAAACTCAACAGAATACAGCCAAAGATTCAAGAACTATGGCACTCTCATAGTGATGGATGTTATCTAATCTTATTCCAGCCTGGAGAGTAAGGACTAGTGATGAGCAAACTATTTGGGTTCGACGACAGTGAACCAGAGCGGAGGACAGTGGACCCCATCACTGGAGCCAGGGAGGTGGGTGCATGGCTCTTTTGAAAAAAAATGTCCGACCCTGGACTTCTCCTTTAATGAGATGAAACATTACCCCATTAAGTCCCATGAAAGGGGTTTTCCAGAAATTAAAAAAAAAAAAAAAAACTACACACCTGGATCTAGTATAATACAAAACTTCTGCGATCAGTGAACCACTGTGCCGATGCATTCCCATCACGTCTCAAGCCGCAGCTCTAACCAGGAAGTGGCTGCGGGACGGGGGTACGGGGCGGCGCAATCGGTGAGCCGCCGCTGGAACCGGGAAGGTAAGTCATCACCGGCTTCTATTTCAACCCCCTCCCCGGCCTTACGCAGATTATACGGCAGGGCCGGAGTACCCCTTTAAGGCCAAAGGTGGATTAAGAAGTGATTTGAAAGCGATATTGTTTAGCAGGTAGATGACCTACTCTTTTTAGTTTATTTTGCAGTTTATGAGAAAAATATTCACAAAGGGTTGTCAGTGCATAGTAGTCATTTTTGTTTTCTTGCCTGAGAAATTAAAATTTTAATTACGGTACCTTACAGTAAGGCTCCATTCACACAGAGCAAAACTGGCGGAATTCTGCCATCCTCCGTGTCATTATGGGAGTCTATGGGAGGCTCGTGCGCCTCCTCTCTCCGCACTGAAGAATGAACATGTCTATTACGGAACTACGCCTGTTTTGCTCCGTGTGCACGGAGCCTAAGACAATCCAACGCTGTCCTACAGGGTTCCAAAGTCTATAGCTGGCCAGTGGCCACATAATTCACATTTCAACAAGAAACACCTGAAAATGACCGATAAAATTCAGCTCAGCAGATTAAAGGGGTACTCCAGTAAAAATCTTTTTCTTTTAAATCAACTGGTGTCAGAAAGTTATATAGTTTTGTAATTTACTTCTATTACAAAATCTTAAGTCTTCCCATACTTATTAGCTGCTGTATGTCCTGCAGGAAGTGTTGTTTTATTTACATTCAGACACAGTGCTCTCTGCTGACATCTCTGGCCTAGACAGGAACTCTCCAGAGTAGGAGAGGTTTTTTATCGGAATCCCTATAGAAAACCTCTTCTGCTCTGGACAGTTGTTGACATGGACAGAGGTGGCAGCAGAGAGCTCTGCGCTTGAATGTAAATAAAACATTTCCTGCAGGACATACAGCAGCTGATAAGTATGTGAAGACTTGAGATTTTGTAATAGAAGTAACTTACAAACCTAAATAACTTTCTGACACCAGTTGATCTGAAAGAACGCGAAGCATTTGGTTTCTTCAAAGCGATGAGTTGTTTATTTCTTCACTGAAATTCTGCATTCGATGCAATTTGATTTTCATTGAAGATTCCCCTTAAAGTTTTTAGATGGAAAAATACAGTTATCGTTCTACATATTACATCTGGAAACTCTTCCATGTATTTTACTCTATTGACGTACGCCGCCAAACCCTAATAAACATGAAAAGAGCGAGCGTGAAATTGTTTTACATTCAGTGAGTTATTTATTTCCTGAATGAGAACATTCACGTTTTATAATCGTTTTTTCACAGTTTATTTCCTTTGTGCTTTTTTTCCCCCTTTCTTTCTTTAAGTGTTGTATTGGTAAATTAAATTGTAGAAGGGAATTTGTTTCCTGGATGATTCGGCTTTGTTTAGTGACATTTTTGGCACCGGTTTTGTTGAGTCTGAAGTTTCTCTCCTTTGTTTTCTTGTTCATATAAAAACAGCAGTTACAGAATCTGGATTTAAAGGAGAAGTCCAGCGAATATTTTTATTAAAGTATTGTAAAGTATTGCCCCCCAAAAATTTAACAAATTACCAATATAAACTTATTGCGGGAAATGCTTATAATGTGCTTTATTTCCCCTGCACTTACTACTGCATCAAGGCTTCACTTCCTGGATAACATGGTGATGTCACTTCCTGGATAACATGGGGATGTCACTTCCTGGATAACATGGTGATGTCACTTCCTGGATAACATGGTGATGTCACTTCCTGGCTAACATAGTGATGTCACTTCCTGGATAACATGGTGAGGTCACTTCCTGGATAACATGGTGATGTCACTTCCTGGATAACATGGTGATGTCACTTCCTGGGTAACATGGTGAGGTCACTTCCTGGATAACATGGTGATGTCACTTCCTGGGTAACATGGTGAGGTTACTTCCTGGATAACATGGTGATGTTACTTCCTGGGTAACATGGTGAGGTCACTTCCTGGATAACATGGTGATGTCACTTCCTGGATAACATGTTGATGTCACTTCCAAGATAACATGTATAAACAAAAGCACTGCACTCTCAGGAGATTATATGCTGATGAAATTTTATTCAGAAGAAAATCATATATCACAATCCAACCAGATCAAGCTGTGCGAATTTAAGTGGAGAAGTAATGCTACGGGCGACGTTTCGGTCGTGCTTCCGACCTTCCTCAGGCCTATGTAGCCATACTGTAGGGCGAGTGTGTAGTACGGGGGATCTGGTGGTGTGACCGAAACGTCGCCCGTAGCATTACTTCTCCACTTAAATTCGCACAGCTTGATCTGGTTGGATTGTGATATATGATTTTCTTCTGAATAAAATTTCATCAGCATATAATCTCCTGAGAGTGCAGTGCTTCTGTTTATACGTACTATGGGATTGAGGAATCCCTCTGCACTAGCACCCAACAATACTATTTAGGGTGTGCGGACTGTCACTGCTTCATAATTCCAAGATAACATGGTGATGTCACTTCCTGGATAACATGGTGATGTCACTTCCTGGATAAAATGGTGATGTCACTTCCTGGATAACATGGTGATGTCACTTCCTGGATAAAATGGTGATGTCACTTCCTGGATAACATAGTGATGTCACTTCCTGGATAACATGGTGATGTCACTTCCTGGATAACATGGTGATGTTACGACTCCCAGAGCGGTGCGGGCTGTGGCTGCTGGAGAGGATGATGGCAGAGGGAAGCTCAGTGTCTCTCCAGTGCTCTGTGTCCCTCAGTGTCTCCCTGCCATCATCCTCTCCAGCAGCCACAGCCTGCACAGCTCTGGGAGTCGAGTTGTGACACCACCATGTTATCCAGGAAGTGACATCACCATGTTATCCATGAAATGACATCACCATGTTATCCAGGAAGTGACATCACCATGTTATCCATGAAATGACATCACCATGTTATCCAGGAAGTGACATCACCATGTTATCCAGGAAGTGACATCACCATGTTATCCAGGAAGTGACATCACCATGTTATCCATGAAATGACATCACCATGTTATCCATGAAATGACATCACCATGTTATACAGGAAGTGACATCACCATGTTATCCAGGAAGTGAAGCTTTGATGCAGTAGTAAGTAAGGGGAGGAAAGCACTTAATAAGCATTTCCTGTAATAAGTGTATATTGGGGATTTGTATAACTTTTCGGGGGCAATACAATACTTTAATAAAAATTTTTGTGGGACTTCTCCTTTAAAGGGGAACTACCAGCAAGTTAGACAAATCTAACCTACTGATATGTCCCTATTGCACAGGAGACTTTGAGGATGATGGTATGTCCCTTACCCTATGCAGCATTTATCACTGGTTTCCATCCTGCGGCCCTCCAGTTATTGCTAAAATATAATTCCCATCATACCTGGAGAGCTAAAGTCTTTGGTTATTCATAATGAGAATTGTAGTTTTGCAACAGCTGAAGGGCCGCAGGTTGGATATGACTGATAAATTCAGGAATCCTTCAGGGTAGAGTGTCACGTGAAATTATACATATTTGGAATTTACTTCTTACACAGAGCGGGGAGCGGATGTGCTGCAGCGTAGTCTTCTCCCCGTCCGTTCCCCTGATATGTCTAGATCTGAACACTCTGTCCACACATCACAATAGTCAACACCTACTGTATGCCGATCGTGAAGCCCCAGGCGTGGCTATAACTCAGGATGTTTGCCGGCACGCCCCTAGCAACTGGCCAGGCCGGTCATCAGGGACGTCATTGGGGCGCTCCCAATAAGGCTGGGTTCACACTGCGTTTTCAGCATACGTTTAACGGATCCGTTTTTTTTTTTACAGAAAAAAAAAATAGTGTCAGCAACGTTTTTGTGTCCGTAAAAAAAAAAACGGATCCGTTTTGATCCGTTTTTTTTTTAATAATGGAAGTCAATGGAAAAACGGATCAATGGACAAAAACGCAGTGTGAACCTAGCCTAAGAGGCTGAGTCAGTTGCCAGTAACGGCGGAGGTGGGTCGCATGCTGCAGTGATGCTGGGACTCGAGCATGACGGCCGACTCCTGACACATATGCTCTATAGCTCAGTATCAGTTTTATCTAGGTCCTCGTGTGGAGGTAGCAGAGGGATCCCCTCAATTTTAATGGTTACACAAACATGGTTTGGCAAACACAAAATACAAGAAAAAAAATGGATCAAAAACGCCTATTTCTCTCATGTGAGAAGTAATTGCCCCAGGTGAATGTACTATCTGTTTGTATCACCTTTACCAGCAATCACAGCATCCAAACACCTCCGATTCCTCCATCAGCGTTCAGGAATTTTCATTCTTTTCTTGCAGTACGAGTTTAATTTGAACACTCTGGAGGGATTTTATACATAAACCGCCATCGTGTCTCAAGTCAGGACATGGACAAGGTCACTGTAAAAGGAAACGTGTTTGAAATTTTTTTTTATTTTTTTTTTACATTTTTATTAAAGGGAAAATCCAGCACAAAATTATATATTTTTTCAGATCATCTGGTACCAGAAAGATATATAGATTTGTAAATTACTTCTCTGTACAAATCTTCAGTACTTTCAGCTGCAGGAAGTTATGTATTCTTTTCAGTCTTACACCTTGCTCTCTGCTGCCACCTCTGTCCATGTCAGGAACTGTCCAGAGCAGCAGAAAATCCCCATAGAAGACCTCTCCTGCTCTGGACAGTTCCTAACTTGGACAGAGGTGGTGTTAGAATTTGTTGCCTGTGTGACGCCTTATCCCTCTGACCTGATTCACACACTTCTTTCTGTGCTGCCAGGGAGCCAACACCCGGCTTCATGCTTCTCCTGATTCCTCTCTGGTGCTCGTGGGGTTAAGCCTTCAGGTTTGCATTGCTCCTGGGGCTTGCTCCATTCAGAGCACAGGGAGGGCTCCCTGGCTGCTATTGGTCCCCATCACTGCTGTCAGACTCTTTGCTCCAATCAGGCGCCAGGGCGGGAGTTCTGGCATCATTTAGTCTGGCCATTTCTATCAGAAGTTGCCAGTGTATGTTTGTGCAGTGTCCCAGAACATGCAGACTACTACTCCTATTATGGCCATTTCTATTGCTGTGTCAATGCCTGTTCTGGTAAGTGTTTGCACTGCAACTGCTGCTGGTTTTCCCCTAGTATTCTCTAGTAATGTGCATTTTCATGTGTATTGTCATGTATTCCTGTGTATTATTACAGTGTACAGTGGTATGCAAGGCTGTTGATCACGTGACCTGTAACCATGGTTCCTCCAATGGCCGACTAGTTCTGGCCAGGAGCAACCATGTGACCTCCCACTTCCTCCTAACAAGTGAGTCTTCCCCCTGCTTCCAAGCAAGGAGGATGTGTGTCGTCCCTCTCCTGCCTCAGAGGAGTTGGGCTTCTTCTCTGCAGCCTCTTCACCATAAGAAGAGTGACTGATTCTGCTGCTGTATTCAAGTCTTCGGCTGTTTCTGCCTGCTCAAGTGACCGGATTCTTCTCTCTCATCTGGGTGTCATTCCGTTATCTCTCCTCATCGCTGCAAGGATTCACAGCAAGTATTATTCTCAAGCTAATCCACCCAGCAACGCTATTCCTCTCATACTCCTACTCCCATCATCCGGCACGTATTCTCACAGCCTATGCAGCACCACTCCTGCTTTATTTGTCAAAGCCTGCTATATACCCGGTTGCATCCGGACAGAACTGTTGCTACTAGTTACCTTTTCTATAATAAAACCGCTGTTACTGAACCCTGGCATTGGTGTCCACTAACTGGTGCCCTGACTAGGTGCAGCGAGGAATCGCATGCCCATCATCACCCGCAGATTCCACAGACCGGCCCTACAGCTGTGCCGCCCTCAGGCCTATACCGTGACAAGTATAACCCCTGCAGCTGCCCCGGTCATTGCCCGCTCATAACACCAGCACTGCGGAAGTGGCCCCCAGGGGCCAGGGCATCGCATTTTTGGCGTCACGAACAGGATACAGACTGTGTTGTGCCAACTGTCAGTGCCCCCAGAACTGTACTGAAACCCCCTAGAGACTTTGCTGATTGCTATGGGGTTGATTGAAGTGTTTCGGGCCCTGAACTGTACACAAGATGGCCGCCGTCTTCTTCAATTTCTGGCTGCGCCATACCCCGGTGAGGAGGGGGTTAACAGCCATGCTGCCAAAGCGCGGGAATCGCCCGGCGCCATAGACTTTCCATTGACTGCTCCTGGTTGGCTGCCTGGGCCGGATGACGTCACTGTTGCTGGGCAGATTCTGGAACCTGATCCTCCAGCCTGGCGCTCCTCCCCTTCCTGCTACAAGATCCGGCCAGAGCGTGACAAGATGGCGGCCCCCGAGAAATGTTTGCCTGAAGCCGCAGCACCAGTGATGCCGGAGCTGCCGGAGAGCAATCCTGCCTGCCTGCTAGCACCGCTCCCATCCTACAGCGACACCAGCTGGGCCGCTGCCCCGTCGGACGACGGAAGTCTTCGCCGGGCCTTCATCCTGGCCTCTGCTGATCAGAATGAGGGGCCCATACCTGAGACCAGCATTTTTCTGGGACCCGGTCACTCCAGCACCGCTGACCTCGCTTCTTGTACCGGAGGGTCCTCATCACCGGACAGCGAACAGATTGTAAGTGGACCGACTCTGTTGTCCTCAGTCCCTGGCCCTAAAGGGGAGAACTCTGCTAAGGCCTTCATATCCCCGGGTCTGTGGCAACCTCTAGGGCGTGATTCTCCGCCCTTACTGCAGTGGGTGTTCGGCCGGGAGCCTAAGATTATGCAGCTGATCGAGGACATTCAGCAGGCCCTCGCTGCCCTGTCGCCTGCCACTACAGCTGCCACCGCTATGCCTAGCGCTACTCCTGCAGCTTCCACTACAGCGGGCCCGTCTACTACCGCAGTCCCCTCTACTGCCCCCACTGCTGTGGCTAAGGCTGCCTCTTCTACCACGACCGTCACCTATCATGTGGCCCCCATCATCTCTCCTATCACCACGGTTACGCCCAGCATTGTAGTCACTACGGCATCCAGTGATGCTTCTGCTCCAGGCCCTTCACGCTATCGCTATCCGTGGAAGAAGAAAAAGAAGAAGCCTACTCAGGGTCCTCCAGGACATTTCTGCTAAGTATCCTTACAGAGACCAGAGCCCTTAAACTGTTTCTGTTGTCTAACTGTTTTATTCCAGTTCCTGCAACGTTCAAGGTTCGTGCCTGGTCCTCCTGACCAAGTTCCCTGTACTAACCAGCCATGAGCTGATGGACACTTACCATAACAAAAGGTTCTCTAGTGCCTGTCCCAGAGCCTTTTACATGGACGATGTTCTAATTGCCTAAAAGAGACTCTACCTAACAGAGACACTTAACCCATTCCTTCCTAATGCACTTTCCTGTGATTGTGTGTTCCACACAGGGTATTATTGCACTTATTTCATTATTGCACTTATTGTACTATTGCATTCCAGTGTTATCGAAGTCTTTGTATTTCCTCCTCTGAGTAAGCACAAGGTTACATAGATTGCCTCAGAGTAGAGTGCCTCTTTTGTAAAACTGTATATTTTCCAGTGTCTAAGTCAGATAGCTCCTCCTCTGAGTAAGAGAAGTCAGTATATATATATACCTCAGAGAAAGTCCAGTTTATGTAGGAGTGTATTTTCTCATCCAGTCTCAGTATTGTGTATTATTATCATATCTATAGCTGGAAAGATTTAGTTGAGCCAGTTCGTATGCAGATTTTTCTCAAATTTTCATTCAGATTTCTCTCAGGTTTCATTCAGATTCATGTGAGCCAGTTCTCCTCAGGACCTCGCAGTATTTGTTGTCTTTTGTGTTTCCCTTCCTTTTGTTTCCAGTATTTTTTTCGCCTCTGTCTTGTCCCAACACAGTAGTTATCACACATAGTCTTACCTAACATTCACACTGGTCCATACATATTGCACCTTGGATACCCTTTCGTGTGTTTGGCCTATTGAGTAATTGTGGTGTATGATTGACCCGTATGCATGGGCGCCCAGATGTATGCTTGCTTTTATTATTTTGTTCTATTCTCTTTCAGGTATCCAAGACATTTCACAAACACACCAAGATAGTACACAGGTCTTCACGTTCTCCTCCAGTAGGGTAACACATTTAACAGAAAACCTACTGTCTAACTGGCTGGAATATGGAGGGTCACCCGCCAGCAGTTAAGTTGTCCTGGCTTACACGTCAGATGGTTCACGCACTAGCTACCTGGTCGCCAGAGTACGTTAGGCACCCCTAGGTGAAGTCCTGCCACTAGGGTTTCTCATCCTCTCTCTCTTCTCACCTGTGCCTTGGGCGTGGGAAACACACACCTCATCACACTCACTCTCATCATTCATTCCTGTTGTTTGATTGTCCAGTCTATTCATGTTTGCTGCCTTCTAGATTCGCCGAGGTCGGCTCAAATTTGCTAGGGAGGTATGCAGTGTCCCAGAACATGCAGACTACTACTCCTATTATGGCCATTTCTATTGCTGTGTCAATGCCTGTTCTGGTAAGTGTTTGCACTGCAACTGCTGCTGGTTTTCCCCTAGTATTCTCTGGTAATGTGCATTTTCATGTGTATTGTCATGTATTCCTGTGTATTATTACAGTGTACAGTGGTATGCAAGGCTGTTGATCACGTGACCTGTAACCATGGTTCCTCCAATGGCCGACTAGTTCTGGCCAGGAGCAACCATGTGACCTCCCACTTCCTCCTAACAAGTTAGTCTTCCCCCTGCTTCCAAGCAAGGAGGATGTGTGTCGTCCCTCTCCTGCCTCAGAGGAGTTGGGCTTCTTCTCTGCAGCCTCTTCACCATAAGAAGAGTGACTGATTCTGCTGCTGTATTCAAGTCTTCAGCTGTATCTGCCTGCTCAAGTGACCGGATTCTTCTCTCTCATCTGGGTGTCATTCCGTTATCTCTCCTCATCGCTACAAGGATTCACAGCAAGTATTATTCTCAAGCTAATCCACCCAGCAACGCTATTCCTCTCATACTCCTACTCCCATCATCCGGCACGTATTCTCACAGCCTATGCAGCACCACTCCTGCTTTATTTGTCAAAGCCTGCTATATACCCGGTTGCATCCGGACAGAACTGTTGCTA
Organism: Dendropsophus ebraccatus; assembly: GCF_027789765.1. NCBI lineage: Eukaryota > Metazoa > Chordata > Amphibia > Anura > Hylidae > Dendropsophus > Dendropsophus ebraccatus. The sequence goes on along the minus strand of NC_091456.1, from coordinate 7,230,468 downwards.
CTAGTTACCTCATCTATAATAAAACCGCTGTTACTGAACCCTGGCATTGGTGTCCACTAACTGGTGCCCTGACTAAGTGCAGCGAAGAATCGCATGCCCATCATCACCCGCAGATTCCACAGACCGGCCCTACAGCTGTGCTGCCCTCAGGCCTATACCGTGACAAGTATAACCCCTGCAGCTGCCCCGGTCATTGCCCGCTCATAACACCAGCACTGCGGAAGTGGCCCCCAGGGGCCAGGGCATCGCATTTGGTCTCCAGCGTATCCATTATACTGCTTATTTGACACTTGGCTTTGCCTCACCCCTCTGTACTACGTTACCTCTTGTGCTCGACCTTGGATTGGACTCTGTTAACCATTAGCTTGATTTGGATTTTGACATTACCTCCTGTTGCCGACTCGGACTGTCTGACCTGTTATTGTATACCTGTCTGTGTATTCTGTCTACCGCCCTGTATCCCTAGTTAGGGTAGGGACTGTCGCCCAGTTGCTGCCCTGGGGTTTAGCCCAGGGGGGCAAGTAGGCAGGGACAGGGGTTTGCGGGTTGAGAAAAGGGACTGCCATCTTCCCAGACCCCAGGACTCCCTGACAGGTGGCAGCAGAGAGCACTGTGTCAGACTGGGGAGAGTACACCATTTCCTGCAGGACATACAGCAGCTAATAAGTACTAGAAGATTGGACATTTTTAAATAAAAGGAGTTTACAAATCTCTATAACTCTCTACATTTCTATATATTTCTGACACCAGTTTTTCGCTGGAGTTCCTTTTTTCTGCTTTTATTTATTTTTTTGCTTCTGTACGTGATTATGGGGGTTACAATAAGACCCTATAAACATAAGATCGTCATTGACTTCTATGGAATAGTGCTATAGTATGTAAGGTAGCCAGGTAAGTATCACTGTACACTGTTCCATCTGCCACCGACCACGCACCTCCTAACACACAGAGCGATGCACGGTCAATGATTTTTATACCTGCTGAAAGACAACAAACAGCTGGCTTCTCGGCTGATCGTTGTTGTTGTTTTCTTTTTACATGGGATGATATCTGCCCGATTTTACCTGATTGGGCAGATATTCACCTGTGTAATACAGCCCTATATCTCCTGCAGTATTTGGTGGAAAATGGCTACTGAAATTTTTGAGCCAAAACTAACAATGGACTTTGATGACCCGTGGAGGCCTCAAATAATAGTCTCAAAACACAGGAATAGTCAGATATCCATCTGGGGAAGGAAAACCTAGCAAAGCGGTGGCTTTAATACGTTGCCCACCCATAGCTTTCCATCTTTCCAATGTGAAACTAAGCTGATAGCGGCCACGTACCCCTCAGCTACCCCCCCCGGAAATCAGCTGATAGCGGCTGCCCATGGCACACACCCCCAGAACTCGGCGGCACCCCCCTGAGATGCAGCTGATAGCCAGCCACGTACCCCGCAGCACCCCCCCCCCCCCAGGAACTCAGCTGATTGCGGCCGCCCATGGCATTCCCCCACAACTCAGCTAATAGCGGCACCCCCCCCCTGAAACGCAGCTAATAGCTGGCCATGTACCCCGCAGCTACTCCCCCCTGCTCCTGAGTACCGTCCTCGGCACCCTGACCCCCCCCCCCTCCCTCCAACTCCCCCTCCAACCCTCACCAACATCATCGGCTCTGCTGCATCATCAGCTCTGCTACAACATCATTGGCTCTGCTGCATCATCAGCTCTGCTACAACATCATTGGCTCTGCTGCATCATCAGCTCTGCTACAACATCATTGGCTCTGCTGCATCATCGGCTCTGCTACAACATCATTGGCTCTGCTGCATCATCAGCTAGGTTAAGGGGCATTTCAATTTTTTTAGCTCTTGGGGGGAATACCCCTTTAAGTGGCCCTTTCAGTCAATACCCCACTCAATTATAAGTATATGAAAAGGGAAATATCAAAGACTGTTTCAGGTTTTTGATTTTTTTTGTGGGAGAGATTTTTTTGTTAGTTCTCGAGGCTGGTTACACAAGATCCCGAAGCAGCATAGCATCCCCACCTTATTATCCTACTAACACCTTGTTTGTTTCTTGATATAATTTCATGACCGATATACATATATTTCAAAATATTACTGATTGTCACGGCTGCGGCGTCGTCCCGTGCTCCAGGCTGCCGCCGCAACTTCCCTCTGCCTCATGCAGCCAACAGGGTCCATGTGAAGGGACCCGGCGCTGCTACGAGTTCGGCCTCAGATTTAAAGGGCCAGTCCGCCCTTAATTGGTAGTTGCACCAATCACTCCCTATATAATCCCAGCATGCCCCTCTACATGCTTCCCATAGCGTTTGGCCCAGCTCCCTGTTGTTCCTGACCTCAGTCCTTGTTCCTGTCCGCTGTCCTTGTCCCTGGTCCCTGCCCGCTGCCTTCCTATTGTTCTTGAGTACTGTCCACCACCTGCGATTACGCCTACAGACCATCTCCTGCCTACTGCTCCTGCCACGCCTCGCCTGCCTTCACTAGCAACCAAGCCAGGGGTAGCGACCTGGGGGTCGCCTGCCGCAGCAAGTCCACCCCGCCTGGTGAAGACCAGCGGCCCCTTAGACTCCGCTCCCTGGTGAGGTTAGTGCCATCGCTAGTGACGGTTCAGTGGATCCACAACTCCAGGCGTTACAGTAGGCTCCAACGATGGATCCCGGCGAGGTGCCTGATATCCGTGACGTAGCCAGAGTGGTCGCTCAACAGGCTCAACAGATCCAGCAACAGTCGCAGCAGATCCAGCAACTGACTGCCGCCTTACAGCAGCATACTACAGCTCAGCGCTCACCACCTCCTGCAGCCTCTTCGAAACTTCGACTGGCTCTCCCGAGTAAATATGGAGGTGATCCCAAATTGTGCAGGGGATTCCTGACTCAATGCACCATGCATATTGAACTCTTTAGTAGTCAGTTTCCCACCAAGCGCTCTAAAGTGGCTTTCATCATCAGCCTATTGGAGGGTAGAGCTCTATCTCAGGTCCGGCAAGAACGGCGACTAAGCCTGCCCCGTCGCCATCACCGCCTGGCACCGGTTTTCCAGAATCCTGTTGCTCCAGTACCCCAGTCGACTCCTGAAGTTCCTATGCAGATAGAACGAGTTCGCCTGACCCCTCATGAGAGAGCTCGCCGACTGGAGCTGAATCTCTGTCTCTATTGCGGTGGCTCTGATCACTTCCGGCACAGATGTCCCCAATGTCCTCAGTGTCCGGGAAACACTTGCACCTAGGTCCGGTAGGAGAGGCCTCCCTAGGTGTGAATGCCACCTCTCCAAAATTGTCTATGCCAGTTTCCATCCAGACACCCTCAGGACAAACTCACCAGACTACTGCCTTCATCGACTCCGGGTCTACAGGCAGTTTCATTGCAGCTTCCTTGGTCCAAAGATGGCGGCTACCCGTGATCCAGCTAGCCCGATCCCTGTCTATCTCCTCGGTCACGGGCGAGACTCTTACTGAAGCTGTGCACTACCAGACTGCACCTCTAGTCCTCTAGGTGGGCCCTTTACATCAGGAGAAGATCTCCTTCTACGCCTTGCGCCATTCCTCTTCCGACATTCTGCTGGGTCTACCTTGGCTGCAACTACATACCCCTAAGCTAGACTGGAGAACCGGGGAGATTCTCAGTTGGGGTCTGGACTGTCCTAACCGGTGTCTGAAGTCTCCTCAGCCCAAGTGCTCTATGACATCACCTGATTCCGCTAAGCCTCTATCCGGCCTACCGGCGGAGTATCAAGACTTGGCTGACGTCTTCTCTGCCAAGGAGGCGGACTCTCTACCCCCTCACTGGACGTACGATTGTCCTATAGACCTCCTTCCTGGAACTTCTCCTCCGCGTGGTCGGGTGTACCCTCTCTCCGTAGCGGAGACTGAAGCTATGTCCTCCTACATCCGGGGGAAACTTACTGAAGGGTTTCATCCGAAAATCCACGCCCCCTGCTGGCGCAGGATTCTTCTTTGTGCAGAAAAAGGACGGTTCTCTTCGCCCATGCATAGACTACAGGGGCCTAAATAAGGTGACAGTCAAGAACCGATATCCTCTTCCGCTTATCCCCGAACTATTCGACCGTCTCCATGGAGCCAGGATCTTCTCCAAGTTGGATCTCAGGGGAGCGTACAATTTAATCCGTATTTGTGAAGGAGACGAATGGAAGACCGCTTTTAACACCAGAGATGGGCACTACGAATACCTGGTCATGCCATTCGGCCTATGCAATGCCCCAGCGGTCTTCCAGGAATTCGTCAACGACATATTCCGTGACCTCCTCTATGTCTGCGTCATCGTCTATTTTGACCAGCAGACTCACGTGACACAAGTACGTCAGGTCCTACGAAGACTACGGGCCAATCATTTGTACGCCAAGCTGGAGAAGTGCGTTTTCCATCAGCGCAGCCTTCCGTTTCTTGGCTATATTGTCTCCGATCGGGGTCTATAGATGGATCCAGCCAAACTCTCAGCTGTTCTCCAGTGGCCACGTCCTGTGGGACTCAGAGCTATCCAACGCCTCCTAGGATTTGCCAACTACTATCGGCAGTTCATCCCACATTTCTCTACCCTGGTCGCACCCATCGTGGCTCTCACAAAGAAGAAGGCGGATCCCAGGCATTGGCCACCTGAGGCCGAGCAAGCCTTCACTAGGCTAAAGTCTGCCTTTGCCTCTGCTCCTGCTCTAGTCTGCCCGGATGCCACCAAGCCGTTTTCATTTGAAGTCGACGCATCTTTAGTGGGCGCTGGAGCCGTCCTCTCGCAAAAGGACGCATCAGGCAAGACCAGAACCTGTGGGTTCTTCTCAAAGACTTTCTCCCCTGCCGAGAGGAACTATACTATTGGCGACCGAGAACTCTTGGCGAATAAGTTGGCACTGGAGGAGTGGCGTCATCTCCTAGAGGGGGCTAGGCATCCGGTCAATATCTACACGGACCACAAGAATCTTCTATACCTCCAATCGGCCCAACGTCTCAATCCCCGGCAGGCCAGGTGGTCGCTTTTCTTTTCACGTTTCAACTTCCTTATCCATTTCCGTCTGGCTGAGAAGAACGTGAAAGCCGATGCTCTCTCCCGAGCATATGACGTCATGGAACAAGAGGACTCTCCTCGCCACATTATACCTCCCGATCGCCTGGTGCCAGTCGCCACATCTACTTTACAAAGATTGCCTCCCGGAAAGACCTATGTGCGCCCTGCTCTTCATGGATGGATTTTGAAGTGGGGTCATTCCTCTGTGGTGGCCGGGCATCCGGGAGTTCAAAAGGCAACTGATCTCTCGCCACTATTGGTGGCCCAGCCTACTCCCAAGATGTCAAGGATGTGGGGTTCATGTGCAGGGACCCGGCGCTGCTACGAGTTCGGCCCCGGGGGGCGCCTAACCTCGCCCCGCTCCTGTCTCCGTCTGTCCTGGACGCGCGCGCTGGCTGCCTCAGATTTAAAGGGCCAGTCCGCCCTTAATTGGTAGTTGCACCAATCACTCCCTATATAATCCCAGCAAGCCCCACCACAGGTGTTGGAGCCTCTACATGCTTCCTATAGCGTTTGGCCCAGCTCTCTGTTGTTCCTGACCTCAGTCCTTGTTCCTTGTTCCTGTCCGCTGTCCTTGTCCCTGGTCCCTGCCCGCTGCCTTCCTATTGTTCTTGAGTACTGTCCGACACCTGCGATTACGCCTACAGACCTCTGCCTGCACTATCTCCTGCCTACTGCCACGCCTCGCCTGCCTTCACTAGCAACCAAGCCAGGGGTAGCGACCTGGGGGTCGCCTGCCGCAGCAAGTCCATCCCGCCTTGCGGCGGGCTCTGGTGAAAACCAGCGGCCCCTTAGACTCCGCTCCCTGGTGAGGTTAGTGCCATCGCTAGTGATGGTTCAGTGGATCCACGACTCCAGGCGTTACACTGATTTGACTTAAAGGGGTAGTGCACCAAAAATTTTTTTCCTTCAAATCAACTGCTGCCATGAAGTGCCAGAGATTTGTAATTTACTTCTATTAAAAAATCTCAAGCCTTCCAGTACTTATCAGCTGCTGTATGCCCAGCAGGAAGTGGTATTATTTCCAGTCTGGAGAGCAGGAGAGGTTTTCTATGGGGATTTGCTCCTTCTCTGGACAGTTCCTGACATGGACAGAGGAGGCAACAGAGAGCACTGTATCAGACAGGAAAGAAAACACCACTTCCTGCTGGGCATAGAGCAGCTGATAAGTACTGGAAGGCTTGAGATTTTTTAATAGAAGTAAATTACAAATCTCTGGCACTTCATGGTAGCAGTTGATTTGAAAGAAATTTTTTTTTTGTGCACTACCCCTTTAAGTGATATTACTCCAAAGGGGTTGTAGGGTCATTGAAGCATACAGTATGGAGATCAAATCTTTAGGTTCCTCTGCGTTTTTCTTTCACATTTGTCATGGGTTCCATTTTTGCCAAGTCCCTTTTTAATGGTGGGATAGTGAACTTTGACACTTGAGGTGGATGTCTCCTTCCCTTAAAGGTTTATCAGATTTTTTTTTTTTTACATTTTTGGATATGTTGCCAATCTGCCCATTCAGAAAGGTTACTTATTTCTTCAAGGTTCCTCAGTTTCAGTCAGGTTTAGGCTGCCATCACACACCAGAGTTTTTTGTTTGAAAAATTGTCACTGCTGTTTTTGAGCCAAAACTAATAGTGGATTCAAAAAGAAATGGGGGCTATAAAGGAAGGACTTATACTTCTACTTCCTGCTGGATCCATTTTTTTCTTTCGCTCAAAAACTACAGTGGCAGTTTTCTAAAAGAACTGCCATGTGTGACAGCAGCCTTAGGCTATGTTCTCACTTCGGGAACATATCGACAGAAGACGACCATCTTGTTATATAGACAGCCACTATGAATAATCATATGGGGGCAGGGCAGTGATCTTAAACCGTGCTCCAGACCAAGGATTAAACTGTTAACAGCATGGGAACGTGCCGAGGAGGAAGGTAAGAGACATACCTTCCTCCTCGGCACCCCGTGCCCCATAGGGGACATGTCAGCAGGTTATATTTGTCTGACCAGCTGATAGTTCCCTTTTAACAAAAAAATCTAGTCCCCAAATTAGCTGGAAAACTGCAAATAGAAAATTAGTAATTGCGGATCCTCTCCATGTGTATGTTCATCATCATCGTCATCACCATCACTGTGGTCAGAGATCATTCCCACGGGAAGCATGAGGGAGCGCCCTTTGTGGACACATCTAGGCTATGTTAGTATGAGGTGCACGCACACATTTTTTCTGCCACTGTTAAAAACGCATCATTAAGTGCCAGAAAAATAGACAATTTTTCAAAACCACCGACCAGAAAAAAACAAAAGAGCAAATTACAAAATCTAGACAGTAATATTGTAAAAGAAAAAAAAAGAAAAAATCTCTTTTCTTTATCTCTCCGCTTCACCGATATCTTGGGCAGAACTGCGCGGAGTTAATGCAGTTTATGACCCTAGAAAGCCTCCAAAATAGCATAATTTAAATGCGAAAGCTTTTTAGTGAGCATTAAGCATATTCGATGCAACACTAAAAGGCTTTGCTATTATTGAAACCAGCTCAGTCATATTTCCTTTTACTTAGAGAAGTGAGAACTGCTCGCTGCCTCCCAGGGAATAAACTTTACTCAGAAGAACAATACCTTAACAGATTAAAGAGCCTCATAAATATGGATGGCTCCCCTCGCTGTGTGCTTCCTACTTCACAGAAATCGGCCTTTTTATGCTTGGACCAAGGATATTTGTGCTGCACTTAGTCCCTTCACCCGGTAACCCTTCATCTACCTCCGGGATTCCATATCAATGGGTTGTCAGTGTAACATGCTCTGCTGCTCAGGCTCCACCACATACATCAAGAGCTTCAGACTCCTAAATGTGGCTCCCAAGACATAGTGCGGGGAATGCCTCAGTAATACTTTATACTCTTCTTCAGAGCATCCCCTAAATCACATAGGTTACTCCTTGTTAAAAGGATACTTCAGCATTTTTTTTTCCTTTCAAATGAACTGGTGACAGAGATTTGTAATTTACTTCTATTTAAAACCTTCCAGTACTTATCAGATGCTGTATGTCCTGCAGGAAGTGGTTTATTCTCTCCAGTGTGACACAGTGCTCTCTGCTGCCACCTCTGTCCATGTCAGGAACAGCAGCAAGTCCCCATAGTAAACCTCTCCTGCTCTGGACAGTTCCTGACATGGACAGAGGGCACTGTGTCAGACTGGAGAGAATACACCACTTCCTGCAGGACATACAGAAGCTGATAAATACTTTTAAATAAAGATTTTTTTGTACGAATTACAAATCACTTTCTGGCACCAATTGATTTGAAAGAATTTTTTTTTTTGGTGAACTTTAATCTCACATATCTAATTTGGAAAACCTTCATTAGCACATATAGTGCATATTAGGGATGGTCCGAAACTGCCGAGGTTTGGGTTCGTATGAACACGAACGCTCGGCATCAGATTCCCGCTATCTGGCCGCTCCGTGCAGCGGGTGGATACAGTGGCAGGACCGCCTGGAAAACTGGAAATTCAAGTGGAAATTCAAAGCCCTAATGACTTCTATAGGATTTCACTAGTGGAATGACGTCAATTGTTTGGGCAGAAAATGGATCCGTGGCGGAACATTCCACGTGTAAATTCCCCCATGTGGACAACAGATGGAAATCCCATTGAACACAACGGGACATTGCTCTGTACACATCTTACAGGTGGAATTTGTGTAAAATTAAGTGTGGATTCAGCTTGATATCCTTCCTCTATTCCTTAATGGGAACCTACCCTGAATAAGAAGCTTTCACTCATGAAAACTGATAAAAATCTTGTGAGTTTCATGTGCACTATACGAACATAAATATAATATAATTTTTCCGACTTTTGTGTCTTGGCTTACTGCATGAAAACTCTACCCGACACAAACCAATACTGTTCACTGTCTTTGTGGCTCATGTTTCATGGAAGTCAACACGATTTTGTTTTCACATAATACATTTCACACTTTTTATTTATCCCCCCCCCCTTGAATTTTATGGTGGTGTGTATAAGCAAGAAGTGGTGTAAAATAAATGTAAGAAACCCAAACAAATGTCCGTAATGAAAAGCAAATGGATACTAATAGATGCAAATATTATAGAATCGGTTATTTAAGACGAAACAAAAAAGGAATAAAGAACAAAATCTCAAATATTTTTCTCCTGACAATTTTCAATGTTTATAAGACAATGGATTATACATATAATGATATACTTAAAAAGAGCTATAAAACGTTATTATTCCTCAATTAAACTCCGATAAAAGTTATAGGTATTACAAAGAGATGGAGAGTTCCATAGACTATCGGGTATTGAAGTGTAACTACAATCACATTGTACTTAACACCATTTGTTTCGACACAACTGTGCAACAATTTAGGCTTAGTGAGTTTGCTTTAAATTTCTGTTCAATTCACTTACATACAAGTATTACACACCGCGATGCGTAGTAAAAGGCTGGGTTTACACTGCGTTTTTGCAATCCGTTCTTGCAATCCGTTTTTTGAAAAAAAACTGATGAAAAACGGATTGCAAAAATGGATGCATTTGTGTGCATCCATTTTGATCCGTTTTTCCATTGATTTCCATAAAAAAAAAAAAAACGGATCAAAACTGATCCGTTTTTTTTTGACGGACACAAAAACGTTGCTGACACTATTTTTTTTGTCCGTTAAAAAAACCGATCCGTTAAACGTATGCTAAAAACGCAGTGTGAACCCAGCCTAAGCTAGCGCTCGCTTACCAGGTCTGTGCAGCAAGGGTTGTTTATGAAAAAAGTTGTAAAACTATACTTACCTGTCTATGCTCCCCAGTGTCCTTCTGGCTTCTCACCGCAGCCACTGTTCTGACAAGTCTCTGAGGTGACAGGCCACTTAGCCAATCACTATGCAAAAAACACTGCAAAGACATCATCACGTATCTCAACGTCAGTGAGCTAGCCAGACCTTCCTCCAGGAAGCAACAACCAAGCCAAGAAATGTCTCCAGTCAAGGAAACCACCCAAGCAAGGTATCCATCCACAGACAGCTGTTTCAGGGTATTTGCCCCTCATCAGTGTGGATTAGGATTCTGGCTAGTGGGAGCAATGCCTAGCACAATCACTGACTGAGACAAGAAAGTGCCGCAGCCAACGATGGGCTAATGAATGTTCAAAGACAGTTTAAAAAGTGTCAGTGGCGGCTAATGGGAGAAACCAGAAGGACCCCGGGGAACGTGGAGAGGTAATTATAGATTTATTTTTTTCTTCATCCTGTTAACAGCTGTCGCCATCACCTCTTATTACAGAGATCGATGCACGGTTCACAGCGGATGATTTTTAAACTTGTTCAAGTGCAACGATCATCCGATGATTGGCTCCTCAGCTGATCGTTGTCTTTATTACACAGGGTGACATCTGCCCAATTCAACAACAGATAACCGCCCCGTTTAATACGGCCCTTAGACAGTTTTGTACAGTTGGTAAATTTAACCCCTTAAAAGGACAACTCCGGCGGGACCCCCCCCCCCCAAAAAAAAAACAGACACACACAGACACCATACTCACCATCCCTCCAGTGACGATCGCCACTCCATTCGCCCGCCGTCCGCCTCACCGTCACCTGCCTCCGCCGTCCAGCAATGTCTCTTGCTTCCGGGTCCATGAGAGAGAAAAGGCTGCCAGTGCGCTTACGCACCGGCAGCCTTTTCATTGGCTGGAGCGCATCACATGGCTTCCAGCAAGCTCAGCCAATCAGGGCTGAGCAAGCTGGACGCCATGTGATGCGCTCCAGCCAATGAAAAGGCTGCTGGTGCGCATGTGCACCAGCAGCCTTTTCTCTCCCATTCACTCTCAATGAAGACGCCGAAGAGGAAGAAGACCCGGACCGCCCCCCAGCTCTGACGTCACCCGACACCAGAGAAGAGGACCGTGACGACCGTAATAGGTAATGTATACATTCTTTAACTTCCGGGGTGGGGGTCGGAGAGTGGGGGAAGGGGGCCAGACCGGGTATTTAACCACATTACAAAGTTATATAACTTTGTAATGTGTGTTAAATAAGCCAAAAAAATTTTCCGCCGGAGTTGTCCTTTAAGGACCGGGGCAATTTTTTATTTTTGCGTTTTCGTTTTTTCCTTCTTGTGCATAAAAGGCCATAGCAGTTGCATTTTTTCACCTAGAAACCCACATGAGCCCTTATTTTTTGCGCCACTAATTGTACTTTGCAATGACAGGCTGAATTTTTGCATAAAGTACACTGCAAAACCAGAAAAAAATTCAATGTGTGGTAAAATTGAAAAAAAACCCACATTTTGTGTATTTAGTGGATATGTGTTTTTACGCCGTTCGCCCTGGGGTAAAACTGACTTGTTATATATGTTCCACAAGTCGTTAGGATTAAAACGATATATAACATGTATAACTTTTATATTATCTGATGGCCTGTAAAAAATTAAAACCATTGTTTACAAATATATGTTTCTTAAAATCGCTCCATTCCCAGGCTTATAGCGCTTTTATCCTTTGGTCTATGGGGCTGTATGAGGTGTCATTTTTTGCGCCATGGTTTACTTTCTGTCGGTACCTTGATTGCGCATATACGACTTTTTGATCGCTTTTTATTAACATTTTTTTGGATTTGATGCAACCAAAAATGCGCAATTTTGCACTTTGGGATTTTTTGCACTTACACAGTTTACCGTGCGAGATCAGGAATGTGATTAATTAATAGTTCGGGCGATTACTCACGCGGCGATAGCAAATATGTTTATTTATTTATTTATTTACTTTTATTAATAACCTGGGAAAAGGGGGGTGATTCTGACTTTTATTAGGGGAGGGGGCTTTTTATTAATAACAACACTTTTTTTTTTAACTTTTACACTTATACTAGAAGCCCCTCTGGGGTTAGGGTTATTCCCCCCTGGGGTTAGGGTTATTCCCCCCTGGGGGACTTCTAGTATAAGTGCACTGATCTCTCATAGAGATCTCTGCAGCATAGATATACTGCAGAGATCCATGAGATAGGCACTCGTTTACTTCCAACTGCTGCAGCCGGAAGTAAACGAGTGCCGAGTCGGGGACGCCGCCATCTTGGAGCGGTCCCCGGCCGGCTTTAGTAACGGAGATCTCCCCAATAGACACCAGGGATGACGCTGCAAACGGTAGTCGGATGCAGCTGTGAACTTTGACAGCTGCATCCGATTACTGTATTAGCGGGCACGGCGATCGGACCGTGCCCGCTAATACCTGCAGTCCCGGGCTACAAGCGGCACCCGGGACCGCCGCGGTTCAGAGCGTGGCTGCCACGCGACCCCGCTCTGAACGTCCTTAACGACCGCAGGGCGTAAATATACGCCCGTGGTCGTTAGGGGTTAAGTTTTTATGTTACTCTAACTGCCAAACATTAAATATAAGATATGAGCCAGCGAGTCAGTCAAGCCGATCAACAACAATGGCGTCTTATTACTGGATAACATATTCGTAGTAGGGGACAGGCTCGCAGACAAATGCCACCTCTGAATGTGTTAGATGTATGACAGGTTTTTTGCTCTGACAGGATACACGCGGGTGAAACGCTACAAATCATCATGTTCATTACACTTTTTATGTCTATTGGAGCTGTGCACATCTTCTTGTTATATTATGTATGAGTCGAAACCTGCTTCCCCTCCAGCGTTGCTGCCCTGTGGGGAATCCTCACAGTATCGTCATAAATCTCTCGCCTTATTCCGCTGCTAGCATCCCGACGTTTTATTTAATCTTGCATCATTAGAGGGTATAATTATTTCCTTCCTTCCTTTTACTTTTTATTGTTTTTGTGTAAAGTGAAAAAAAAAAAGTTTTCTCGTATTAAATAAATCCCATTCTCCGACAGTATCGGGCCAATGGGGATATTATACAGAAGACTCGTGCAGTCCGTGGCCGACACAGCTAGCCATACCGTCTTCCACCTTTGCTCTCTTATCGCGGAACGCCGTATAAAAGAGCTGGAAGAAATATGGCTCCTCTAATTACTCTCTTTGTGAGTTGTTACAGTTTATCCTTTGTGCTAATTAGATTTAGATCTGCCGAACAATCAATAGATTTTCATCCGGGTTTCGACCAATTCAATCATGACCACTAATTTACAGCTCTGGTCTCCCTGAAATCAATACAGATTTATGCTTCATCGGGAGAGCTGTAAAACAAGGGTGACAGCCGGCTCACTAAACAGTTGACATGAAAGCTGAACCCCAGCTGGTGTTGTATCCAAGCCAGAAGGGACTGAGATGGCAGCCATGGCACAATGACTGGAGGAAATGATGGAGGTGTCCACACTCCAGTGAATAGAAGCTGGAAGAACAGATAAGCCTACAATCCAAGGATTCTGTGTATTGATTTGTAACATCTATAGTGATTGTGTGTCTGGAGTAAACATTTATTGTTAAAGAAAAAGAAGCATTGGCCGTTGTTACGACGAGCGGGGGCTTCAATTAATCAGAGCGGATCCTTGCGAAATGTATCGTATTTCTGCTTTTCCTCTAATAAACATTCCAGAGACCAAATACCAATCAATGGATGTATGTAAAGAACCTCTTCATCTTCTTGCCAGATATACCTGTCAGAGGTTTCAATTACTAGTCATTATCCAATCTCAGAGGTCTGTCGAGAGAATTAAAGAAGATAGTGTCTATCCGTCTGCTGAGCTCCATCCCCCTCCAAGGAGAAGTTATCACATGCACATAATGGCCCAGATATATCACTCTGCCTGAACCTCTCGCTGTCCGCTTTTTCCCACAGCAACCAATAATAACATCTCCGGTTTTATAGCTTGAAGGGGTATTCTCATCTCAGCTAATGTCGCTATATTTGTAGGACTCGTCGAGTTAAAGCAAATGTATCAGTTCGCTAAAGGATTTTTTTTTTTCCTTTCAATACCTGGTTGGCACGAAGATCTCGGTAGCGCAGTCCATTTTTCAAAATACCGCCCCATTACCACAATTAGTACTGGTTTCTTCATGCGGACTTCTGCCTGCTCTATATACTGGAGGTGGGCCCGGCGTCCCCAGTGTTACGATATTCCATCCTGAGGCCTGCCTCCAGTACATAAAGTGGGGGGAAGGGATATCATTACACTGGGCCTGCATCCAGTACATAGAGCGGGAAAAGGGATATCGTTATACTGGGCCTGCCACCAGTACATAGAGCGGGAAAAGGGATATCGTTATACTGGGCCTGCCACCAGTACATAGAGTGCGTGCTGCTGACATTGATTGATGTAATCAAGTACACAAGAAGGGAAAGGTATCCAAAAGTCATTGAGCCTCATTTACTAACTGACGGGAACATGTTAGTAAATCGGTCCTTTTAAGTCCAACACGCAAATCAGGAATACAACTTTTGTGTATATATAGGATCTTATATATAAAGGAAATATTCCAAAGAAAAAGGAAAAACAGGGGAGAGCGGGCACAATTGTCTAATAGATATAAGTAGCTTGCGTGCAATAATATACAAGTCAATTACTCACGTCTTTGGAGGGGAGTATAGCCACATTTCCCCCCCCCCCCCAGGCTGCGATCGTAGTACAGAGTATGGGCGTCTGTTCTGATGGAGCTGTTGTGCAACGACACAGAGACGAAATACCCCCATTCAGCTTGATCTTACAACAACAAGAATGGCTGTATGCAGGACATCAAATACAGGTAAAAAAAAACAAAAAAAAACTTTTATTCCACAGGACTTGCTTTTAGAAAGCAAGAAAAAAAAATCGGGGCGGACTTCCAAAAATTAGAAAATTTGGATTCTGACTTTTTGGAAAATCTGACCCCGATCCCATACCGGCCGAACTGGTTCGCTCATCTCTACAGATCTAGTTTAAGGCCAGGATGACACTATGTAAAATTGATGGTCGACTTTCATGACTATGGCGTCATTGTGCAAATAGTGTGAGCCGAGCCAATGACTGTGTTTTTCACTATAAAACAGTAAAATAGCCATATTTTTTGCTCCAAATCCTTTACAATCACAAATTTTTTTTGATATTTTACCACAATTGCACAATTTGCATCAAAATAGTGGTAAGTAAATGCTACTTAAACACTATGGGGGACATTTATTAAGTCCGGCGGTTTTTACGCCGGACTTATAAATGTCCCCGCAACCCCCAGCGCTACGGGGATTTATGTAGAGGCGGACTGCCTCTGCATAAATCCTGTGCACTCTGTTGCGCACCGCTGAGGACTGGAGTAGGTTTTCGGCGTATCTTTTTGTGAAACCGATGGTGAATCACGCGGACTCTGAGTCCGCGCCCTCCGTTCCGCCCCCTTCACACCCCCTCCCCGCCCCCTGGCGTACCCGGCGGAAAGTGCCGATTTGCGAACGGGTGGATGGCAATTAAATGATTAATTACTGCAATTAAATGCTCCAGCAAAACAGAAAGTAATGCTGCCTTTACACAGAGCAATAATTTACCCAATCGTTTAACTATTTTGAAGCAACGATTTGGTTTTTATAACGGTCAGCATTTAGACAGATAAATCGTTAGAAAAATCGTTAGAAAATTTGTAAGAAAAAACGTTATTGCGATTGTTTTAAAGATCGCTTAAGCCCATTTCACACATAGGGTGAATCTTTGAAAGACTGTTTACACGAAGCGATCTGTGAATTTTTAGCAAACGACGATTTGAGAACATGTTGAAAGATCAAAATGAACGATTTCTCGCTCGTCGCTTTATCGTTTGCTGTGCTTACACGGAACGATTATCGCTCAAATGCGATGGTTATTGCGAAAATTCAAACAATAATAGTTCCGTTCCCTTTAACGATGAATCTTGAAGAGGGTCGGGATGCAAATTTAAAGCCAGTGATTGGGTAGACCATGATAGTAAAATAGAACAGCAGTCATAGAGATGTGAGCTGTACCCCACCCTGATCTTGCTAGACCCTATTACCTGTACCCTTTGCTTATTTTGACTAAACAAAAACCAGACCTACAAATTGCAACTGTACCTAAATCCTATTTGCAGCCATAAAAAGTGGGCTCCTCTTCGTGCATTGGGCCACTTTGTTGTTTGTTTCCCTGTGTATTACAGTGATCATATTGTAGTGTCCTAGCACAGGTGTGCCGCTAAGATCCTTCTGCACCTGGGCAAAGTAACTCACTCGGGTTCCCACAAGGGGATGAAGGAAAAGTGTATTATTTCTTTTTCCCCATTAGGTGTCACTGTTGTATTTCTTGTATGTACTGTACTCTGCACAGCTGAAGGAAGCATTGGGTTAACTGTTGTTGTCACATGTTTTGTTCTTCTCCTATCACAGGTGCAGGCCTTCTTTCCTTTTTTTTTCTACCCTATCACCTCTGTTCTCTCTTTTATGCACACAGCCCCACCAATCACAGACTAGCTAAGTAAAGTAAAGGAGCTATTTCCTGGTGGGAGGTCTTTGGTTTTCTTTAGTCAGGGGTGTTGGAGAGAGAAAGTGAGGAAGACACAGCGAGGGAGATTTCTTCTATGCTGCTTACTACCACTAGTATGCAGTGCTAGATCCCTCAGGAGGGAGGACTTCCTCTGAGGAGAACCTTGTCCATGCCAGGAAAACCCTCTACACTACACAGGGTAGTATATCTGAGACTAGGTACTTACTCCAGTAGGACAAAGCAGCAGTTAAGCCTACGTATCCTACTGTAACACATGGCTATTTTGAGAAATCTTGGAAAGTCTGCTCACCCCAGTGCAGGGAGCTGAGACCTCGTACTACCCTAGCAGGACAGGTACCCAGACACTATAGGGCATAAGGCAGTCAGATGGCAGATATCTATACGTGAGTATGAGTATCTCCGCCTTCTCTTCTCTACCACGCTATACCGGCAGAGTACACAGCTACCTTGGACAGGGCCCTCAAGATGCTCCTCTACTCTTACCTCCGAAGTCTATTACAACTACCTCTTGCCTGCACTTATTATTATTATTAGTACCTTGTATTGCCCTGAAGATTGTAAGTAAATGGAAGTTATGTGACACATAAATGCAACAGAGCAACATATTTGCATCGTCCTATGGATATGTCTTAAATGTTGAAGATGAGAATACGCCTTTAAGCGTTTTATAAAAAAACACACACTATACCACTACATTAGAAAGGAGCACATTTATTGGCTGCTAATCCTGCTGCCATGTGGATGGCCAAGAGCGTCTGAATACAAGATGATGATGCCAGGAAGAAAATAGGTAAATATGTACTCGATTCCGGAGTAGATTCTCTTCTCTCTAACAGCTTGTCTTGTCTGCATCAATACGGTACATCCTTCTGAGACCGTACGAAAAGCTCCGAGCGAAAGCTGAACCCATTGCATGGAGGACTCTGCCAAACACAATAGGAACCCTCTGATCTCCTACCAAGGAAGAAACTGAGTATATCAGACATTATGAAGGATCCAGATAACCCATGCTGTATGCTTTACTTCTCAAATATAGATTTTGCACAATTACATGGATACAGTAACAAGATTTTACCAAAATTTTGGTCCAGCACCACAGAGTGAGGCAAAGCTTCTTTTTCAAAAGGTTTTATTGCAAATCCATAAATCATCAGGAATAAAAGAGACTGTTGACGCGTTTCGGCGTAGGTACACGCCTTGGTCACAACTTGGACATAATAGCTCCAATGCTGGAATAACCAAAGATTTAGCAGATGTAATGTTTCTTTCCCTTACGTCCTCAGCAGCAGCACAAATGGGGAAGATCCTATCTTCCTGCAATGGTAGGACAGATGGTACTAATAAAAGATTGATTAGGAGCCCTATAAGAAGGCCATACAGACCCCTTCTCCTTGTGTTTTTTTCTGTCCTCCTGTGGGACAGGTGGTAGGAGAGGGAAGCAGGCTCAGGCCTATGTTTGTGTCTGGCTTTCCTTTCCAAAGATTCTTCCTTTCCACATGGTCGTGTGGAGAGGGGAAATTTATAGAAATGTTGTTTTTCCTGCTCTGCTGTATCAGAGAGGAGATTATTTACTTTTTAGTAGAGTTATCGCTCAGCTTCTCTGCTGTATTGAGCCGCTGTGTGAGGGAAGCCATGAAGCTGCTGCAGTAAGTATCATGGTGCTGCCAGATCTGTGTCCTCACCTGGGCGGCTGCTGCAGTAAGTATCATGGTGCTGCCAGATCTGTGTCCTCACCGGGGCGGCTGCTAATGTTTCTTGATACTTCAGCAAGGTAAGATATGCTGTTTTTTCTTTTGAGCTGGAAGCCTGGCATGTATGAGGCTTTTACGCCTCAAATGTTTCGTTTCAATGTCTTTCACTTTTTTTTTAACATTGGTTGTGCAAGTCCTGTTAGACTGCTTCTCTATATAAGTGACCTATGTGACTATAGTGTGTATACATGAACACAGCTTTAAAGCTGCTAGTTGGGTATTTAGTACACCTGCTGTCTCATTATTTTCTCCAGTACTGCTACAATGAAGCTATGAAACTGTGTATGTGTGTGAACACAGCCCTAGAGCTGCTAATTGTGTACACCTGTTGCCTCATTACTTTCTATAGTACTGCCATCAGATGATGCAGTGAAGCTATAAAACTGTGTGTGTGCACACAACCCTAGAGCTGTTAGTTGTGCAGTGTGCACACCTGCTGCCTGATTACTTTCTATAGCACTGCCACCAGATGATGCAGTGAAGCTATAAAACTGTGTGCACACAGCCCTAGAGCTGCTAGTTGTGCAGTGTGCACACCTGCTGCCTGATTACTTGCTATAGCACTGCTACCAGATGATGCAGTGAAGCTCTGAAACTGTATGTGAACACAGCCCTAGAGCTGCTAATTGTGTACACCTGTTGCCTCATTACTTTCTATAGTACTGCCATCGGATGATGCAGTGAAGCTATAAAACTGTGTGTTTGTGTGTGCACACAACCCTAGAGCTGCTATTTGTGCATTGTGAACACCTGCTGCCTAATTACTTTCTATAGTACTGCTACCAGATGATGCAGTGAAATTGTGTGTGTGTGAACACAGCCTTAGAATTGTAGTTGTGTAGTGTGTATACCTGCGGTCTGATTACTTTTCCAGTATTTCTATCAGATGATACAATGAAGCTATAAAACTGTGTATGAACACAGCCTTAGGGTTATTGTGTAGTGGTACATACACCTCCTGTCTAATAACTTTCACTAACACTGCTAACAGATGACGCAGTCACCCTATGGAGCGTCTGTGTGCTACTCCAGTGCTGCCATTTAAGAATGCAGTGAAGCTACTGTGTGTGAACACGGCCTTAGAATTGTTAGTTGTATACTATACACCTGCTGTCTATTTACTTTCACTATACTGCTATCAGATGATAGTGATCATGTGGAGCTTCTGTGTGCTGACATTTAAGAATGCAGTGAAGCTACTGTGTGTGAACACTGCCTTAGAATTTAGTCGTGTACTATGTACACCTGCTGTTTAATTACCTTTACTAATACTGCTATCAGATGATGGTTATCATGTGGACCTTCTGTGTGCTGCTATTTAAGAATGCAGTGAAGTTATGAAGCCACTGTGTGTGAACATTGCCTTAGAATTGTAGTGTACTGTGTAACACCTGCTGTCTGATTTCTTTCACTATACTGCTATCAGATGATGCAGTGCCCTATGAAGCTGCTGTGTGTGAACACAGCCTTAGAGTTGCTAGTTGTGTACTGGATACATCTATCTAATTACTTTCCCTAATACTGCTATCAGATTATATAGTGACCATATGGAGCTATGTGTGTGAGCACATGCTTAGAGCTGCTGGATGTGTACTGGATACACCTGCTATCTGATTACTTTCCATAATACAGCCATCAGATGATGCAGTGATTCTATGGAGTTTTTTTGCGCTGCTCCAGTGCTGCTATTTAAGAATGCAGTAAAGCTACTGTGTGTGAATATGGCCTTAGTACACAGATGTACACATCTACAATCCTATCTGATTACTTTAGTACTGTTATCAGATAATGCAGTGACCTATGAAGCTACATGCTTAGAGATGCTGGATGTGTACTGTGTATACCTACAGTCTAATTACTCTGTAATACTTTTGTACACCTGCTGTCTAGTTACACTCTGTAATACTGATATCAGATGATGCAGTGACCCTATGGAGCTTCTGTGTACTGAAGGATGCAGTAAAGCTATGAAGCTGCTATGTGTGAACACCGCCTTAGGATTGCTGGTTGCATATTCAGTGCACCTGTGTGTCTGATTCCAGGCACTCTGCACTAGTCTGTTAGTCGGCCGGTCAGTCTGGCACAACTTCCATCCTTGGATGTAGCAGGATTCTGGTAACAGAACTTCTGGGGAAAAAGCTTTCTTGGCGTACAGATCCTGCAAGATTCCACTTTCAGGTGGCAGGGAATTAATTTGTGGATTGCAACTTGTTCTCAGAAGAGACAATGACTGCTTAAGATTTTACATCTGAATGATAATCTACAGGCTGAACTGGATGGAGTCCGAGGTCATGGCTCCTTCAGATGAACAAAGACCTTGTTGAAAAAAAAAAAAAAAAAAAAAAAAATTCTTAGTAATTTTCAAAAAATAAATAAATAAAAATAAATAAATAAAAAATAAATAATTGTCTATATTACTATAGCTGAGCAGTATACTTGGCTGCCCGATCCCCACAGTTTGGAGACTGGTCCTTCGTTGTAAGGGGGCAGATGTTCACTCCAATATAAAGATAGTTGGATCTGTATTGGACATTCTCATGAAAGTCCTTTTTTTCTTATGATCAGGTCCATTATCTGCCCCAGTCTAATAAGAAGAGAAGGAACTTCTACTTTTGTTCCACATTCCGTAGGAATTCTAGTATGGAAGGTAAAGGAAAGAATCCTGCACAAGAAGGACCAGACGTCTCGGAGGCCTTGGGGATGGGGACAAGAACTTGTGACTACGTCTTTTCTGACAATTTATTTCCATAATGAGAGAGGTCTGTGCCAGTGTTATATGATAGGAAAGGCTACCATATTGAATTTTGATCTGTGGGTCCCTCCTAGAGGGATGTTATCTGACCGTGTATACCTGTATACAGCCTCCTCTGAGAAAGGTGCTGTATGTAGGATCTATGATCTGTGAGTCCCTCCTAGAGGTATGTTATCTGACCGTGTATACCTGTATACAGCCTCCTCTGAGAAAGGTGCTGTATGTGGGATCTATGATCTGTAGGTCCCTCCTAGAAGAAGGATGTTATCTGACCGTGTATATACCTGTATACAGCCTCCTCTGAGGAAGGTGCTGTATGTGGGATCTATGATCTGTGGGTCCCTCCTAGAAGAAGGATGTTATGTGACCAGGTATACCTGCATGTACCTGTATACAGCCTCCTCTGAGAAGGCGGTTGTATGGAGGATTTATGCTCTGTAGTTCCCTCCTAGAAGAAGGACGTTATCTGGCCATGTATACCCGCATGTACCTGTCTACAGACAAAAGCTGCATATTCCTTTACATCAAGACCTTTTGTACAAGGCAATTGGAATTCTTTTCAATTTACAGCCCTTCTGTTTGGAATCATCTTGGCTCCATCTACAGTCACCAAGGTAATGTCTATTGTACTTGGCTGTTTGAGAAAATTGAAGCTCATCATTGTTTCTGGCATGGAACAATTCGTAGGGAGGAGAATAGATCCCCAGTCTGTGACTTTCTTCCTCCAGAGAGATTACGGAAGTTGACACAAGTCGGGGTTCTCGGCACTCCCCAGTTGCTGTCACTTCATCTGATACCCTTGGGTCTTATGTCTACACTGGAAATAACACCCAGAGACAAGGATAGCTTTTCCTGCTCAATGGCAGCAGTCTCCCAATGAAGTGGGTAGAGAAAACCATTGATATATCAAGCAGTGGGGCGCTTGTATGAGCAATGGGCAAAGGAGCCTTAATCCCCATCAGAGATCTTGCTGGCATCCAACATATGAAGGGAATACTAGTCCACTCCAGCACACCAATCTATGGTAAGCTATCAGTATAAGATCAAAACCGCATCTAGGATGGCGCATATCGATCTTTATAGGGGCACTAACTCTGTAGTATTACTACTGGAGGCAGGGGCATTTTGTCTGCTGGCAATCTATGCTGCGATGTAATCCTGTCGGAAGAACGGTCTCTGGACCAGAAGCTTTCTGGAAAATCGCATGGAGGATAGACCTATTCCTATTCAAGGTTCAAATTGGAAAACCTTTTTTCCTCACTCCGAAAAAGCCCAGAGTCTTGCAGAATCTGAGACAAAGTTGGGCCTTGGTCAGCCTCATTTGCCCCTATTGACCCAAGAGGGCATGGTTCACAATGGTGAGCCCCCTGCCTAAGAATCTTCTGGGAACTCTCCCAGTCTCCCCAGCTACTGACACAGAGTAGCAGAGATTACTCCCAGCGTCCCTGCCAGGTGTGGGCAGAGTCTAAAAATCTTGCAAGTAGCAAGTCTCTGGTTTCATGATGGCCTCTTATTATCTAAAAGCATGGCGCTAATTCCATAGGAATAATCTGGAGGCTTCTGTATACCCTCAGTTAATAACTCACGAGGGCAGGCTTGTCCGAAGCTTGACTGCCGTCAACAAGGTGGGAATTGATATGCTGTCAAAGTGGTGACCACTCTTCTGTAGTCCAGAGCCACAACTGCCTACAGAACCTACCTGAAGGTAAAGAAGTTTGAAGCCTGGTGGGTGAAAGTCTCTTCCACATCTCCATTGTTACAATCCATTACTCCTGCCAACACGGAAGAGAAGGAGCTTCATCCCTTAGATGTGGGAAGGGCTTGGAGCATGTATATTGAACGGGCAAACTCCTTCAGGAAATCTAACCACTTGTTTTTATCC
The DNA here is from genome assembly GCF_027789765.1 of Dendropsophus ebraccatus. Taxonomy (NCBI): domain Eukaryota; kingdom Metazoa; phylum Chordata; class Amphibia; order Anura; family Hylidae; genus Dendropsophus; species Dendropsophus ebraccatus. The sequence continues at coordinate 7,207,669 of NC_091456.1, read as the reverse complement.
TTTGCAGGGAAAAACAAAGGATGCAAGTCATCCCAAGCTTCTCTGTCCAGATGGATAAGGGAAGTCATCTCCATATGCTACCAAGAAGCTGGATTACAGGTACCTGGTGCAATCACATTCAATGAGGGCAATATCATCCACATGGGCTGAAAAAAGATCTGTACCCTTGGAACAAATATGCAGGACTGCTTCATGGTCGTTCGTCAATACCTTTGTCAAGCACTATAGACTAGATATTCATGAGTCAACCAGTTTTTGGCTCAGCCATTCTGTCTTCTGTAATGTAATGGCCCTCCCTAGTCTGTTTTCATAGCTTGCTATATCCCCATTTGTGCTGCTGCTGAGGACGTAAGGGAAAGGATAATTTTTTACTCACCGTAAATTTTCTTTCCTGTAGTCCGAAGCAGCAGCACAGACTTCCCGCCCTGATTTAAACAAACTATTATTTATGCAGCATACCTTGATTGTTTTAATGCCTTATTAACTAAGATTTTATTATGAATTTTAAATTTTTTTGTCGTTAGAATTGACACAAGGAGGAGGGGTCTGTATGGCCTTCTTATAGGGCTCCTAATCAATCTTTTATTAGTACCATCTGTCCTACCATTGCAGGAAGATAGGATCTTCCCCATTTGTGCTGCTGCTTCGGACTACAGGAAAGAAAATTTACGGTAAGTAAAAAATTATCCTTTATCAGCTGCTATAATTCCTTTACCTGTTGGACTACCCCTTTAATGCCAGTGCACAGGATTACAGACAGAGAAATCACAGCATCTACATGATGACCACATTGAAGTCATGGTACAAGGGGATGTCACCTAAACCCTTAAGGACAGCAGGCGTACATTTACGCCCCCGCTGCCTGGGTCTTAAGACAGGAGACGTAAATGTACGCCTTGCCGCTGTCTCGGGCTATGGAGCAGTCTGCAACCAGGCCCTCACCCATTAACCCCTTAAACACTGCAATTGTGCCGCGACCGCAGCGTTTAAGTGTAAGTGACTGGAGCATCGCCGGCCACTCAGCGATCAGGACCCCCGAAGCGTGTCTGCGGGGGTCCTGATCACACTGCCTGACTGCCGGAGGTCTACTCCTTACCTCCATGCAGTCCAATCTTCTGGTAGAGTCTGCCACAGGCCACAGGCAGCTCTATCAGAAGATCACAGATAACACTGATCCCTGCTATGCTATTGCATATCAGTGATCAGTGTATTCAATCCAATGTATGTATGTAAAAGTCGCCTAATGGTACTATAAGGCTATGTTCACACAACGTATGGAGACTGGCCGTTCCGTGACCCGGCCGGGTCACGGAACGGCCGGTCTCTGCACGGATCATCCCGGCCGGCATCAGCGTACGCCCGCATCAGAACCTCCTATAGCATACAGTGAAGCAAGCGGCCAGAGCCGCTCGCTTCACTGTGTGAACTGACAGGGTTTACTACTGCCGCAATTAATTGAATTGCGGCCGCAGAAAACTGACATGTCAGTTATTTGCGGCCCGTGCAGAATCCTGGCCAGAGCGTATACGATGTGTGTACGCTCCGGCCAGGATCCCATAGAACAATAGGTAATGTTCACCCGTAGAAAGTACTTTTACGTAGTGTGAACATAGCCTAAAAGTGTAAAGAAAAAAATCAATAAATGTTTTAAAAAATGTCCCAAAGCCCCTCCCCCAATAAAAGTGAAACTCCCCCCCTTCCCATTTTACAGATAAAAAACCTAAAAATAATAAAGTTAATTAACATATAATATACTGTAGCGTGCGTAATCTTCCGATCTATTAAAATAAAACAATATTATTCCCGTAATGTGAAGGGTGTGAAGGAAAAGCGGTAAAAAAACACAGGGATTGCTTTTTTTAACCCTTAGAGCAGCGTTTCCCAACAGGGGTGCCGCGGGATCCCGGTGGGAAATGCGACACTGTCCCTTTAATATCCCTAGAAGCTGCGGCCGCGCAGCTTCTAGGGAAATGCCGATCGGTTTGATGTTCCGCCCGCTCACTGTGTGAGCGGGCGGAACATTCAATCGAGCAGAATGTCAGGGCAGGACCTGTCAGCGTCCTGCTCTAACATTCACTCCCATAGGCTGCGGCACTTCATGCCAGCAGCCTATGGGACGCCGGGACGTGACCTCTCCGGCAGGCGTGATGATGTGACGTCATCACGTCTGCCGGAGGGAGCCAGAAGAGGAGGGAGAGCTGCTGCCTGCAGCCACACAGCGCCGGTTAGGTGAGTATGATGTTTTTTTTTTTGTTTTTTTTTAACTATTGGTGCATATTGGTATTCTGCAGGGGACATTATTATTATATGGGGCATACTGCAGGGGGCATTAATATATGGGGGCATACTGCAGGGGACATTATTATATGGGGGCATACTGCAGGGGGCATTATTAATATATGGGGGCATACTGCAGGGGACATTATTATATGGGGGCATACTGCAGGGGGCATTATTATATGGGGGAATACTGTAGGGGGCATTATTAATATGGCAGTTCAACAAAATGACCACGCACTATAATGCTCATGAGCACCCTCCACACTCCCGAACTCCACCAGTCCGGTCAAGCAATCCAATATATACAATAAATGTGAAGGAAAGTGATTCGCTCACCACGTAGCTGCAATCTTCGGGTAATGAAACCCAATATACTCCAACTATATGGAGCACTATACTCACAGAGTCGATATGACTTCAGAAATCTTTTTTATTTTCTTATGTAGATATCTTTGCGGACGTTTCGGAGGATACAGCATGAGGAAGGAGGAGTCTGTATCCTCCGAAACGTCCGCGAGGAGGACGTACTTGGGCGTCCGGATGTGAGAGTCACATCAGCTGTGAGCATGTAACTTTTTGGTATGCTGCATCTATCTACGTGGTGAGCGAATCACTTTCCTTCACATTTATTGTATATATATATATATATGGCATTATTAATATATGGGGGCATACTGCAGGGGGCATTAATATATGGGGGCATACTGCAGGGGGCATTATTAATATATGGGGGCATACTGCAGGGGGCATTAATATATGGGGGCATACCGCAGGGGGCATTATTATTATATGGGGGCATACCGCAGGGGGCATTATTATTATATGGGGGCATACTGCAGGGGGCATTATTAATATATGGGGGCATACTGCAGGGGGCATTATTATTATATGGGGGCATACTGCAGGGGGCAGTATTATTATATGGGGGCATACTGCAGGGGGCATTATTATTATATGGGGGCATACTGCAGGGGGCATTATTATTATATGGGGCATACTGCAAGGGGCATTATTATTATATGGGGGCATACTGCAGGGGGCATTATTATTATATGCGGGCATACTGCAGGGGGGCATTATTATTATTATATGGGGGCATACTGCAAGGGGCATTATTATTATTATTATTATTATTATTATTATTATTATTATATGGGGGCATACTGCAGGGGGCATTATTATATATGGGGTCAGTGCACCACCATCTTCCATCCTGTACTATATAAGATTGCTGGAGTGCATATACAGTACAGTAGTAGTACAGGCAGTGCACCACCATCTCCCATCCTGTACAGTATATAGTGCTGTTCTGTAATGTACTGTAGTGATTACACTGGGCACTATACAATGTAATATATGGGGACTGTGGGTAATTATTGGTGGGTGCTGGAACCAATTAAACACATTTACATTATTTCCTATAGCAAAACACTGCTCGCTTCTCAAACTGCCTTCCGGAACCAATTAAGTTCGAGAACCGAGGTACCACTGTATACCTATTTGCAAAAAAAAAAAGTCTTACTGCTAATAAAAATAGTAAAACGTTAGAAAACCTAGTAACCATGCATATCGCTGTGTTCAGACCGACCTATAGAATAAAGAAAAAATGACAGTTTTACCGTAAAGTGCATTATGTAAGCATGGAATCCCCCCAAAATTTGCGGAATTGCATTTTTTGACCCAAATTTACCCCATAAATGATATTTTGGGGGTTCCGTCATTCATTTTATGGCAGATTGAAAGATGCCATTACAAATAACACCTGTTCCTAAAAAAAAACAACCCTTACATGGTCCTGTAGGTGGAAAAATAAACGAGTTACGGGTCTTAGAAGGTGAGGAGGAAAAAACGAAAATGCAAAAGTGACAATTGGCCCGTCCTTAAGGGGTTAATACACATAGATAATGTACATAGTGGTGGACACTGTATACAGCTGCTGTATACTATCTGGGTTATTCAACTCTTTCAGATTCTCCCATTGTATCTGTTTCATTTAGCTTTACTTTTGCCTCTTTTCAATCCTACTTGATTTCTTTTCCCTCTTTGCTCGGGTTTACACACAGCGGCTCTATGGTATCATTGCAGTTGTTGAGGATTTAGATGCTATAACAGCAGGTAACTCAGTGGTGTCACCACAATAATGAACATGGAGGGACGTGATTCCTATCGCAGCCTATGCGACAATTCTAACTAGTGAGCTAAGTATATAATTCCATTTAATTGAATAATTGCTAAATATAACCTGAATATCAATCACTTTGAGGGGTTATCACTAGCTGATCTCATGGAACCCCACTCCTTATGCACGCCTCCTGCCAGATCTATAAGGTTGGTGCCAAAAACACACACACACATATATGAAATTCTGTGCATGATATATATATATATATATATATAAAAATATAAATATAAATATATATATATATATATATATATATATAACAGAAGTTTACACAAATGGGTTTAAATGGCAACTAACGGTAACCTCCGCATCTGTGACCTATTTGCATACAAGCTGAGTGAGTTTCTGGGATCCAGACAGACTCTTCTTCATCTTTCATCCAGACACTGATGTTTCTGGATTGTGAATCATCGGTGGAGCAAAAGAATTGTCAATGGATCTACGGACTTGAACTGTATAAAACAGGAAAGGGATACAAAAGGATATCCAAGGAACTGATAATGCCAGTCAGCAGTGTTCTGACTGTAACAAAGGGTAAATCAGGGGCTCTGTACAAACCACAGTCGGGTAAACCAACACAAATTTCGCCCACAGCTGCCAGGAAAATTGTTCAGGATGCAAAGAAAACCTCAGAAATAACATCAGCTGAAGTCCAGGACTCTCTAAAAACTAGCGGTGCGGATGGTTCCGGATGCACAATAAGGAGCCACAGAAAAATGGTCTGCATGGTGGAGTCGCCAGAAGAAAGCCATTACTGCGCAAATGCCACAAAGTATCTCACTTACATTACGCCAAACAGCACAAAGACGAGCCCCAAAACTTCTGGAACAAGGTCATTTGGTCTGATGAGACCAAAATCAAACTTTTTGGCCACAACCATAAACGTTACATTTGGAGAGGTATCAAAAAGGCCTATGATGAAAGGATCGCCATTCCTACTGTAAAGCACGGAGGTGGATCGCTGATGTTTTGGGGAAGGAAAGATTAATCCAGCCGGTTATCAGCAAATACTGGAGGCAAACTTTGCAGTCATCAGCCTGAAAGCTGCGCATGGGACATACATGACAACGATCAAAAACACAGGGATAAGACGACCTGTCATTGGTTACAGCAGAACAAAGTGAAGGTTCTGGAGCGGCCATCTCAGTCTCCTGACCTCAGTATCATTGAGCCACTCTGGGATGATTTCCAGCGCTCAGTTCATGCAAGTTACAGGAACTGGAGACTTTTTACCAAGAAGAATGGGCGGCTTTACCATCTGAGAACATAAAGGGCATCATCCACAACTACCACAAAAGACTTGAAGCTGTCATTGATATTAGAGGGGGCACTACACGGTATAAAGAACTAGAGGACATAAACTTTTGAGCAGGGTCACTTAGATGTTTTTGGACGTCACTAGAAATGAGGGAACTGAACCTGCAAACTTTCGAATTTAGGAAAAAATTTGGTTCATTACAGAAACAGAATTTTTGGCAAAGTTTGGAGGGGTTTGGCAAGAGAGGGACAGCCCGATGAACAAATCAGAAGTTGTAATTCTGTAAAACAAATCAATGTAACATTTTTTATTTTAATGAAAGAACTGATAACGATTCTAGCTGGAAAAGTGAGAAGAACATAAAACATCTCATTTACCAATGTGAACATGGTCCTGCTGTGCATTCAGCAATTTCGGTGCAGTTGGCGACTCGGAGCTTCGAGCTTGAATGGTTGAGAATTTGTATTTACATACATTCTATCTATCAGACTGACAAGGTGCTCATGAATTCCTCATTTATCTGTGTACTTCATCTACCCTCATTTAAATTGTTCAGAAATCCCTTGTAGTTATCTATCACGTTTTTGGCAGTTGTGATTTCCATCCATCTCTTCGGCTTTTGTCGGGTATAATTTGCCCTTCTCTCTGGAGCTTGTCCATCATTAATGGTTCTCGGCAGAGCACAACGTTTAATTTATAATGTGATCTCTAAGCAACACATTGGCACAACAAGCGGAATCAGGAACAGTTCATCAGCCATTAGCGGCATGGAAGCCGAACAAGTGTCTTGTGTTGGAGCCGAATAAATGGTTCTATGATATCTGGTGTCAGAAGAGGCATGGCGGTAAAAAGCAATTAAGCAATGGATAGGAATCTTTATAAAAACACTTGGCAAACAGATCATTCTCAGAAAATGGGCTGAGGAAATTCATTAACATAATCATAAAAAAATATCAATAAAAGTTTCAACTGAATGCTACAAAATAATATAAAAAAAAAAATCAACAAAACACTATTTAAAGTTGCTATTGCTGTTTTTATGTATCTTAATTGATGGGTAACGGCACCAGGATGCTGGTGTCTCAGTCCCTTTGGCGTGGGGATGCTGGTGCCCCACAGCCCAGAGCATTGGGAGCAGGCCCATCCTCCCCAGTGTGATCAAACCCCCTCCCCTCTGTGACGCAGCTGCATTAGAATAAACAGCCATAGCCACACTGGGGGTGCTGGGTCTGTGCCCCAGTGCTGGTACTCAGGGATAGACCTGCACCAAGCATGGGAACCAGGTGGCATTTCAAAAAAAGGACCACCGTCATCTCCACACCAGCACTGTAAATCAATCAATAAAGGTAAAAAAAAACAGCAATGCCCTGATGGTTCATTCGGTGATCGGTGCCGACGCCGAGATGCTGGTGCCACAGTCCTTTTTTTGAAACGCTGCCTGGTTTCTGTGCTTGGTGATGGTCTTCTCCCGAGCACTGGCCCAACCCAGAGCCCTGGGGAAAGGCCTGCCGCCTTTTAAAAAATCAATAGTACAAGTGATTTTAAGAAACTCTGTAAGGGTGCCTTCACACGTACAGGATCTGTAACAGATACACAGATTTCATGTGACAGATTTGATTTGCCACTTCAAATCTGCGCCATCAAATCTGCTGCAGATCCTGTACGTGTGAAGGCACCCTTATGGGTTTTATTAGGCAGAAAAGCTTCTTTCTGTACTGGAAAAGCTGTTTCCCTGCACCCGCCCTCTTTAGAATGAGCGTTAAAATAATACACCTGCCTATTATTATGGCTGTTCAGTAAATAACATCCAGAAATAATCGCTGTTCACACAATGTAATGTGCCACGGCACACCCGATGATACCCACAAATCAATAGTAAAAAAAAAGAACCTGAATGCAGCCTGGCCTGCTATGCAACATATGCTGTTAAATATAGTGTGAACATAGCCCTACAGAGGGGCAAAGTGATGCAGCAGTCAGTTAGAGCAAAGCAGAGAGATACTAAGAGCCCATTCACACTACGGATTCGGCGCAGAGATTTAGCCGGGAACCTATGTTCGGGGACTACGCTCCAAATATCTCCTGCATGTGTGACATGCACCTCTCCTCTCCGCTCAAAGAACTGACATGCCAATTCTTTGAATGAAGAGGCGCGGAGAGCGGAGGCTCAATTTTTTAAATTGTGGTTTTCCAAAATTGGAAAATTCAGATTAAATTCAGAGTAAATCAGCCGGATATCTGCAGCGGAGCCCCCGCAGCAGAATCCCGCCTGCCTCAGTGTGTCAATGGGATGCTGCGCACGCCTCCGTTCTTCACGGCTCTCCGCTCAAAGAATTGACTTGGAGGCACGGAGGTGTGTGCGGCATCCCATTGACAAACTGAAGCAGGCGGGATTTCAAGGCGGATGCTCGCCGATATGTGTAAACATACCACTTTGTTAACAAATCGGCCCTTCTGTAATAGTCCTAGTACTGTAGCTACTATAGTTTGACTGTTTTAAGCAGTTAAGATTCCATTCATGAATATTTGACCGAAATTCGCAAAGTTCACAAAACGAATTTCCGGCGCATCTGATCAACCACTTCTGCCCTATAACATGATGCCAGTATGCTTGACAGCGTTCCATTTCTCTGTAATTGTATCTGTATTCTGTATCTGGGAGGGATATGTTTTCATAGATACAGCTTAGGTAATAGGCTGTATCCCTGTTTTCCAGGTGGTATTCGGGCTGTCGCCACCTTCCCCACGGAGCGGGAAGGCAGCGGGAGTCAGATGCCAATGGTTCGGGTTCGTACGAACCTGAACCTCGACCCTGTTCGATCATCTCTAGTCTTAAGTATATTCATTGTCTATGGAGCTGACAAAGATAGCCGATTATAACAATTTGCTCCCTTTAGAAGCTCCATAGACAATGAGTGGAGGGTCGGCTACAAATGCATCCGGCCTGTATTCAAAACAAGGACCCGGGGCCCCATTTTTGGAGTCATAGGTAGACCGTGTTCCCAAACCTTCTGCAATCTGGCACTTACTCCCTATTCTTTGGATAGGGGATGGGTTCTAACTTGGAATTTGTGGGAAAAAAACTTTGCTTTTGATTTGATTTAACAAGTTTTTCATAAACGCGGCTAAAGACAAGTCAGAAAAGATGCTACAGTAAGCTGTTCTATAACCAACTATTCCAGAATGCCATTACTATTATCTGATAATCTGAGCTCACTTCTCTTCTATAAAATACAATAAAAAAAAGGCGCTGCACATTGATGTATGCCAGCCTGACGGAATCAAAAAGACACTTTTTTTATATTGGGATAATCAATCAGCCTTGACCCAAAGATAATGTAGGAGGACACCTGGGGAGCAGGGAAAGGTAAAAACAGGCTGTTCCCAAAGGCAGCAACATATTTACGCTATGTTATCGGGGGAACAAGGCCGTCTAGTTAAATAGAAGTCTGCTAATAAACTCAGCCGGATGAAGTGCACAAGTGCACGAAACAGCCATCACTGATATTTATTGTTAGTCTGTCCTCCCTCTCCTGCACCTGTCTTCGTCCCCTGCTATGTTTGCTACGATACATTAAGAAGAGAAACTACCTGGTGAGTACGGCTTGTCTACTTTCTCCAGTAACTTTTTAGACGGCTACTAATAATTGTTTAGTAAATTAATCTTAGTTCATCTTCTGTATTTGAGACTGAATCCAAATGGCAAACCCCCAGGACCCCTGAGGTGGGAATCCCAAGACCACCCAGCCCCCCCCCCAGAGGCCCAGTACCATCTCCTCAGCCCCCCATTCTTCTTCTAACAATATTTTAAACTCTCTACTCCATCTTTATGAGTGGTTACTTTTGTGATGTCACTTGCGTTACACTGTTTAACCTTCTCTTAGGGCGGACCCCACCTGGGCACCATCCCTCCCCCAGAGGCCCACTCTCACAACCACTCTGATATATATTTCTTTCATAACCTTCCACTTCAGCTTTATAGCATCTCTCCAGTAGGAGACTGACAATCTCCCGTGAGGGTGTAGACCCCAATGACCCGGGACCTGCTCCCGACCTTGCAGGCTTAGCCACTGATCCTTCCCATCACCATCATGTAAATTTCCTAACTATGGGGCGCTTGGGGTATACCCCCTTCGGTTACATCCATTATCAGAACATGATCTTTATTAGTGGCCATTTTTTAAACATGACGTCTGCATTTCCATAGCCTAAAAGTTTAGTTTGAGCTGAATACCCCTTTAACATATCCATTAGAAGCTTTGGCATATACACCAAACAAAGAGCTTTAAGATGATGTGAGCAAAGCCTTAGAGACATCCCAACCAGCCTGGTGATGCTGTAATGTGATAGATATATGCCTAGTGATTAAAATAATGATTGTTATTTATAAGGCATTAGCTCTATCTGTATGAGATGTGCAATTGGGGAGAAAATTACAGTGAAATCCAAGAGTGCACATCAATATTTCCCATACGGAGGGCCTCGTTCTTTACAACACACGGACACAATTTCCCGGGGTATCTTTGCATACAGAGAAAAAGCTGCAATTTGTCATGGACGGGCTGCCAATTATCAACTTTTACCTGATGTTTTCTAAATATCAGAAAGGGTTTTAAGACGAGGTTTTTTTTATGTCAGCCGCGTAGAAAGAGAAAATATTAACGCTGTCACTCGGCGTGTTTCTGCAAGGCAATTATTTAGCGGCCGAGTCTGCAGAATGTTGACACTGTACACTCCGCAAAGCCGCCCTGACAAGTCCGTGCCAAGTCCTATCCACAAATAACCCCGAATTACTGCAGAAAAGGAATAATTAGGTTATAATTTCCTTCGCAGAAATCTCCGTAATTTAAATTCTTCTTGTCTTATACAACAATTACTTTCATTTCACTGTTTAACCTCAGACTTGAAATATTCTTATAGGGAAAAAAATATATATATTTTTTCTCTTTTTTTTCCCGGATGCGCTTGAATGGGCTTTGCGTCAGACTTGTAAAGGATCTACCGTCTAAACAGCTAAGGGCAACAATGTCACACGTTCCCGAAGACTTCCATGTGATTAGTGAGATCGCCTCCTGGTCCTGAGATTTCACAATGAATCATTCATGTTAAGCAACACACAAAAAATTGCCCTCAAATAATTTTGCAGAACATCCGGGGACAATAAGCCTTCTGCATAATCGGAAGCCTGGCAGTTCCATTTGCAGGAGGTTTTTAATGGAATTGTAATGGAATTAGCTGTGGCTGTAAAAAGGATTAATTCAGATTTTTGCTTGGTACTTCCCATGGAACGGCGGAAGAGTGATTGGAGCCCGGAACGGCTCTTCACAAGGGCGTCTGCTGAGAGCTATTAGAAATCCGAATTTTAAGCTGTAGAATCGGAATCTAAAAATCCTTTTCAATAGGTGATTAAAGCAAAAGGCAAAGCCAATCAGTTGCACCCACAAAGCTGTTATCTGTGATAATAAACACAGTGGAAATTGTCGGTCTATTCAGCTTGAAAACCACAGGGAGATACTGGGGGGGAATGGACGGAAAAGCATGATTTCTGACTTTGTATTATGTCATCCATCACATTTGCATTTCATAGTATGTGAAGCTGCTGGGGGAAAAATTCCGACTTCCCTGCATCCCTGCTTCAAGTAATAATTTCCGAGGAAGCAGATTAAAGCGCAGTGCGGAGTACCTAGAGGGGAAGCAGTCCACTTCAATTAATCTGACTTCCATGTATAATGATGCTTTAGTTGTACAGCTGGAACCCATCCTGTGCTGCGAGCATACTGTACCATAGCTACAGAGATACGGATGAGAATCCAAGAGTGGCATCATCCCGCAGTTCAGAAATGAGCTTCGCTGAGCCACTCTTAGAATTGAGACTCAAAAGATTGGGGTCAGCTTTTAAAGGGTGGGGGTACACGTCATGTTACCCTATTTATGCAGAAGGGGTGTCACTTCAATAAAAGTTTATTAGGGTTGCTGTCATAATATGTCATGATGTGTTAGGCCCACTCAGTCACTTAGGTTGCACGTCACATCCCAGATGTAATACACATATACATGCACAGATTTACCTCTGGCACAGGAAATCACCAGGTACAACTCCAGCTCCTGCAGCTCCAGGAATTGCTCCAAGGCCACACTGTGCAGGCTGCATCCCCTCTCCCTCCTCTTCTCCTGTTTCCCGACTGCCAGCAGCAGCACATAGAGCAGATGGAGCATAGAACACAAACACAGCATCATGAATAACAGGTGGAGTATAACAAGTCTGGTTCTGGTTGACATCCAGTGTCAGGGATCTGGTCAGCTGACCGTCACTAGGGCTTTTTTTTTCTTTGGAGAAGGGTTTATATTCCAAGCTTACTGCAAAAAGCCTGCAAGATAAACCAACAAGAAAGACAAAAAGTAATAGCACTGCCTGGCTCTCCACTAGATGGCATTCTATCTCAGGCTGGTTCCAGTATGTGGTGGTGCTCAATCCCAAATAAACATGCTGTATGAACAATGAATAAAGGATGAAAGGAGGCACTCACCAGCAGTGTATTCAGACCATCCGGCTTTTATTGCTGTGCGCAGGGGGAGCGGAGGAGACAAGGTGGGTGACCGCAGTTTCGCGGCTTAGTGCCGCTTTGACAAACCCTCAAAATAAAGCTAGGTCTTATTTTAGGGGAAACACAGTATGTGAGTGTGTGTGTGTGTGTATATACTATATATATATATATATATATATATATATATATATATATATATATATATATCTCACAAAGACATTAATTTTGTATGTGTTACAATAGTGCGCAGGGCACCGACACCACCAACCATTCTGCCAGCAACCTAAAATAGTGTCTGCAGGTTCTGGGTAAAACCACAGAAGAGGACAGTGCTGGCATTGGGTCTGTGGAATTCTTTGGAATTCTTGACTGGAAGACATGATCTCTTCTTCTACTCCGTGATATTGTCCCACATTTTATGAGCATTCATTACATTTTTTCATTCTTTGCCGCTCTACTATAGTGAGAATCGCACCTTAGGATGCTGCTTTTCATGATATACACTTCTTCTATATCGGGTATTCCGGCAAAGATTTTGCTTTAAAATGAACTGGTTTGAGAAAGTTATAAAGATTTGTAATTTACTTCTATTTAAAAATCTCCCGTCTTCCAGGACCTATCAGCTGCTGTATATCCTGCAGGAAGTGGTATATTCTCTCCAGTCTGACACAGTGCTCTCTGCTGCCACCTCTGTCCATGTTAGGAACTGTCAAGAGCAGGAGAGGTTTTCTATGAACAGTTCCTGACATGGACAGAGGTGGCAGCAGAGAGCATTGTGTCAGACTGGAAGGAATACACCACTTCCTGCAGGACATACAGTAGCAAATAAGTATGGGAAGACTTGAGGTTTTTAAATGGAAGTAAATTACAAAACTATATAACTTTTTGAAACCAGTTGATTTGAAAGAAAAAGATTTTCGCTGGAGTGCCCCTTTAAGGTTATTTTCAATATGGTATGTCAGCATATGAGCACCCTTCACTGGGTGGTGCATATTCCTTTCTCTTTGTTTGCATTAAAATCACGCTTGGCACATCATTGGCCGTAAAGAAATTGTTAACTGCAAGTCAAGGTCTGGTTTGTACACTGTGCTCTTCAGTTAATTGCTTGCTTCCCATCTGTTGATTACACTTCTATCGCCGAAAGAAAAGTTCTTTTGTGTCTTACATTTGTACATTCAGTTGAATTACCCTTGAACTTGTAATACTGTGACTAATTCCTCCACCTCCCACTTGTTATAAATTGGTGGCTTGTGGTAAGCACCGGCAACCGTGTTCACAATAATATTAACTTGAATATCCTTGAGCAAGATATGTAAGAGGAGGATATTGCCCATAGAGGATAAATATATTTTCCTCCACTAGAAATCACAGGAGGTTATCTGAGAACAAAGCCTGAGAGTATGTTTATTTTTACCTTTTCATTTATTAGTTTTAATTTGGTGAAAACTTTTCATTTGTTTATTTTGAGTTTAATAGGCTGCAACACAGCTATCAAACTCGACACCCCCCCAGCTGTTTCAAGACTACAACTACCATCAGGCATGATGGGAATTGTAGTTTTGTAACACCTGGGGGGGCCCACGAGTTTAACACCACCATACATAAATCACACTATTTACGACCTAAATAAAATACTAAATATTATGAAAATACTTTGTCAGAATTACTTAAATGTACACGATCTTATAAAAGCAAAAAATGGCCGCACCCCTATGCCTCTGTTCACACTGTTGGTTGCACACTGTGTGTCTTAAGTACAGAAAAAAAAAACAAACAAACAAGAAAAAACAAGAAGGTGCAACAGCAACCTACAGGTGCAAGTACTCCCGCCGGCATACACACAAGGCATACACACAATAAAAACCTGCTCCTACTCTAGCATTCTCACACTAACTGGCCTCTCCTGCCTATAAACTGGGCAGATAGATGCCAAATCTCTATTTAAAATACGCAGAAGACATGGGTGTATGTACGGGTGTAAGCACTTGCACCTGTAGGTTGCTGTTGCACCTTCTATTTTTTTTGTCACAATCTTTGAAAGTTATTCTCTACTAAATTTGCATATGACAGATTTATAATATTAGGCCTGGTCATTGAGGGGTTAAATATATTCCATTATTGTATTGTACATACTAGGATTTAGTATGTCATAATATCTTAAAGGGAAACTGTCAGCTAGAAAAGATGTCCCATGAATTGACTACAGCCTCCAGGTACTGTAATAAATGTATGGATAGACTCATTGTAAACATAGCTATATAGCCATGGTAGCTGTTTTGGATGTATTTTATAGCTGATAATTTCCCTTTAACATATTGTAATTAGGTGTACTAAAAAAAACTCTACTACTATACTAAACTACTAAACCAATAACCAAATTTACTGTTGAGATTTATTGTGATATTGTTGTTGGATTTGCCATAATTAATTTCCTATAAACCGTCAAAAAAAAAAGCATCTAAGACCTAATTCTCGTTACCAAAGTAAGCGGACTTCTGTTTTGTTAAGGGCAAATCTAAATGTTTTTGAAATGGAATTCAAATCATTTTGGTAAATTTAAGTGATAATGTGCACTATATAAAGCATCAAGATAATATAGTTAGAATGGGAATAATAGCCTGCAGCAATCTACCAGGATAACATGTAAGACCCCTAATGACTATGTTTACACAGTATTTTGCTCAGTTTTTTGGTCAGTATTTTTAAAATCAAAACCAGAAGTGGATTAAAAACACAAAAAGCTGTGCAAATCTTTCCATTATAGTTTTGCCCTGTCAGTCCCACTCCTGATTTTGGTTGAAAAAATACTGACCAAAAAAACTGACGGGAATACTATGTGTGAACATAGCCAATAACTAATAAAAATAAAATGCACAAAGTGTGGCAAAAAAGTCTGCTTGGTTTAATGACTGAAATGTGTGATCTCAAAATGTTGTATCCCATAGGTTAAATGCATGCATAAAATGACATCTTGATGAGGTTCAATTATAGGCTCTATTATTGTGTAGAAGTAATCTGGATTCAATCACTATTATTGTGTAGAAGAAGCTAGGAGTAACAACAGAACAAGAAGAGTAACAAGTGATAGAATTTGCAAATGCCCAATGAATTCCCAGTGCTGTGTTTGATAGGGCAAGGAGCCATTAGCTCCCAGCCCTGTCAATGACAATTCTGGCTGTAGGCAGCATTTTGCCTCTGGCCACAAGAGGGCGCTCCCCCCTCCAGCATTGCAGTGCACGAGTGACCTCACTAGTGTGCCCACAGAGTCGAAAGAGATAAGGAGCTCCAGGGGCGTGTGCAGGCGGCCTAAGGCAGTACTGTCATTTATTACCATGTTGTCCAGACATGTAAAAAATTCAGTTTGCCAGTTTAAAGTGTTTGAAGAATGTGGCATTATAATCTATGGGGTGAATGAGAACCAATGCACTCTGGGCAACATGTGAAAAGTTTAAATAAATGACAGTAAAGCATTGAAGGTTCTAGTAAAACATATATTGTACCCTTAGCCCACCACCACCACCAAACATCTTTTTTTTTACTGGCTTTTTACGGACAGCCATCATTTTGTGCCCAAATATTTGGGTGTGAAACGACAGCTATCAAACAGCCAAAAAAAGATGTTGTGTGGTTGTGTCCTTGTAATATTTTATAAGCAGATATCCAGGCAACATTGTACTGGGAAATGATCCAGTTAGCCTAAGTTTGCCTGGGTTCTGGTCAGTATTGGATCCTCCTTTTGCATCTGATTTTGGAGAATGTTGTAGCTGAATCCAGTTGTGGAACTTACATAGAGAAATATAATAATAAATGATTTGCAACTTTTCCTGTGCTTTGGGCCCACTGGTTGTGGCTAAAAATACTCCCCAAAATGAGGTCCACAGCGAGGACCAAATACTGACCAAAATACTGGCCTAATGGTGCGTTTACACCGAGCGATAATTTGCCCAATCAAACGATTAATGATTTTGACGGAACAATGTGCTTTTTATAACGATCAGCGTTTAGACGGAACGTTATATCGTTTGGAAAAATCGTTATTGCGATCGTTTTAATATCGCTTAAGCCCATCTCACACACAGGGTGAATCGGTGAAAGACTGTTTACACGAAGCGATCTGCAAATTTTTTAGCCAACAACGATTTGAGAACATGTTGAAAGATCATGATGAACGATTTCTCGCTCGTAGCTTGATGGTTCGCTGTGTTTACACAAGCCGATTATCGATTAAATGCGATCGTTATTGCGAAAATTCAAACGATAATCGTTCCGTGTAAACGCACCATCAGAAACGGCACTCCAAGTCTTCATTAACGGGAACGATTTATTCACTCGCTTGTAACAAGGTGGTGAGTAACTTCTTCCCACTTTGGTGTTGGTGCGCCACTTCTCACCTTATTCGCTGGTTTCCGGATAGATTTCGGGTTCTGCTGGAGCGGTGCGCTCATATTTCTATTGTATTCGATTTAGGAGACGGCGCTGTTATAATGACTACATCTGCGCTTACATAATTACTACTATTTTATGTCTCTATAAAAATCCACAAAGATGCAGAATAACCTTCCACCAATTTCATTGACAATGTGAAAGATATATTAACTATTTAAGGATCGGCCCCTTTTCTGCTGGTATGTACACAATCACACACACTATGAACGCATTTCATGGGAAGATAAATGATGATCTATTTATGTGCACCCGGGTCTCTCTGTCATAATGAACATTTCATTCATCTCCACGTCCTACTCCATAAATATATCATTTAAATGATGCACATAGAGACTAATAGATAGCTTTGGCCTGAAGGGAGTAACAGATTTTCTGCAGAATTCTTTATGCATTATGTATTATGCTCAGTACACATGTGTAGAATGGATCACTGTAGGTGGGTAATCGATCTCTGGGGGTACAGTAGGGCTATAAGTACTGTGGATGTGATAGTAGCTGGCTGGAGGTTAAGGAGGATTACACTGTACCCCGCTGGTGATCTGCACAGGTCCCATTGCTTCTCTTAGTTGATGGCAATGATTTCCACTCCTGCCTAGAATAATAAAAGAATATCATAAGGTGCCTGGAAAAAAGCGTAGAGCTTGACCACCAGCAGGCGCGGTAGTTGTTTGGGTACAATAATTTAAAGCATAATTAAAGCAAATGTACCATCAGGGACATTGCTTTAAGATTTTTACGTTAATAGACTGGCGCCGGTGCCGTGATCCTTTTTTGAACCAACCCGGCCTGAAGCACTGGAGGTGGGTGCGCCCTCCCCTCTGTGACGTTGCTCCATTGATTCTAATGGAGCCGAGTCGCAGAGGGGAGTGGAATAGACTGGCGCCATGTGCGGGAACCGGGCCGCGTCTCAAAAAAGGACCATGGCACCATCATCTCTGCACCAACACCGCCCGTCAATTGACGTAAAAATATTAAAGCGATGTACGTGCTGGTACATTCACTTTAAGGCAAGGGCTACACAATGAATTTGGGTGTGACAGGATTTGCACGACTAATAATTGCCATGTTGCACTGCAGTGACAATGCTGTGTGGCAGCTAAGAGCTGTGTTCATACTTAGCTGCGATGGAGCTAGAGCGCCAGCAGCCAGGAGGAGCTTTTACTGCAGCGGGTAGAAGCAGCGGCCACCCAAGGGGGAGAGCTTCAACCAAGGGCGCCAGATGCTTCAAACGAGCACAGGATGATAAAATTTAGAGACTCTGGCTAAGGTTTGCTATAAGACAGATCTTTCTTAGCCTTTTCCACAGTCAGATCATGAATGACAATAATTTGACAATGTAGCAATTCAGTCATAAGCAAATTTATTCATGTGGGAGTTCATTTCCACTTTTGTCAGAATGGCAGCCAGGAGAAAGTCCCGGAGAGCTGCTCGCCTTGATGTGGGGTAGCTCCGGTCATGGTTGCACCATTATGTGCATATAGCCCCCTGTAGGGTATAGACCCACTTTCTATTGGTGTAAGTGGGTCTACCCTGAGTATTATTGTGTTCCCTAATGGAACTTTTTAGATGTTTTTAATCATGTGTTTGGTGTTGGATAAATTGTTTAATAAAATTGAGACTTTTTGATACGTTATATCTGTGGTGTGCACTCATATTGTGTGTCCAGCCCTTTCTTCTCCTTGGTTGTACTTGATTTACTCTGGACATAGGGTAGCACCCCCTTACTGATATCTTGGTAGAGCCTCCAAATCAGTTGTTGTTTGGCTGCAGCCAGGGGTAGGCTTCTCTGTGCAGGGGCAGGCTGTGGGTCATGACGTCACTGCTCAGGGTGCTGGTGCAGGTGTTGTGTGTAGCTGGTGGCCTCTGGTGTTTTGGGGAGCAACTTGCCACAGTAGCCAGGAGTGGTAATACCCACCGCCGGACACAAGGGCACTGGACCTTAAGTAGAACAAAAAGTCCTTGAAAAGGGCTTAACTTTACTGAAAATACTGCAATACAAAAATATAAGAACAGTTCTGGTACATGTGCTATAGCTGTGATATAGCTGCCTTCAGGAGACTGGACCTGGATACAGTAAGTATAGCTGTTATATACCAGCCTTCAGGAGACTGGACCTGGATACAGTAAGTATAGCTGTGATATAGCTGCCTTCAGGAGACTGGACCTGGATACAGTAAGTATAGCTGTGATATAGCTGCCTTCAGGAGACTGGACCTGGATACAGTAAGTATAGCTGTGATATAGCTGCCTTCAGGAGACTGGACCTGGATACAGTAAGTATAGCTGTTATATAGCTGCCATCAGGAGACTGGACCTGGATACAGTAAGTATAGCTGTGATATAGCTGCCTTCAGGAGACTGGACCTGGATACAGTAAGTATAGCTGTTATATAGCTGCCTTCAGGAGACTGGACCTGGATACAGTAAGTATAGCTGTTATATAGCTGCCTTCAGGAGACTGGATACAGTAATTATAGCTGTTATACAGCTGCCTTCAGGAGACTGAGCCTGGATACAGTAAGTATAGCTGTTATATAGCTGCCTTCAGGAGACTGGACCTGGATACAGTAAGTATAGCTGTTACATAGCTGCCTTTAGGAGACTGGACCTGGATACAGTAAGTACAACTGTTATATATCTGCCTTCAAGAGACTGGACCTGGATGCAGTAAGTATAGCTGTTATATAGCTGCCTTCAGGAGACTGGACCTGGATACAGTAAGTATAGCTGTTATATAGCTGCCTTCAGGAGACTGGACCTGGATACAGTAAGTATAGCTGTTATATAGCTGCCTTCAGGACACTGGACCTGGATACAGTAAGTATAGCTGTTATATAGCTGCCTTCAGGAGACTGGACCTGGATACAGTAAGTATAGCTGTTATATAGCTGCCTTCAGGAGACTGGACCTGGATACAGTAAGTATAGCTGTTATATAGCAGCCTTCAGGCGACTGGACCTGGATACAGTAAGTATAGCTGTTATATAGCTGCCTTCAGGACACTGGACCTGGATACAGTAAGTATAGCTGTTATATAGCTGCCTTTAGGAGACTGGACCTGGATACAGTAAGTATAGCTGTTATATAGCTGCCTTCAGGAGACTAGTCCTGGATACAGTAAGTATAGCTGTTATATAGCTGCCTTCAGGAGACTGGACCTGGATACAGTAAGTATTGCTGTTATATAGCAGCCTTCAGGAGACTGGACCTGGATACAGTAAGTATAGCTGTTATATAGCTGCCTTCAGGAGACTGGACCTGGATACAATAAGTATAGCTGTTATATAGCAGCCTTCAGGAGACTGGACCTGGATACAGTAAGTATAGCTGTTATATAGCAGCCTTCAGGAGACTGGACCTGGATACAGTAAGTATAGCTTTGTTATAAAGCATGATAAGTAAAAAATAATAATGAATGTAAATTGCAAATCTGGTTTATATCGCATCCCCTGCTTATTTAGAATTTGAAAGTTAATGACAGTGAGCATTTAAGTACCATCTCTCATGTTGACCATTTACACAGATATTCTACTTATAAAAGTTTGGACTTTGCAGTGGTTCATTGATCTAGGATAAGATTATTTAAATAATGCATAAATACATTTTAATAATAAATATTTTAATTACATTGGAGAACCTGTGCCGTTACCTTTACACATATATTATGAACAATACAACGATTTTATTGCCACTTTATGCTGCACTTTGATAGTTTTACATGATTATAAACTTCCTGTATTTAGTCCCAAGAGTCTCATTGCTTGAAAGAAGTGCCCAGAAATACCAGAAAACTCTAGATATTATTTTGATGGAATACTGTTTCAGCCATAACTAAATTGAAGCATTTTCTCATTCTGTTCCGAACAAATGTATTTTGCAATGCAAAAATGATCCCATGGCTGACTGTGCAAAATAATCCGGATGGTGTTTTTTAAGGACAAGTTTATTTTACGTCTAATGAAGAATGTAAGGTGACACTCCATCTTCAAGCAAATAGAATAGAATGTTAAAAGCAATTGGTTCATCAACAAAACGGTAAGACGCATGTACAGTATAACCTATTAACTGGAGAGATGATAAATGCTAAATCACTGGGGGTCAAAACCCCCAGTAACAAATGCTTCATACTTGAATATCCCTTTAATTAACAGGATAAGGCCATGTTCATACACAGTAAGAGACCGGCCGTTCCATGACCCGGCCGGAGCCGCTCTCTCCAAAGTGTGCACTGACAGGGTTTTCTGCGGCCACTAGTCAATGAATAGCAGCCGCAGAAAACTGACATGTCAGTTGTTTGCGCCGCCGCTAGGGATCCCAGCCGGAGCGTATACTGTGTGTATACGCTCTGGCCGGGATCCCATAGATGGCAAGGTAACATATATTTTTGTAATAATCACGCCCCTTGTTGCAATGTGCAACAACGGCCGTGGTTTTACGAAATTATACGTTGTGTGAACATAGCCTAACTGTGCGCACAGTCCAGACTCACAAAGCCAAACTGCTGCTTTAGTTGCCTAGATCGGAAGATCAGTGGATTCGTATGTTATTCCTTTTGTTTAAAGTTTACCTGTCAACATAAAAAAAAAATAAATTCATATGACATAGAGAGATGTCAAAAGTGTTGATCGGTCCGGGTCTGGGTGTTTTTTTTTTGGGGGGGGGGGGGGCTGCGGCAGTGGTAACCTGCTGATTGTTCCCCTTTAAAAAACTGTCACAAAAAGTTAGAAGTTAGTTTGACATTTTCTATCTAAAAAACAAAAAAACAAAAACAGGTTCGAAAGAGAATATGTTCATGTGCAGCCTTACTTTGGAGAGCTTTATTGCTTTGAAAAGCCAGAGTAACAGTTGGTGGTTTATCCAATTTCTGTTTTATAACTCAGTAAATATCGATGCAATTTGAATAGGACATTTAGCTTCTTGTCAATACTTTGCTGTAAAAACTATTTGACTGGGAAGAAATGAAACCTCTGTTATAATGAGGAGAAAGGGAAGATTATAGAAAAATGTCATTGTAATGGTTAGATCTACTGTACAGAAAATAGAAGAGGAAAAACACAGTGTAAATAATCTTACTAAGGAGGACAAGTAGTGCCGGATAATCTCAGGCAGAGTCATCAAAGAGTCAGCAAATCGATAAGGGGAACGATGTCATTATATACAATATACGCATGTTTAACCCCTTCCCTCCGCAGGACGTACCGCTACGTCCTGCGACAGGTGGGGAGGTTCAGAGAGAGGCCGCACTGTGCCGCTTTCTGCAGCCCAGGACTGCGGCTATTAGCAAGACTTGGCAAATGATGCCTGAAAGTGGCGGCTATCAGTGAGACGTGGTAGTGGTGCCACAGAGGCACCAGGACTGGTGGTAAGTATACTTTATTTTTTTTTATTGGGACATTTAAGGCCAGTGATTTGTGATGGCAGAATACTACCTTTGTGATTAAGGTGCTGCAACCTCACTGATGCGCTATGCAATAGTCTGCAGTAAAATGTTGTGCTGCAGTTTTGGGCAGGGAACTGGCAGGTGTGCTGTGATGACAAAATTAACTAAAACATTGCATTCTGGGACTCAACCTGGAAGTACAGCCAAGAAATACAGAACAGAGACCCCACCCCCACCCAAAAAAAAAAACAAAACAAAGGGAGTTTTAGTAGTTTCAGGACTGTGGCAGACAGGCAAGCGATGATGTATGCTTCTGCAGCAGGTTTATTTTTTACCTGATGTCGGAGTACCCCTTTAAGTTGGTTATCTCAGTAGCAACTCGAGTTGAAACTGGGTTGCACTGGTGCATCTATTGTCTTTTAGCAGCTTGATGGATTTGGAGCTGTGCCCATTAAGTAATAAGACTGGGGGTGGCACTTTATTACATCACTTCAGGTTTGTAACAATAAAGGTTCCTGTACAGTGATTCTCACACGGCTCATTAGCGAGCATGACGTATTCTAGAGGATGATTTGACAGGTGCTGCACCTGTCCAGGTTCCAATCAGTGACCCTGCGATGCAATTGGGGTTAATATGGCCTCCGTGCCTGCCATGTATACTCTACCTCGAAATGAAAACCCACCTCGAAATGTTTTTCTTTGTTGCTTTTGAGTCTTTACAAAGTAGAATTGGTTCTGTTGCGTGAAATCCGCTCCGATTCCGATACGTGTGAAACTGGCCTTATAGTATAATTGATCACATGGTTGTACCGTAGTTCAAAGTATATAGGCCACATTACAAGAATACCAAGGGGCATTGTAGAAATGAGGAGAATAAAATATCCCGCAATCTGTTAAAAGACATTACTAAGTCACATGGGGAAATACTACTGTGATGAAAGTAATGGGTATTGATCTAGTGGTAGAAGAAGGAGGGAAGGATTGTTATAGAACCTTGTACATGC